>NC_052055.2:16856640-17182751 GCF_903992535.2 Arvicola amphibius | reverse complement strand
AGGCAACTCTAAGGAGCAGATTCCCCTTCTTCCTGAGCCGAAACATTGGGAGAAACTCCTGGGATTTCTGCCTGGGCAGATATGCAAGGCCTGGGGAATGCTTTCCATGTCGTTATATGAAAAGCCAGAGACTGTGAAGCAAGACTTCAGCTGTGTTATATTTGTCTGTTGCCTGGGAAATGCTGGCAGTGAGATCCAAGTGTGGTCTGTTCTTCATGTGGTGTGGGTCCCAATGCCTGAAAGGTACAAGGTACTTAGTAGCCACTTACAAGAAGGCAGGGTGACTGATTCAGGTCCATGAGTGTCCGATTCATTTTCCTAAGCTCTCATGCTTCTGTGTTGGTTCACAGGATTAGTTAAGATCATACAGAGCTCTATATTTTATGCGAAAGTATAAACACGTATACAGAAAATATGGGATTGTTTTAGGTGTAAATAAGCCCAGCAAAAGTATTTCCTGTTGTCATTTAGATGTTAGCAGCTGGCTATTTCCAATGCTGTTATAATTCAGGACCCTGCCAGGGAAATACAAACCACTCTAGGGCTCTTTGGGAAAGTGAATTTCACAGAGACAGAATTTCAAAAATATGATGGCATTGGAGGGCCTTAAAAGCTACAATGGAGATGTGGCCTATAAATTAACAAGAGCAAGAAGTCTCTATTAATCACTAAAGCGCAGGGACAATAGAAAAAGATGGTGTGGGGAGAGACACAGCCAGAGGAGGAGAGAAGAAGGAAGAGAAGGTCCACAGCGGTCACCAGGTACCAGTCTACTGGAGCGCTGTAGATTACCTGCTCACAGCTACAGGTACATGGATGGCAGAAAGGAACACACATCATGTCAGGTAGCGGGAAACCCAGCTTTCTGCTCACGAGTTTTGGATACTCACACTATGACCCCCGTGGGTACGTACAAATGCCAGAGCAAAGGCCACTCTGTCACTTTCATCTCCAGAACATTAACATCCTTCCTTTAATGATGCTACATCATCTGCAGCACAAATCATCAACAGCTCACGTTACTTATAATTGGTGGGAAAAACTGAACCAACTATGAAAGCTTACAAAATGAATATTTTAGGCTCAGCATGAATCGCCAACCAATCAGTGACATTTAGATGACAGTTTGGTCTCCATGCCTTGTAGAACTGAACTGAAAAAATGATGCAATGGTGCCTACCCCCGGGGATGAAAGAGAACTATATAAGGGGGTTGGGATAAGATCAAAGTCTGCAGAATTTAAAATGAAAATGCTTTTAAAGTCAACAGGACTCCTTTTTGAATAAGCGCATTTTGTGTATGAGGACTCTCATTATGTTTTCCAGGTTTTGGAGAACTTCAGAAAAGTCAAGCTCTTTGCTGTATTTACCTAGTAATCTCATGCCAGTATTATATCTAGAGCAAAATAAAGTTGGAAGGGCCAATGCACATGCCTTCTCTATGTATGTTTTAGTCCATTTTTTAAAAAAGTACATTCTGGGATACACTTACTTCGTCATTATTATATTTATTTTTTGAGACCCCATGTTCAAAGACCCACAAAAAATAGTTGATCACAGCTAAATAACTTTAATTATATCATATAAGTTTGGATTTCTTATATTTCTAGTGCACTTATTTATTATGTTCAAGCCCTGGAAATCTAGAAGATGGAAAATATAGCTTAACAAAAAAGAATTCCTTTGTTTCTGCCTCTGTTCCTCCTTTCCTTCCCTCCTTCCTGTTGTACACTCCCACTGCTAATATCCATTGTAATAAAACCTCCTTAAAAACAACCTGAATGTGACACTCACAGCATTCACCTATAGCAATGTTCCATTGACACGGTGTCTCAGACACACACACACACACACACACACTCTATAACTGTTTGTGGTATGTTTGTACACTGTGTGAAGGTGCATTGCTGTGATTGGTGGAATAGAAAGCTGAATGGCCAATAGCTAGGCAGGAGACATAGGAAGGATTTCTGGGGAGAGAAAGGAAAAGCAGGAGGAATCTATATGTACAGGAGAAGCCAAGAGACACAGAGAAGAAATAGGAGGTACAAGATGGAAGAAAGGTAACACCACATGATAGAATGTAGATTAAAATAAATGGGTTAATTTAAGTTATAAGAGCTAGTTAGGAGCGAGCCTAAGCTATAGGCTGAGCTTTCATAAATAATAAGAAGTCTCCATTCATTATTTAGGAGTTGGCTAATGAGCCAGAAAAAAACTCATTACACATAATGGCATGGGCTTCTACTCTTATCACGATGCTCAATGAGTGATTGAGAAGTGGCAGTCACAGACTGGAGAAATGACTCAGTTATTAAAGGCTATGCTCAAAACAAAAATATAAGAGAAATGGCAGTCATAAAGCGAGCCAACAGCCAATCAACGCCATTTATCATTTATGGTTTATGAAAGAACTATTGTATTTCAGGTAGTTTGGGGAACTGAAACATGCATTCTATTTGGCCTTTGATGGACACATGGTCTCCTTGGTGAGACAGAATTAACAAAAGTGAATTCATTAAAATCCAATTCAAGATAGTGAATTCCACCTGGCTGCTAAATGGTGCATGCTACACACTAATGAGGTAGGCATTAGTCTATAGATTTATTAAATATTTGTTTGGAACTGCTCTGTAGATGCTAAGGTTTTTAAATTTTTAAAAAATAAAGAAATAATTATATTGGCTTCCATGCCAAAAAAAGAGAGAGGCTTTTATATGTACTGCTTTACAGCTTTTGTTATGGCAGAAAAGACATAACTTAATCTGATTTCAATTTGACAGTGGCCTTTGTTTAACCTTCTTGCATTTGGAGAAAGGTTTTGTCTCGATTACAATGCATCTCAGAAACGGGATTATAAAAGATGGTGATATATATTAAAAAATCTATCCTGTCTTATATTTCCTTGAAGTGCTTAAACCCACATATTCTACCTCCTCTAAGAAGCTACATCTGCTATTGAATGGTTTGAAAGGCCACAAGAGAGAAAAACACACGTGAAGGGTGAAGGCTGGCACACTGGACTGACCCCCCCTTCTCCACCCCTTCATTTCTAAGTGTATCAGAAGTCACACCCTGTGCGGGAGAGGGGAGAGGGTCACACTACTGGACAGAAGCATTATGCTTAGGTTTGAGCTGGAAGGGTGATGAATTAAATCGTGGCTCATAACTGTCTTCTTTGCCTTGCTCCAAAACGGACGACACACGCTCTCTGTACTTGAGTATGAGCTGTGCTTTCTGCTTCCCAACGCTGTCTTGGATAGATGATGGTAGAAATAAGAGCTTGAATTTCCAAAACTAAGTCCAGAAAGACACTGTGAAGTTCCTGCATCTCTACTGTTCATTACTGGCTCTGAGGACAGGAACGGCCATGCTGTGCACCACTTCTGTGGAGAGTTCCCAACCACAGATTCCCCTCCCTCTTCTCCCAGCCCCTCCCCACCCATCTCCCTTCTCTCCGAGATCCTCTATACCTCCATTTCCCTTCAGAAACGAGTGTGTTTCCCAGGGATACAAAACAAACAAGACATAACAAGTAACAACAAGACTAGGCACATCTCCTCATATCAAGGTCCAACAAGGCAACCCAAAAAGGGTTCCAAAAGCAGGCAAAAGAACCAGAGCCACTCTTATTCCCACTATAAGGAGGACCACAAGAACACCAAGCTACACAACCATAACTAATATGCAGAGGACCTTGGCCAGACCATACCATACAGGCTCTCTGATTAGCACTTCAGTCTCCGGGAGCCCCTAGAAGTCCTCGTTATTTGATTATGTGGGCCATGTTCTCTGGTGTCCTTGACCCCTCTGGCTCCTACAGTCATTCCCCCTCCCCCTGGGATTCCCTTAGCTCCGCCTAATTAATGTTTGACTGTGGCAGGGGAGACACCATGATCAGTCGATTCTCAATAGCAAAGATTCTCAATAGCAAATAAACAACTAACATGTGCCATGCAACTGAATAGCAATAGCAACATAAAAAATAACCACAGGCAGTCATAATTATTCAACTGCCAAACGGCAAATCATAGTGAACCTTATGTACACACTCTCTAATCAAGTTGATCTGTCCTATAAAGGTCCTTTATTCCAGAACCAAACCAGGATAAACGGGCCGTTAAGAATTCTCACAAGGATCCCTACCATTGTTACAGTCTTGGCTGAGAGTTACTGCTGTGTTTTCATTCTGATTAATAACCGGCACCATCTGCCAAGCTTCTCTGCAGCTCTCACAGTTAACTTTTAAACCACAGGACTGCTGAATGCAAGAAACCTCCCCAGCATCAGATCCAGGGCTCTGCTTCCTAACAGTTTATTGAATGAGTTATGGACATAGGTTATCTTTGTATGGGGCAGCAATCCCTGCCTTCATGCCATTCCTTGATCTCTTGGATGGACTGTCATTTACTGGAGCAAGGTCACGTTATTCAGTTTGTGTTTGCTTGGGAACGTTCCCTTGGTCCAGTCACTGATGACTATGTGCATGGCAATCATGCATTTCGTGTCTTAGCAGACCTTCACTGTGAACAAATACTGAATAATGACATCCCAAATGGGAACTTTAGAAAGTTTCCGTGTTCCTAGGAAGTAGTCCAGATTCCCCATCCAGACCCAGCAAGTGTTAATCGTATCACTCCCTCTCACCTCACCTTTCCTTCTGCTGGTTTCTGTCTTTTACTCAGAGTGCCACCTATACCAGCTACCGGAAGCAGTGAGCCTTGGTAATGCCATCCCTGGGAGATGGTCCTGATGTAGGGAAATTTCTGTTTAGTGAGATGATATAAGTACAGTGTGTTCATACACAGAGGAAAAAAATCACTTCAGTGAAATATAGACCCCAGGTCACCTGGTTCCCTTGTTCTCAGTGACTTTGAACAATAAGTAATTCGTTTTAGACTCCAGGTCCTGGTCCCCTTGTTGTTCTCAGTGACTTTGCACAATTAGTAATTCATACTTGGTGCAGTTTCATCACCTAAGAGAGAGCTTGGCCAGGTGTAATGATGTACTCTGTAATTTCAGCGCTTAGGAAGGCTGGGAGTCCAAAACTTGCCCCAGCTACATAGCAAGTTAAAGCCAGCCAAGGCAACATTAAGACCCTGTCTCAAAACAAAACAAAATAGGCTTGGGAACAGCTCAGTCAGTAGAGTGCTTGCTTTGTAAACACAAAGATCTGAGTTGGATTTACAGAACTCAAGGAAGAAGAATGAAGAGAAGACAAAGAAGAGAAGGAGGAGGAGGAAGAAGAGGGTAGCAGTAGTAAGTGGTGGCATGCACTAGAAATCGCAGTACTGGAGAGGCAGACACAGAGGATCCCTGGAGTTTGCTGATCAACCAGCTTCGCTTAATTGGCAAGGCCAGTGAGATGTCTCAAAGGTGTGTGAGTTGGTACCTGATTAACACATGCAGCTCTTGTCTGGCCTCCACTTATACCTGCACACACATGTATGTGTACCTGCAAACACATGCATACACATACATGAACACATACACACATGCACACACAAAGGAGGGTCTAATCCAAGGCTGGAATGCACACACATGAAGCGTACACACACACACACACAAAGAGAGAGAGAGAGAGAGAGAGAGAGAGAGAGAGAGAGAGAGAGAGAGAGAGAGAGAGAGAGAGAGAGGTCTAGTCCATGGCTAAAATGTTCTCGATGATTAAACACCTTTCTGGCATATGGAAGACCCAGGATTTGACCTTCAACATCACAAAAATAATGGGACTAATACTGATCTTATAAGGTTTTGATTTTTAATGAATATCATACTAGCAAATAACACATGGTATTTTTTCCATATACACCAGCACTCTTTCTTATCAAAGCCCACAGTTACATATTCCTCTAACTCCTGAAACCATTTACTTTCTACAATTTCAAGGCATCTGCCATCCCCCAGCCTATAAACTCAGTAGCAGCTCACCCTCTTCCCTCTCTGAACCATTCCCCAACGTTTTAAATAAGGTAGTGTGTACGCCGGTATATGACAATAGTAGGTAGAGGTGTTTGATGCTGAATAAGTTATAGCCACAAATAATAGTATTATCTCTCACATGGAGAAGCCACAAAACCCTACACAATTCCTGTACTAAATAAAGTTTTGATGATTTATTATGAAAAGCAAAGCAAATATGCAGTTCAGCTGTCACTGATATAAAGTAAAAAATGAAACTATTGAGTTGGACGGTGCATCTGATCCAACTATTTTTGAAGAATCATCGGAATTGGAGGAACTGTCAAGAAGACAGAATTTGGGAGATTTTATTAATTCTTTCTGAGAAAATTAAAAATACCTTATTCCAAGTAAATAACTCATATCAAGTAAATAAAGAATCTCATTGTTGACCTGGTTAGATTCTGCTTTCAATTCAAGACACCGGTGTGGATACAAACATTTCAACAACTGGAGTAAGAAAATGGACAGATGAATTGATGGTCAAGGGGATCTAGGTGGAATCATCCAAGCCAATGACCAAAGAGGCCTGCAGGGTCAGAAGGGTCAGCACATGACTGGCAGTTCAGGGAATCAAGGAGGAAGGTGAAGTTTGATCCAGAGCAGTACAGGGCATTATAAGAGGAACTAAGCAAGCATAGGAAACGTTAATCCACAAGAAAAACAGTTTTCTCTTATTGGAAGATGGTAAGAAAAGGCAGGGGGAAACCAGGCTATATAACAACAGCATAATGAAGGCCCTGAAGTTCTGAGTGCCAGCAGCGGGGGAAACCAGCAAAGGAGGGTGTGAAGGAAACCTCAGCTGCACGGTCTCTTTGGATCCTCCCATTCTGAGGTCTCTCTGCATGTTACAATCTAAGAGAGAAGAGAGCTGGCAGAATATTGCTCCACATAAGTTTTGAGTATGACTTTCTAGACTGAAATGAGACAAAGCTTCAAGGAGGAGAGAGACAGCAACCAGAATAAGCAAAAATCGTCTCTGAGTTATAAGGAGAGCTGCAGAGAGCCATGCATGCAGCATTGCTTAGACCAAGGCAGCGTCTGTCATTTTCTTCTGTTCTCTGAACACAAAGAATGTTTGGCCAGTTCTCAAAGGAAGGAGTTAAGCAGAGATACCATTCTAAGCATTCTTCAAACTGAGATAATCAAATCCAAGATCTCCTGCGATGGTTAATGTGCGAATTTGACACAACCTAGAATCACCTGGGAAAAGAATACCAACAAGGGACTGTCTAGCTCAGCTCCGCCTATGGGCATGTCTATGGGGGACTGTCTAGCTCAGCTCTGCCTATGGGCATGTCTGTGAGGGACTATCTTGGTTGCCTTAGTTGCTGTGGGAAAACTCAGCCTGAAAGTGGGTTCCCTAGTTTAGGTTCTTGACCATATAACAGTGTAGAAAGCTGGTTGTATGTGTGCATTCATTTCTCTCGCGGCTCCTTACTGTGGAAGTGGAGTGACTAGCTATTTTAACTTCCAATTTCCCTGCAGTGTGAGCTAAAATAAGGAGTCTTTCTCTGCTAAATTACTCAGTGAAAGAATATTTTATCACACCATCAGAAAAGAGACTAAACCACTCCCCCCGGGGGGAGGGGCTTTTAATGAAAGCAGAAAACAGAGTAAGACTGCTTTTCCACTTACTCCAGCTTCACGTACTTGCATGGCTACTATACCAGCATTCCACGTCAGCCCTCTCCCACCCTGGCTGTTCTGGACTCTCTCTGCAGATCAGGCTGGCCTGGAGCTCAGAGATTTACCTGCCTCTGCCTCTAAGTGCTGGGATTAAAAGTGTGCCCCGCCATACCTTGTTCACTCACATATCTCTCTGATGTGCCCTTCTGTATGCTGTACTAGGTCTTATTATCATTGGTTAATAAAGAAGCAAATTTGGCCAATAGCCAGGCAGAAAAGAACCAGGCAGGAAATCTAAGCAAAGATAAAGGGAAAAAGAAGGTGGAGTCTGAGAGATGCCAACAGTCACCAGGGAAGCAAGGCATGAGGTAAAAAGCTACACGCCTGTGGTAAAATACAGAATAATAGGAATGGATTAATTTAAGTTGCAAGAGTTAGTTAACAGTAAGTCTGAGCTAAAAGACCGAACAGTTTGTAATTAATACTAAACCTCAGAGTGGTTATTCAGGAACTGGCAGGCAAGACAGAAACATCCAGTTACATATTTCTATATATTTTACTGTACAGCATGTTTTTAGAAGCTTGAAATACTTTGACAGAGAAACCAAATGGGGGACTTCTGATGAAAAACTAGCCAGATTAAGAAAGCTGTGAGTCTTCAGCCTCTGCCAGAGAGTGAATTTCATTTGAGTACTATTCCAGAGACTGTTCATCAGCCATGTTTTTTTATCCTGCTTTCATAGTTTATTATATTTCTGACTAACAATACTTATTTTTCCTCACTATGAAGTAGTGTTGTCATAAGATGGTCTTACTCAGCATCATGATGGTCATAATTGATGCAACAGTGAAAAAAAAATACCTCCTCTGTTTCTTATTACCAGTCCTGACGCTGACTGACTGAGCCCAGTTTGGCTTCAGTGCCCTCATATGCTTTCTTTTATATAAAACGGGAGGGTCAGAGAACAGATGGATGAGGACTTCGGTTTCAATTCAATTACACACACACACACACACACACACACACACACACACACAGCGCACGCACATGAATGGAGCTGTGGAAATTCATATACCCAACAGTTGTCTAGCCACCATTTGAAAACTCCTGGGTAATTTTTCCTTCTTTGAATCACTCAGTTATCTTGCTGTATAGGAAAGACTCAGTTTGGCAAGAGCAGAGAAAGGGTTTCCATAAAGAGCAAAGCAACTTGTCTCTTGCTGGGAGTGGATCAGGCACTGGCTCTACACTCTGTGAGTCACTGGTTCTCCATCCTCAACACCACTGAAGGGTGCTCTGCTGCCAGAAAGAGATTCCCTCCGGGTGTCCAGACCTTTAGGGCATTGGAAGGCCTTAGCCCTTCTTTCTGATTCTGAGTACTGCTTGACAATCAGAACCAGATACTAATCAATGTGACAGCCTTGTAGGAAGCAGAGCTAAAAGCATTGTGCACATTGTCACAACATGGTGACTCTCACTCTCAAGAATTTAGCTGTCAACTAACGTCAGAGGCACACACAACTGGGAATAAGAGGCAGTAAGTGTACCACCTCTCCAGGGGTGGCAATATTTCTAGTCTGGGGTGATCAGGGCGAGGTTCATGCACAGGGCAGCATTAACCTGAACCTTGTACTAAGAGTAAGATGCAAGGGAGCAGGAGGTGGGGAGGGAGTGGGAACTGAGGTAGGTATGTAAAATGAGAAAATATCATTTTTTAAAAATTAATTAATTAAAAAAGAACAAGATGGAAGGAGGATTTTTCTAGAGGTAGAAAAATCCTTTTCTGTGATACCAAAGCCCCTACAGGTAAAGCTCAGGGAAGACCACAGAAATGCCTGAGGATTGAGACAACTGTTGCAAGACTGTCTCCTCTGGACGTGCCAGGGATGCTGCACCCATGAGCTCTCAACAATACGGTCGCTTGCACAAGACCACACCAGCCGACATACCAATCTGAATGAGGGAAAAGTTGACAAGACCCTACTCCTAAATGAAAGCAGGAAGTTAAGCGACTGCCAAGGTAGGGAAAACCAGTTTTTTTCACTAATGAGCGCTGTGGTAGGTGCCCCAATCCTAGGCTGCCAGCCCTAAACATATATCCACATGGGCAAGCCTAACTGGGCTCGGTAAGCTGTATATATCTGTGTGTCTTTATTTATTGTAGAAGAGGTCGTGAATTTGAGAGGCTCTAATGGGGGGACAAGGGAGAGGAGGGAGGTGTGAAAAAGACACAAACAGTGTACTCATATACACAATTCTCAAATAACTAAACAAAGCCTCTTGGCGGTGAGTTGGGGCTTCTGGTCCTCCTCTGTCACTCAAGCAGGTGAACTCTGGTTAACAGGTATGTTCCTTCATTTCCTCAATCTCGGGACATATAATAAATTTAGTAATACAGGGAGAATTAATCTGGTTCTGTTGTTTCAGTCCCTGTCACTGTATAAGCACCACGGTCACACTCTGGTCCACCGTCCCCTCCTCTGGGGATAGCCTGTGAGAGAAGTGGCCCAGCTTACCTCGTTCTCCTGGGGTCCCCGGCACACCTGCATTACCCGGGAAGCCTGGGGCACCTGGAGGTCCTTGGTCTCCAGGGGTTCCAGGTGAACCTGGTCTCCCAGGCTCCCCGGGAGGGCCCTGGATGGTCCGGATGGATGAGGAATGACTGGGAATCTGGTTGAGAATGGCCGTGTACCTGGCCATGTGACCTGAGCAACGACAGATAAATGAACTGTCACACATTGAAAGGGGAAGCTGGGGTGTCACTCTTGAAACCTCCAAACAGTTCTGTCCGATGTCCGCTGAGGAAAAGGCACACCCTTCTTGATTTGTAACTTAGAATTTTTTTGCATTTTATCCTGGATGTTATTAATGGCTTGGCTTCACTCAAGTCGCATGTCATGTGTTTGGAATTCCACACTTCGCGTCAGCATCGCCATGAACATCACTGAACAGGAGTCATAAATTTCTTCATCACCCCAACACTTATCTGACCCCTGATCCCTCACCAGGCTTCCTTTCTCCCCAGCAATTTCCCTCTACATTACTTACTTGTCTTTGTTCCAACTCACAAAGCTTGCTCCACCCTCTTGCTCTCAAATTCCCGGACAAGACCTATGTCTGCACTCAACTCTGGTTGCCAAGACCGTTTTTTCAAGAATCTTTGCTGTGCCCTAGCTGCAAACTGCCCCTGTCCTGGGTTCAGACAGACAGACAGACAGACAGATAGATAGTTAGAAGAGATAACAAAACCCTGATGCTCTGGAAACCCCTTAACTCAGTGACAGTAGGAAGAATGCATTTTAACAATTACCCATAACGTCCTACTACTAGAAATACTTCATTTTCCAGCATCTTCGAAAGTGAGATTTCTCCATATAGGTCACTATAATTCATCTCCTTTTAAGAAATGAGCGGTTTATTTATTACTCCAGTGTATAGGGTCACCCACTCTTTTTGTGGCTTTTTTTTTTTTTGGTTTCCTTGTTTTTGGGAGGCAAGGAGATCTCATGTATCTCATGCTGGCCTTTACTAGCTTGTCGCTGAGGGTGGCCTTGAACTTCTCATCTTCCTGTCTCCACAACCACAGTGGTAGGATTACAGGCATGCATCACTAAGCCTCGTTCACAAAGTGCTGGGGATCAAACCTAGGACCTCACACATGTAAGGCCAGCACTCTTCCAACTGAGCTACATCCTCAGACGTATTTACTTCCCTTTTCATACTTAAATCTAAATAAAAGCAGCAATCATATCTTGGGAGGTACATATAAATACAGCCAATGCATTCTTTCCTTAACATTAACCATGCCTGTGATCCAGGAGGCTCTCCTGATTCAACCAGCAGGCATGTCTGCTGCTGTTTGAGCAGGTGAAGCATCCGTCTTTCCCACTTCCCATATTGACAGGAGCTGGCATTTATCACGTCTGCAGCTGCTGTCACTCTGCCGTCTCTCCATTTCCCACCTAACTCTTTTTGACATCATTCTTGCGATCTACTAAGAACTAAAACCCAGATGATCAAGCTTGTGCGGAAGCATATGCCAGCCCATAAACGGGGTTCTGGGTGAGAGTTTAAGCAGCACAGAGGAAAGCAGAGCTGGGTTCAGGGAGCAGCCAAGGGGTGGCAGATGTTGCCATTTCCTCCTATCACAGCTGCTGTGGCAGATCCACCCCCACACCACCCCCTCCACCACCACCATGCCACAGTTTTCGTCTGGCTCTTGGCTCCTTTCTGACTCCACTCCTAGAAGCCACTCATTGAGTCTTGAGAATTTCTAAGGGAGAAAACTCAGCTTTGAGAGCAGATTTTAAAACGTCACAAAGCCAAGGTTTTCATCCTCAAGCAAAAATAAGGCATCAGATACGGTGACTTAGTCTTCCCATTGTGTGTAGGAGGCCACAGTGCATTTTCATACAAACTCGATCTTCCACTCATTTACAGTGTCCGTTTGAGAGTAAGAAACCTATGAAATAACGCAGAGCTTATATGAGCTCTGGGTGCATCCTACTCTAACAGAGACTAAAGTCCAGTTTTTCTTGTAGCATGTATTGTTTTTAAAGACCTCATTTTGTCACTAATTGGAACTGTTTAGTTTCATTGGTAAATTTTCTCTTCCACACACACCGGCTGTGGGCACTACAGAATTGAATCGAATTGAATTTGGATTGAATACAGCATACAGAGAAAACAACTGGGCTTGATGATAGTGGTTTGCCCTCCTTCTGCTACTGATCATTTTGCCTGAATGAAAACCCCCCATCTCTCCATCCACACCTCCCCAGGGCAGGACCTGGGTTGATCCCAAAGGAACAGGTGGAATTTGGGGTCTTGCCAACGGACCTCGGCACTTACTGGGTTACACTGGCCCGACTCCCAAACTCCTCTAGGTTAAAGTAAATACAACCGTGAGACAGATAAGGTAACTGCCCTGAAAGTGTCATCCTTGGAGGAGGAGGTTGCTATCAGCGTGGGGAGTGCTGGGCAGGAGAGCTTGGCGAGAGCTGGGTGGCTCTGAGAGGAATTTTTGTTTTTACTTGGCCTCAGATATTCTGGAACGAAATACATTCATGGCAAACAGGAGGACCCACCCTAGTAACCTTGTGGTTAGATGTTTGAGACAAAATATATAAAATAAGCAGGCATGTGTATAAAACGGGTGAGTACAGGAATCTGTTGTTGAAATAAATGCTGCTGAAACGTTCAGGTCTGGAAATAAATGGGTGGAATAAATGTTGTAACGAGTACTCTCGGCTATGATTTTAGGAATGGTGCCCAGCTGTCATATCCGATGTCCCATCAACCCTACGTATACGTGTATACTTTGGCTTGGCATACAGCCTAAGGAATCAAAGGAGGGGCCTTGGGCTGACCAAAGGTAATGGATATACACCGGATAAGAAAGGGAAAGTGATTAAAATATGTGAACCAGTAGAAACCAGCACTGTGGTCATCTTGATTCTGATACAGTCTAGTAGTCTTCAAGTGCTTAACACTTAAGAAAGGATTTATCCACTTGATGGGAGAAGGAGGAATGGGAGATCGAATTGGAGCAGTCAAGTTAAATGTTCTTTTGCAAACCAAGGGCTCTTGGATGAAGGGCATGGGAGTCTGGCTCCTGCGCCATGATTGGAAAGCTCTGGAGCAATCTATTGGGCTGGTAGGTGGTTCAGCGAGGGGGCTTGTAAAGCTATGTGTATTCAGCAAAGCTTCCGAGGGGTCTTCCTGGGTTTCTCTAGTCCTGGGAATGGGGGCTTCATTTGGGCAGGAACAAGACACAGTGACCAGTGTGTGTACTTACTCTGGATGAGCTGCTCACACACTTGGCGTGCCACTGCCCTCACCATGGCCTGAGATTGCAGGTCTCCCTAGATGGGAAGAAAGTACATTCCTCAAACACAGCCATATGTGCAGCCATACAGCTGGGGCCATAGCTGACCTGACCCATGGCTCCCAAGACTCTAGGCTCTTAGTGGCAGGGAGGGCTAACTTCTGTTGTTAATGCAGAAGAGGCAAATTGTATTCCTGATTCAAGGTTTCTCAAAAGTCTTTGCTTATTAGACTTACAAGCTCAAATAAATATTTTGGGTCCAGGATTGTAAAAACAAATATTAACGATATTTAAATATACTCATACATAGCTAATGCCTTCTCAAGTGATGGTTCACTTAATGCTAATAACAACTCATAGATAGAAAAATTATTAAGCCATGTTATAGCTATTATAATTAAATTAATTATAATAATTAATTAATATATGCTGAATTAATATATAGTATTAAATTCACTGCCTAGGTTTTTGCAGGGGGAAAAAAAACCTGTTGAACCTGAGACAGGTGCTGCTCCTACCAGTCAAGAGCGCTGAATTTCTACAGGGAGTGAGCACTGAAATTAAGGTGATTTGAATTACAGGATCTGTTCTGTGAGTCTATGTATTTCCATCTCAGGTCCACTTTGTAGGTTAGGTTGAGTGCGATTCTTCCTGTGTTTATCCATAAGGAGTGGAGCCCAAGTGCAGCAGGTACAGGGCTGGAAATCCTCTCCTGGCCCCCGACCCAGCCCGATGTTTTCCCTGGGAAATGTGCTTCTAAATGAAAGACCGTTGGGACAGCAATGAATCCTGCAGTTGGCAGCGACCGTCACTCAATAGGCGGAGGCAAGAGCTGCGTGCAGCCACCTATAACCAGCAGCACCCTCAGAAGACTTACTCGTTCACCTCGCTCTCCCTTTGGTCCAGGGACACCCTGTAAAAGTGAAGAGGAAAAATTTCAAGTTACCCAGGTTGCTGCGCTGAACTGAGTCATGAGAACGGGCCTTTCTGTAGTGGACAAAGGCATTTTTCCCAAACTTCCGTGAAAATGGTGGGGAACAACCTGTGGCCCCACCAAGCAGAACGGCTTATTTGTGCACACTAAGTGTCTGGATCTTTCCCGGAGAGATGCGGCAGCTTGGAGCCACGGAAGTGGAATGGCACAACTATGTCTTCCCCAATGATACCCTCCCAGCACCACGCAGTGTGTGGACCTCTATAAAGTGCATCATGATTCCGCAAGCCCCTTCTGAAGAAAAGCATATCTATAAGGAAGGCAAAGAATTCCTCTCAACCTAGCAGTCAGAGGAACTGATGAGATCCATGAAAGTCCACGGCCTCAACCTGCTTCCTCTCCAGTGACGGCATGAGGCTCTGGAACATCAGAGCTCAAGTGTGCCTGCGTCCTCAGCTTTACTACTTTTGACAGTAAGAAACTTTACTATTACTGTAACATATTTACTGAAAAAAAACCCACAATGTTTTCAGTGTTTCTGCAATAAAGTTATGCTATAATGGGAAGCAGGTGTCTTCAGAAGGCTGTCATATTTCTGTGTCTACTCACAGGCAATATGGATACGACAGCAACATTTCCGTCATTCCTCCTGGGAGTGTGGACAGAATCCACGAGTGGAATATGCCACATTGTCAGAAGGGTTCCACTTGCTACTTCAATCTCACTGGGTCTCAAAGCAAACACAGTGTGGAATCCGAACTCTGCTGTGATAAGTCGCCCACGCTCAAAATTCTTGGTTCCTTTCATAGGGCCCCGGGAATGCCATGAGTTGTAGTGTGTGCACAGGTGGGCAGCAGAAAGACGTCTTCCCCAGTTGATTTCAAGCTACACACACACAGTCATAGTTGAGGTGGGCAGGGGAAGGGACCAGTAGTGACCTCTCTTGAGCACGTGGCAGCAGCCCACTAATTCTCTTGTCTCTTTTCCATCTGTGCCCTTCCTATTCTATTACACACACACAAAATCACACACACACACACACACACACCCCTATATTTCTTCTCATAGTTATTCCTCCTGTGTTTAGCATCTCATCTCAGGGCATTTGCAGAATTTAGGCCTCCCTTCCACTCTACCAAGCACACAGTTACTCGTGTCTTGCTTCCCCAAAGCCACCAGCACATGACTCAGGAAGCCCAGGGACTTGACTTATGGCAGCTCTCCTTCCTTTCTAACTCACTCAGTGATGCTTAAAAACATGACAAAGTCCAAGTCCTTAAATATAAAAAAACAAATAAACTTTCATAGTTTGGTTCCAAGCTCCTTATGTCTTGCTCCTGAAAATTCCACCTTCTCCTTCTCACAGGTGTGGTCTATTATAGATATGAAAACTTGATATGGGAGAAAAATACTAACTGTAGATCTTATAGATTAAGTGTCATCAGCAAGGATATTTCAATATAGTGATTAGAGAATCAACTCTCCAACACTAAATCTTTATCACTGTATATGTTTAATGAGTTAACACATGGATTTCATGATTAGAGGTTTCTAAAAACTACCATAGACTTCATTTTCTCAAATAACTGAGCTTGATTATGCAAATCCTTGCATAAAGCTGTCATTGCCTACATCCAATATTAAACTGAAATCTGGGACTGACCTTGCATTTTCTTTTATCTTGCTAAGGCAACAATGATAAAATATTGACTACATTTTTCGACTATAAGAGGAAATATATTCTTTACTCTGCCACTAGATAACGTTCCAAGATTGCAAACTGGATCCAGAATCAGCTAAGCACAAGAGAATTTTCCTTTAAAACACATGTGTGTCCCATGTGGAACATTCCAGAATCTTGGTATTGCTATATAGATGCTCACTTGTAAAGTCTTTCAATGCTGGTTGTGTTTGAAAAACTTGGGAGCTGGAGAGATGGCTCTGGGGTTACGAGAGCACACTGCTCTTCTATAGGACCCTAGTTGGGGTCTCACAGGGTGAACCACCTGTAACTCCAACTCCAGGGAATCTGGTGTCCTCTTCTAGCCTGCAAGCTCTACACTCATGTGTGCAAACCCACACATATATACACACAATTAAGCATAAAACCTTAAGACATCTTTTTAGATAAGAAGAGGAAGGGTAGGTGGGCACCAAGTCACATCCCCAGCCAAAGAGAACCATTGACAATCAATAGCTTTTGAGAGAGAAAGTGTCAATTTTCTTTAAAAGGGGAGCCTCTGATAAGCTGGGTGCACTCAATCAGGAAACCTCACATCTAACAATAAACAGACAACACAAACTGATGGGTATATGGTTTTTTAAAAGACACAGAGTTGTGTGGGTAGAAAAGCGAGAGTGGATCTGGGAAGAGTTGGAGGAGAAGGTGAATATAATCAAACATAGAAAATTCTCAAAAGACTAATAAAAGTAAAATAAATAAAAAGTTTTAAGAAGAACAAATATTAGGGGGAAAATGTAAGTTTTTGGCTCATCAATCCATTTAAAGCCTTGTGTTTCCTCACAAAGCAGGGCTGTTCAAGGAAGAGAATCTCTCGAGTGGAAGGCTCACGACACCCTGATGGTCTGGAGACAGGTGGACAAAGGATTCCTTTGTAAATTCCTTATAAAAGGATTCCAGCTTCTAGAAAGAAAGTAGCTCCTGAGCTCCACAAGGCTGGGTCGTGTCTAGCTAAGTGATTTCCATATGCCTATCTCCAGAGACTGTCTGGGACGTGGCAGGGGCTCACACATTCGCATTAACTGAATGAATGAGTGGTTGGGTTTCATTTCAAGTCTGCATTACTAAGCAACCTGCACTTTGCTTCAACAGCCTGGATAGAAAAGACACTGAAGAAAAATAGTGAGAATACACTACAGTGTATTGCTCAAGGGCTTGGAGAAAGTGCTAGTTCTGTTGAAAAATACCCAACTTTCACAAGAAAACTTGTTTTTAAAATTAATATTTATGCATCTCTCTCTCTCTCTCTCTCTCTCTCTCTCTCTCTCTCTCTCTCTCTCTCTCTCTCTTTCTCTCCTCTTCCCTCCCATCTTCCGCCCCAACCCCTTACCCAATAAGGCCTAAATTCATTTTGTAAATAAATTCACAAGCTATGCCTTCTTCCCTTGGCACTCGTCACCCCTGCTTTCACAAGAACAAAACCCCAGAGAAGGCAATGCCTACTTACAGGTCCTAATGGAGACAAGACGTATTTATGACACCATCAGGTAAAAGAAGAAACAATTCTGGGGGCATTAAATATAAGCCAAAACCCAGCAATAAAAGAAAACTAACACTTTAAGATATTTCAAAATTATAAATGTTAATAAGGTATATTTGGGTTGCTTTTGCTAGCCACTGTTCTGGGTCCTTCTTAGGTATTTCACTCAGTTAGCCCTCCCAATAGCTTTGTAAGGTAGTTCTTTTTATCTTTAATACTCCTGTGAGATTAATTCATGCAGTCCTTGTAACAACTGCAAGGGACGCTCCCAGTTACAAATTAAGAAAACCATGCACAGAGAGTTCAGATCATTTGCCCAAGATCACACAATAAGGGACGTAGAAGAGCTGGAACCCGAGGCCAATTTGTAGACTTCTGGACCTGGTCCTCTCTGCTACTTGGCTGGAAGAGGATGCTGTTCACAACAGCCATGTGCCAGAATCTTCTAGTCCAATTAAAAAAAAAAACATTTTTCCCATTACAAACAAAAACAAGCAGGCACGCCACTACCCACCCCCCCACACACACACACACTTAACACTAGGAATTCAGAGTGAAGTCCTAACTTGAGCTATTTAAAAAATTGATTTTGAGCAGTGCAGGGTGGCTCACGTATTTGCAACCATAGTACTGAGGCAGCAGCATTGCCCTGAGTTCAAGCCTAACCTGACTACACAGTGAGATCTTGTGTTTAAAAAAAAGTATTTTGTCTTCAACTCTTCAATTTCAATGCCAGCATGCCTTTCCACATTTCCTTTGCTGTCATTTATTATCTTAGCATGTTTGAAAATATTTCATATTTAAAGAAAGAAATTAGAGCAAACTTGGTTGTTGAGGAAAACAAACAGCATTAGCTACTGGCAGTTTCTGGTATAAAGAGATGGATGTGTTTAATTAGGCCTGAAATTTCCCAAACTCAGGCTCATGATGCCTGTTATTAAGTAGTTAAAAGACACAGCTATGCAGTCTCAATGAAAGATCTTTTTAGTGAAATATTAGCACAGCAAGTAATTATTTTTGATTCCAACTTCTCTGACATATTTCCTTTGATTTTTGCAAAGTAAAAACAAAAAACAAAATAAAAATTCCTGAGCACATGAAGGCCCATAACTCCACCAAAGTATGCTTTGAAGGGAAACACATAGTCCCTGTAGATGGAGGCAGGAAAAGGCGGCGTATTTTCCCTTCAACTTTAGGAACACTTGAAATGTAAAGAAATACAGTAGCTACATTCATACATTCATAGAAGGTTGGGGCTAAAAGGGAGAGCCCCATCTCATGGTCCAAGTCCCACATGCTGAAGAAGCCTGTTATACAAAATCCAACCTCAGCAGGCCTCAGAGATCTTCAGTGACCTGACCTCGAACCAGTAATAGTAACTTAGCCTTTCTGAAAGCAGCCTAAAAGAACACAAATGCCTGGTGCTCTCTTTTCCTCTCCTTCCCTACCCCTGTCCCCCATCCTTTTCTCCTCCCTTCTCTTTCTTCTTCTCCTACTCGTCACAAATATGTAGAAAGCATTCTATGTCTCAGATGACAAAGAGATATACAATCACAACAATAAAATCCCTGACTTCCAGAAGCTATCTTATAGTTACGAGACAGACAGCAGGAACCAGAAGATGTGACTGACTGCCTGGGACCGGAGGATTTACCGAAGATGTAGTAGGCTAGAAAATTTGGTTCAGTTTGTGGCTCCTATTGACAGGTAGATCTGTGCCAAAGCCCCCACTAGACACCGGGTATTTGGACATTTTATACAGGGCTCTTTAAATGATGGGCTTACCGACCCGAAACACGTGGCCTCGGCAGTAAGAAGGGCCTTCGCCAGCCTCATTATGCGCGTGACCCATGGCAGGGAGGCACTACATTGAAGCCAATGTCCAGGGAGAAATTAGAAGCCTGGCAGTGGCCGTGTTCATTTGCCTGGAGGAGCTGGTGGAAGAAGCTAGAGAGCAGGAGAGCAAGCATCGCTGGCAGCAACCGTAGGAAACACCCTGCCATTTTCTGCAGCACAGTCTGTCCTTGTTGGTTCCTTTCCCTCATTTTCCTAGACAGATATCTATGGGAAATCAATCAAGGCCTTAACAGCACAACATGGAGCCTGCTTTAATAATCATACCAGCCTGGCAGCCGGCAGGCGTGTGGGAGCTGGCGGCCTGGACACAGGGAAGAACTTGGATTCTAGTGCAGAGAACAACTTGCTTTGGATGGGGAAATACATGAGCGGACTGTGGCATCCCTACCAAGCCACTACAGACCAGTTCCGGCTTCTGGTAAGAGGCCGTGGTATGAGGCCTCTCTTGCTGCCACCAAACGCCATCCTTTGTTGATGGGTGGTAAAACTAATAAGAAGTGATTTATTTGTGGAGAATGCATTGATATTTAGTATGTCTCAGATGCACGCTAGGCCAGGCCAGTAAGTGAAGAAGCATTGTCTGTATCAATACATTCTGGCCTTGCTCTGTCCCTTCCTACCCTGTTTAAATTCTCCCAAGACCTTGGTGCCTGATCCTCCTTCTGTCCCTTTTTATCCCAACCCCTTGGCTCAGGACCAACCATGGTTTGTATTCTCATAGTTTAGGCAAGAAACCTTAATTCTGGGAGACATCAATAAGAAAGAAAGGCCCCCTTCTCCTCCTGCTTAGTGTATGTAACTATGGTAAAGCAACTTCTTCCTGGTGTCCTACTGCATTTGGGATGCTGCAACCTCTTTGATGCCCTAAGTGCTGCCATGGTTCTGCTGCATGGAGCATGCGCTATCTCTGAAACTGCTTTGATGGAAGGACTTAGGCTCCCTAAGTCCCGATGATAAATTCGGAATTTCTGGTACTCTAAACCATATCTTGAGGAAGGCTTTCTGGTGTGGAATGGATGAGTAGATGAGCAGAGATTGACATGGAAGGAAAGATGAGAGAGGGGCAAGGAAGGAAAGAGAGAGAATAAAGAGAAACAGAGAAGCAGTCTATGTGCTTACTTGTAATAGCGTGTGTGTGTGTGTGTGTGTGTGTGTGTGTGTTTCCAAACACAGGATCAAAAGTGGCAATGCCTTTTTGATTCAAGAAAATGTCTGAAGACGAGCTCATTCAACTTCTTCTGTGACCCAATACTCGTTTGATTTGAAGGCAGAAGTCAGGAGTGTTTCAGACAATGGGAAGACAGCTGGGGTACAAACACAACTCTGTAAAGTGACTAAAGATCGTTTCTGAGGATGAGCAAACCGTGATGTAGTTAGGGTTTCTGGGTGTGTCCCAAGTGCGTCTAGGTATGTGTCGTGTGCACCACAGTGTCCTTTCTAATCCACCCCAGTGTTTCTGTTGTGCCTTTTCCCCTATGACAATTGGAAAAGGTTCCCCACCTACCCCACATGTCCAAGTCGAATCCAAGAACTTGTGAGCATGTCACTTTATGAAGTCAGAGGGACTTTACAACGAGAACTTAATTAAGGACTTAGGAATTATCTAGGGAGATTTTACAGACTGGTCCTTAAAGGCAAGGACCTTTCCCACCTATGGAAGAGACAGGACTGTGGAAAATGGTACTGAAAGATGACATGTTACTGGAATTGGAGATGGAAGTGGCCACAAACCAAGGCATGTGGCCAACATGTAGAAGAAGCTAGGAGAAGTTAAGCAACTAGATTCTTCCCAAGAGCCTTCAGAAAGGAAATTCCAGCACCTTGCTCTTAACCCAGTGAGATCAGCAGCAAACTTCCATCCTGTGGAACTACAGGATGATAGCGTTGTCCCGCTCTGAGACACTGAGGTAGCGGGAACTTGTTAGGCAGCAACAGAATTCTAATTCCTACCCGCCTCTGCACCTTTCCGTCACACATCACACCCAGCAGGTTTGCAGCGGGACAGAGTTTTCAACAGTAGAGCTGCTTGAGTTTCCTGGTCACTCCGTTCAGCACAGATGCTGCCAGAATGCTGACGGCTAAGCCTACAGTGAGCGTCTTGCAAGTCAAGTGAAGTGTGGTTCTCGTGGGGGCGACACTGCATCCCTTGGTTCCTGACCCTTTTCCACTGGTCATATTTAAATGCCTGTGAAGAGTCTGTCTGGGCTTGTGAAAAAGGGGAAACAGGTCTACTCTTTGCACTTCCATTTGTGCTGTTTGCTTATGTGTGCATGTGCTTTACTGTGCTTTCTGACTGAATATAAGGTCTGACTGAATATAAAAATATATTCCCATTTGCATTAAAACCTTGATTTCTCCAATTTTATTTTTTTTCCTTCCCGGGAGACAAGCTTGATTGACACTTAGCTGTTTCATCCAACCTTCACGGCTGGTACTGAGTTCACTTGTGCAAACCCAAAACAAGCCACAGGGACACGTTTGAGCACCAGCATGGCTGACTATTCTGGTAGGACCATTTAACCTTACCCATAGCATATGGACAACCTGATCTTAAAACTCTAACCGCTCTCAGTCATGGAATCCTGAATAAGCATCCTTTATATAATGTTTGGGCATATAAACAACGACAGGACATATATCCTGACCCGCTACCATAAAGTACTCACAGGCGGCCCCGAGGCTCCTTGTGGTCCCATGCTCCCTGTGATCCCTGGGACACCAGGGGCTCCAGGAATGCCCTAAAATAGAAGTAAGAAATGGGACAGATGAAGATTCGTATATAAGACGGATCATAGCCAGCTTTCAAACAGGGATAACAACGCATGCCCCAACAGCTTCCCTTTCCCCCCAGTGTTTCAGGAGTCGCTCATTCCTGAGCCCAATGACCAAATACAGTTCTTAAGTTTCTGTAGAACTGGTCAGGTGTGGTTCTACTGATTCCGAGTCTTATTTATAGGTAACAACAGCATAAATGCAGATGATCTGACAGAAGATTGGCTCAGTGAATAATCAACGCCTTGGTCACTTTTAAAGGGTGCTTGCTCTAGGTCTATAGCAACAGACAAACTATTGTTAAATAACAGTCCCTTCCTCCCCCCCCAAAAAAAAGGCAGCAGGAAAGCATGGCGGAAGCAGAAGATTTCTACAAAACAAACAAACAAACAAACAAACAACAAAAAAGATGCTTTAAAGCAGAATGTATTGCAGAAGTTTTTAGAAATACTCACAATTGGCCCAGGTGGCCCTGGAGGACCAGAAGAACCATCCTTTCCAGGAAATCCCTGAGGAAAAGAAACGGTGTGTCACCCAAGTGGTTGCTAGATGGCTTTCAGAAGAGACTCGTCAAGTTCCTTTCAACATCTGAGGGACCAGTCCTGCCACCTGCTCTGGACTACCACGGATGTGTTGCTGTTCAGTTCCTGTGGGACTTGTTCTTGGAAAGTGGTTTGTGTCTGTTGGCTCCAATAAGTGGCCCAAGTGCGAGGATTGTAGGTGTGAGAAATGCCACTTACAAACTTAAATAGGAACTTATTTTCAGAAAGTTTATTAAACTAAACATGACAAATAAATAAGTTCAATTCTTTTAAATTAATATCCAGACCAAAAAAAAAGTGGATTCTAGTCTTTCAAGACCTACAAGTCTTGGGTAAGGAGTATGCCCTCTAGGATGTCTATATTGCAATAAAGGAAGTGCAATTATCTGCAATACATAGCTCTTGAGATGCAGATTGGAGGAGAATGTGGGTGGGGTGGCCAGCTGTGGTGACAGGTTTGATCTGGGAAAGTTTCACTGAGTGTCTACTGTAGTGGGTCACCACTGGGTACATACTTGCTTCCCATTCCATTTCTTAAGAGTATAAAACAAACAAAAACCTAAAACAGTCCTCCCCGACCCCCCCAAAAACCAAATGATGTCCCTTAGAAACTCCTCTCTCCAAGACATTGGATAAGTGTATATGTGCTATTTTTATGAGTGTAAAAGACAGCCGGGCGGTGGTGGCACATGCCTTTAATCCCAGCACTCAGGAGGCAGAGGCAGGCAGACCTCTGTGAGTTCAAGGCCAGCCTGGTTTACAAGAGCTATTTCCAGGACAGGCTCCAAAGCTACACAGAGAAACCCTATCTCGAAAAACCAAAAATAAATATATATATATACAATTAACAGTTGGGATGGATTACTCTTAGCACAGTTGTGAATGCCGGCCTTTCTGATGCAGTTGGCATGAAAGGGAATCTTCAATCTAAATGTTATAAGTTCATAAAAATTTTCACAATACCACCTCCTACTTCAGGGACAAATAAACTTCTCACCATGAGATTTCATACAGGAACCCTCTGTCCCAGCCCAAGCCACCTTGACTAGCGAGTGTCCCTGCTACATCTCTCCACTCCGTTTCTGACAATTCCCCCAACTTCTGCAGGAGGCCGTTCTTCCCCTCTCCTAGCTCACAAGAAGCAATCTGATCTGCACAAGGAATCTCCGTGGGCATCATCTCCTCCACCTCAAAGTACCAAGAAGGCTGTGAACGGGTGTGAGGAGGGACAGTCCGGACAGCCACAGAGAGATGGCACAGACTCGGTGTGTAGGAGAACGCTAGGCAAGCCAGGCCCTTTCATCCTGTTCTCAGCCCTTACGATGCCAACGAGGCTTAGCACAAAAGGCCGCCAGGGGGGTTGAACCTCACCTCTATTTCAGGTTTCCCTTTTTTGCCTGGCACATTGCTTGGCTTTATTTTGCAGCCTCCTCAAAATCTAGTTGGAGCCCATGCCTGAGTACTGGCCAGGACAGAGGGCCCGTTCCAGCCCTGGATCACGGACAGTTCCTGTGAGGGATCCTCTGCTTTCTAGTCCCCTCCTGCAGCAACTTTAGAGACGGAAGAGTTCTCCAAGGCATAAAGACAGCGGAAAGATTACAGGAGACAGAGGCTCCTTCGCTCTTTCACCCCGCCCCCTTGCTGGTTGCTCTGAGTTGTGGAGAAGAAATAGCCACGATTTGACTTGATTTTATTGCGCTGCATTATATAAAGCCGCTTATATGTTAGGGTCATTATGGCCATTATCCGAGACTGATACATATGGTATTGCTGTTGTCATTTTATAATATTTCTGGGTTTTCACTTTAGTCAGCATTATTAGAGTTAGAACCCGGCATGACGGTACGCAGCTGTAATCTCAACACTTAGGGCAGGGTCTGGGACATGACGAGTTTGAGGCTAGTCTGGGCTATATGGTGAGGCTTTGTCTTGGGGGAAAGGTCTGAGAGAGCTCTAAGGGTAAGTCCTGACACAGACTGTTACACACATACACACACGCACCTGTATGCACACCTTCCTTGGATCTGTTAATCAAACAACAAAAACTCATTTTGCTATAAGGGTGGCAAATAACTTATTTTAGCAGCACGTGATGACGGTTCGGGAGACTGAGGCAGGACGATTGTAGGAAAGTTTGAAACCAGTCTTGGATGCAGAGTAAGATCAAGAAAGCCCAATGAGGTTTTGTGGCAAACGAATTATCGTAAATGGAATTTAAACGCAGCATTTCCTGGGGAAAGGACATACATAAACCAGAATATGTGACAGGCAGGACCTCACAGCCCAACAACCCCATTTCATAAGTGAGAAAAGCTGAATGTAAGAAAGGACAGAAAAATCTTCATGTAAAAATGTTTTAATTTTTAAAAAAAATTATTTATGTGAATGCTTGTGCTTGTGTGTGTGTGTGTGTGTGTGTGTGTGTGCATGTGCGCATGCGTGTGTGCGCTACCTGTGTGGAGGCACTCTTGGAGGGAAAGAGGAGGACACCAGACCTCCTGGAGCTGGAGTTACAGCATGGCTGGGGGAAGGGCTTATGAAGTCCACCCTTTGCTGAAATGGCTGCCTGAGATGGGAAGAGAGTACATTTCCTCAGGGATGTAACCCGCAGAGGCTACCCATACCCCTGTAGGTGGTCCCACACCATTCACAAAAAGCAACAGCAAGTTGCCCAGTGGGGGGAGGAGCTGAAAATAGAGTGCACAAGTGGAGGGGGTGAAGGGGAGAGATTTGACCAAAACACATTGCATTGATGTATGAAATTCTCAATCAAAGGTAAAATGTGAAAGAAAATTTAACATTTTCATATAACCAAGGTGGACTCTCAGCACATAAAAAAAACATTTTTGAAAGGATTCCTCTTGGTTCCTGCCTTCAAGGTCTTCTAGTGCCCGACAAGGAGAAGCAGCCTGGGTCAGGACGGCCCCCTTGCAGCAAGCTCCTTCCCTGCCTCAGCTCTCACAGTGCCCAGAAGAGCTCTAATTCAGAGACGGGCTTATTCAAAAGGAGAGTGGAGCCATGACATATTTTCTAAGAGGAGAATAGCATAAAACTGCATTATTCCTCAGAAGACTGGCAGGAAATAATGCATTTACACCCTGTTCCTCGCCACAGGGGGAGGAGTGTGAAAAGGGAGCAGTCTGTCTGGGCTCTGCCCTTAGCTGACACAAGCTAGCATTCGCCTGATTTATAGTCACAATAGGCTCAGCTGGGAGCTAGCCCAGGGAAACGCGGTTTTTACTTGAGAGCTCAGTTGGGTTCACAGTGAGAAAGATGTTTGTTAGTTCCGCGTTCTAAGCCTAGGCAACGTGTTCAGGTGCTGACAGCTGATTCCTGCATTGAAGGCAGAATGTATGTGCTACACAGCTGATATTCCTAATTCCCATCTGCTGCACAAAACAGCCATTGGTAAAAGCTTCCAGAAGTACTCCACTCATGTTCAACAAGGAAGTGTAGGTTGGAGTTACACCGAGTCTGGCTATGGGAGAGAAGGAAATGCTGGTGCCATTCCTTCACGGTACTTTTCATGGTTCTCACGGGGCTGGGGGTTAACCCAGGGCTTTGCACACACCAAGCAAGCACTCCGTGGCTGAGCCGCATGCCCAGCCGTTCCTATTATTCTCAGACACACTCATCTAACTTGACTCATCTAACTTCGGAAGCCGAAATTCCATTGCACTAGCTCTTGGGGGCAGTTTCTTAGAAGCAGACCTACATCTCTGGATGACTGATTTCTTCCTGAATCGATCTTGGAGAAAAATCTGAAAGGCAGGGCAAGGAGGGATGGAGGATAAGGAAGCCAGGTATAAAAGTAGCCATCTCAAGTCTGGTCTGTCCGAGCCCATGGAGGAGCACTGGCGTGTGAATTACACATAGGAGTCAGCTCAGGCTAAGATTTTACATACCCATATAGTTAGCTATGGCCCAGGGGCTGACATGTCATTTCCAAGGATAACTGTCTAGGGAAAGGAAAAGTTTTCGGCAGCTGTGGGATGTAGCACATTTGCCAAAGGAAGCGGATCTGGATACCCGCAGTACCCAATACAGTGGATTTTAAATCTGATCTTAACCATAAGGCCCAGAGGTGATCACAGTGGATTTTTAGTCTGACATTTTCTTTCATGCACTAAAACATTTGAACAAATGAACAACTGAATATTCGTTTTTAAGGCTGCTGTGAGTTTCCTATTTCTATCACCCCCCCCCATTAAATTTTACATATAAAGTGAAAGAATGTTAGCCTTTAACATCATATTAGAAACAAAGTCAAAGGCATTTTTCTCACCCATCTTCTTAATAATCCTAGATAGAAAATAAAAGCTATTCACAACTTTGACTTCACATTTTTTTAAAAAAAATTAGAATCATCACCAGTCAATTTATCTCTACAATAGTTTTGTTTTTGTAAGCTTCTGACTTACCACACATTGAGAAATACTTGCGCGGTTGTAACATGCTAGGCATTCTGTCAGGTTTAGATTGGCAGCACAAAGAATAAGTACAAAGTTTTGTGAACTGTCAGACAATGGAATGTTATCAGCAGCATCGATGCTCACGGGAGTTCCAAGGGGACGTGAGGGGACATGAAGGACAAGCAGCTGACACTGACTGCAGGTATGGGGGTGGTCGTGAACGGGACACAGGGCAGCATTTATAGAAGAGCAAACATCTAGACCAACTGAAGGTGAGTGGTTGATCGGCAGTTATGATTCACCAGACTAGCTTTAATATATATAATTCAGTTTTAATAAAGGAAAGAAAAGGGAACTTACAAATCCAAGGTTCCAGCGAGGAGCGCAGGAAAACAAAGAGCAGGCGGGCCACAGGCCCGCAAGATTTTATAAGTCAATATTAGCCTAAGGGGGACACGCCTTTAGCCGAGGGGGACACGCCTTACAACACAAGGTGATTGGCTAGGCTTCCCCTTCGACCATCGATCTCAAAATAGTTGGACCTTGCTGCGGTTTGAATTATTTTGTCCCCAAAACGCATGTCTTAGAAACCAAAATTCCCTTTGCATCTCTATTGAGAGATAGGCCCTATAAGGGGCAGTTAGGTCATGGGGTTCTGACCCTGTGGATGATAAACACGGTCGTGAAGGAAATGATCTTGTTAGAACAATGAGTCACTCTCACTCTTGTTCACGACTGTGAACGTGGCTTCTGTCATGTTATGCCTCAGGCAATGTGACCTCACACAGTGTGGCCTAGATCTTGGACTTCCAAGCCTTGAGATCCATGACCCCATTAATCTACTTTTACAAATCATCTGGCCTTAAATGTTCTGCTACAGCGCCTTCAACATCAACAGATGCGCTCAGCTGTCATTTTCCTCTCCAGGTACCCCAGTATTCCCTGATACAACCCGCTAGGAGAAAAATCTGTTACCTCTTTCTTATTAGGGCAAAGATCAGGTCCCCTTTCTCCCGCTCTATCTCAGGAAAGCAACAAGCCCGGTGAAATAAAACTTTTGGAAAATGTGGGTACTTTATAAGATGCATTTTTTAAAAAGTGCATGAAGTCAGCCAACCGTAAACAGACATGTTTGTTGACATGGCTTCAAACATTTTTTTGCCTTTTTGATATTCCTACCTTAAAATACTAATATATCCCCATGGCCCACATTAAAATAATTCTTGCTATTAAAAACTTAAAAGGATTTTTATAATTTGCTTTGGAAATATTTGGCTATGAACAAATTACTAAGCTATGATTGGCTTTGATTTACCAGCAACAAAAAAATCTAATTTACAATTTGCTTTCATCATAACTAATATTCCAATGAACATTAAATGTGCTTCTACATAAAAACTGCAGGCAGCATCATTGGATATTTACTAATTTCCATTTATACTTTTCTTTTGCATACATTAGAGCAAATGTAGATGTCTAATATATTTATAGTTTCTAGGCCAGAGCCTGCAGCATGTGTAGGATGAAACCCACCTACCCACAGCTACACTTGAAACTGATGTTAAAGTCAGAAGCCAGGTGTATGTGTTTACGAACCACTCAGCAACATCTTACAGAACTACTGACTCACTAGTGAGGCTTGCATACCATTTCCGAAGCCTGCAATGGCAGATCATGGGCGTAAGCTGTAAGATTCTGAAATAGGGCTGATTGTGAAGGTCTCTTGATTGCTGGAGTAGGCTCTGTGGGCCGCCTGGATTCACTGAGTTGTCAAGAAGCGAGGGCTAGACCATCCTATGATGCATGATTTCAATCCTGTGGTCTGGTTCTGGACTGCCAAGACTAGTATGGTAGCTGGCCTCTAGAAATAAGGCTGCTACTTATTGTAAAGGATTACTAGTAACTACCAGACAAAAAGGCCAAGCAGCCCAAAGCTACAAGCTATGCAAACACTGGCTTGGGACAGAGATTAAAAACCAGTCCTTATACATTGTACCATGCTAGGTCTCATTGGAGAACTTGCAGCAACACAAAATACATTAAAACTATGTGTGTTATGCATAGTGTATGCGTGCACATTGATAAATATGCATATATGCACCATTTAATATGCTATTTAATGCAATGTAGAAGAATATAATTGTATAGATTTTTAATATCTCATACTTATAACTTCAGATAATTAAAAAATAGCACATCAGCAATATTGTGCCAAAGAACTGAATTGGGCATACAATAGACCTTTTATAAGAGACTATTCAGTGATTCTAAAGCTTAGATAGGTATAGAATCATTAGACTTTCTAAGTCTAAACATTGCTACGTTTTGTCTAAAGGGCTTTCTGCACCTGAATATCTGAGGTTAAAACACTGGATCTGTGCATTAAACAAAACAAACATCACCTGATGACGGAGGTACTAGATCGGTTGGTTTACAACAATTTAAACATCTGGCCCTTCCCTGAATGACAACATTCCAAGAGGAAGGCAAAGTCAATAGTCAAGAATGGGTTTCATCAGAGCCCCTAAGAGCAGGAGGCTAAAGACCCCCCCCCCAAAGCTCCTCCCTCTCAAATGTGCACAGATGAACCGTTATCCAAGTAAAAGGCTAAGAGGCTAGAACCACGGCTTTATAAATGATCAATTCCTGCCTTATTAAGTGAAATTGGATTCCAAAGTACAAGGTGTGACATCTTCGTTGTTAGAGTTCTGTTACTTAAATGTCTTCTTGGAAGATCTTCTCAGCCACAAAACTTCACAGTAATCCTTACATTCAGAATTTTATGGAATAAGAAGGCACACTGCTGGACCCAAAGAAATGAGCTGAACTCCTGGCTCCTGCACCACCTACTTCTGACCACTGTGTAGTTCCTCCCACTTTCAGACCTTCAGGTTCTGCCTAGAGCAATGGGGGTGCCATTGCCTAGCATTCATAGATCTCCTGGGAGTTAAGGAAGGAAACACCAGACATCTGCATAGATCCCATTCTTGGTGGTGTGGTTTACTGACATTTTAACAAAAATCAACAGCCAAGTCCCAATTGCATAAACTACCCTCACTGTAGTTAACTGCGCAAATGTTTTCCTGAGATTTTATAAAAGTCCTTCTGGAGCTGGACCCACAAAGAAGACGATCCAATCCTTCTGGCTACCAGTTTTGTGGTAATAGCTTACTCTGCCCTTTCTGAGGGAGGAAGATGCCCGGGGGGCTCATTATCATGAACCTAGTATTTCAAAAAGTATTTTTTTAGATGACTCGTTCATCACTGCCTACTATTCATGACAGGAATGAAATTCATCCAAAGAGTTGACTCAAGCGCATTTTAAGTCCAACTCATTTTTGATGAAACAGAACATTCCACACAATATGGTCTTTGTGTATCTCAAAGCCACAAAATGAAGAAGCATGCTTCAAGGGTCCTTTCCAGGCAGAATGAAAATTAAAAAAAAAAAAAACCCTTACACTTTCTTTACTTTTTGTATTTCTTTACCATCTTCTAAGACATCTTAATTTACATGGGCATTAGAAAAAGTTCTGACCCATTAGGCTGACCTCAAAAACAGTGGATGCCAATAATATTGTCTTAAGATCATATCAATAGAAATGCTTCATATGAATGAATCTCCACAACGACTCCATATAGTGCAGGATTATGCTTTGACTGACAGGTGCTGAAGGTGAGTCTTGGCAACATGAAGTATCTGGGCCCACACCATACAGCCCTAGATTTAAACCTGGTTAGCATTGAAGGTGTGTACCCATCCGCACAGAGCTTTTCATCCACATGCAAGTTCAACAGGGTCCAGGGGCAGAACACACTCTGCAACCGTTCATCCTTTATAGATACAGAAGGCCAGCTATTGCTGAACCCTGAGGGGAAGGGGAGCAGAGCAGAAAGAAGGACCCCAACACAGATGTGCCCTGAATTAAAAAACAAACACACCCTGCACATTGAGGAACTGCTCCCCAACAGGTAAAAATATGTTTCCTCCTCATTAGTATACGTTCTTTCTCTCAGGTTTTGGTAAAGACAAGTTGGAAGATAGGAATAATTCCAAAATTTTTATTTAGGTGTTGGCCAGAAAATTGGACTTTGGAGGAACTGGAACTCAGAAGTAAGAAAGAGGCTGTCTTTCATTTTTCTTTTCTCTGTGCTATTTTTAATTCTTTCACGACCTAGCTATCCAATCTGTCATCTACTTATCTATCTCGCATTTAGTAATAATCTATCTCTCTCCTTAGGTCTATCTTTATCATCTGTCTCTCTATCTTTATTCTCTATCAACTATCTTCCTATATTTATATAATTTTCTCTCTAATATATTATATTTTATTTCTATAATTGATCTCTCTTCCTCTTTCTACTCCTGTATTTATCTGGCCCTATTCTCTATCTATCTATCTATCTATCTATCTATCTATCTATCTATCTATCTACTTACCTAGCTGCCTTACATCTGTCTTCTATCTGATTTCCCTAAGGACCATCTGAATGTGTAGGATGGAGACTGAGAAAGCTACCACACACCAAGAAGAGCTTGAAGATCACTTGAAAGGCCCTGTACTCAGACACCAAGAAAAGAAGCAGGCAGGCGGAGGGAAGATGGGTGAGGGTCCAAGATTTATAGGAAAAAGAAGGAAAGGATCAGAATGTTTTAATTGGAATGGCTCAGAGTAAAACCTGGATGCCTGAGCGCATTAGCTGCAAGTTTAAGTTTGCACCGTCACCTTCAACAAGCTAGTCCGTTGGCTTCCGCGGCCCGGGCGGAAACTTACTCCGGGAAGTCTAGCTAGACTTGCTTATGGCTTCAGGCCCAGAGTTGAATAAGACTTGTCTCCAAGAGTCCAAGATTCCCCTTGGGAAAAGCCAGAATAAGCTGGAAAGAGGGGAAGAGGTTATATTTTCTCTTTTTTATTCTTTCTTAAGACCTTCTCCCCTCTCAGTAAATTCAGAGGCAATGTTGGCACCAGAGTCATAAAAGAGGTCTCTCTTTTCCTAAGCTAACAACCAGGTGATGGTGTGAGGCTTGGCCCATAAGATAAGAACTTCTAAACGGGACTGTTCACTCTCGGCAGAGTGCCGTGATAACAGCTATTGTTGATAGCATCCTACAGCAGAACAGGGAGAATCAGGAAGTGTCTGTGCTCAGTATTCTTTAAGTAGCCCCATATCTACCAATGCCCAGCCAGTCAGACCTGGTGCTCCATGTATCCTGAGAGCGTTCTCAACCTATGTCTGTCTACTTCTTTCCAAACTGGTACCCGCAAAGTCGTTCCTCAGACCTTTAGCACCCTTGAGCCTTCAGATCACCTGACTAAATAGATCAGGGTCCCCCAAGTGACTCCGCTTTAACCAATCCTTCTTCCTGCCTCCTCTGCTGCCTCTGAAAGACTCATTGTTTTCTGTGCCCAGGAGAGGAAGCATGTGAGCCTGCCATGCCTTTCCCTTCTATAGGTGGTCTGCAGATTGCTCTCTTTAGCGACTAAAAGTATTCCTGCTTTTATAATCTTCTCTGCAGAGGATGACGGGGAAACTCTCTTCAAGCTCAGGGGAGGGGGTGGGGGTGGCGTGGTGCAGGCACTCAGATAAGACACGGCTGAGGGAGAAAATGTGTCTTGTTCTTCCTTCATGCAGAGCTGTTACATCATAGTTCCACGGCCCTGCAATTTTATTTCATGTGAATGGTATCTCCTTAATTTTATGCCAGGTGGCAGTCTTCAAATAACTTTCCTAAGGTAATAGTCACCGGATCCACACAACCTTCTTTAAAAGACGTGTGGTTCCATACTGAATGAGTTTCCCTCACAATCAGATTTTAAAAAGAACTCCATTCCCATCCCAGAGGATTTCATAATCAGCATCAGACACAGCCTCAAAACTTGATTTCCAAATAGAGGAAGAGGGGAAAACAAAAGCCAAGAGTGGATAGCTTATCACTTTGTGATAGCGCTAAACTTTTACTACTAAAGTTGAACACATGAAAATACAAAAATTTTAAAAGTCTGATTTTAAACATGGATTTTAGGAGAAATAAACCAAAGGACTAAAACCAAAGCACTCAAACACTAACCTAACAGGTTTGGTTCTGAGCTCTTCGCCAAGACTGGGCTCTACGCATAGATAAATCAAATAAACTCGCTCAACCAAATCTTCAGACTTGCTGTTTCCAGGGCCTCAGGAATCATGAAGGAATCTAGCTGTGTAACCACACAGAATCTTAGCCTATGTGCCCGGCCAAAACATATAAATATTTCTGGCCACTCCTCCCACATGCACAGGAACCCTACATAAATCTAACTCTGAGAGAAGGCCTTCCTCAGATGCGCTAGCCTAAACATGCTCTATTGCCCGGTCCATTTGGTAAACAGAGACTGCACTGAGATTCTATATAAGTGTCAGTATGCTGTTAAAGGGGGGTTAAGAAGAGATTTCAAATACCATATCTCTATACCCATAAAAAAAGATGAATTTCTTCTTTTTTTCAATACTGGAAATTGAAACTAGGGCTCCATGCATACTAGCCAAGGACTCAACCACTGAAATGTATTTTAATTCTCCATTTTGAGAGAAGGAGTCACTAAGTTGTCCAGATTGACCTTGAGCTCACACTGTGGCATAGCCCAAGATGGCCTTTGACTTGCAATCCTCCTGTCTCAGCCTCCTAGGATTGCAAGCCTGTTTCCCCATTTTCATATACTTGAGCAGATGGGTGAGAGGAAGCTACAGTCAGGCCTGACAGAGTAGAGAAGTCAGCATTCTAATAAGTGTTAGCCTCCTAAAGTCTATCGGCTCCCAGGGAATGCCATGCCTGTTGATCTTTATTGAAGAAAACGCAAGTGCTTGGCGCTCCCTCTAATTCGGAGATTAGAGAAATGGAGGGTTCCTCCCAAGTCCAAACCAGTGATCATTTAGGGAGACAAACCCCGAAGGGATACACGCTTAGGTCATAAGACATGAAGCAGTCAAGCTGGTACAGACTTAGTTGCTCCCTCCCTATTGTCTAGCTTTCATGGTGCTAGAAGGTGCCGTGTAGGCTGTAGGGAAGAAAAGTCATCAACACTCCGATCCAGCTGTGAACTCTGCAAGCTACAATAAAGACTGGCCTGACAAAATACACCACCCATTGGGGCTGGAGAGATGGCTCAGAGGTTAAGAGCATTGCCTGCTCTTCCAAAGGTCCTGAGTTCAATTCCCAGCAACCACATGGTGGCTCACAACCATCTGTAATGGGGTCTGGTGCCCTCTTCTGGCGTGCAGGCATACAGACAGAATATTGCATACATAATAAATAAATAAATAAATAAATATTTAAAAAAAAATACACCACCCATGCATGTGATGGCAAGCATGAATGTTACTAGGGTAACCAACTATTTCCTGTTTGGATTTAAGCCCACGCGACAGGATGGAACTCAGGCCTGCTATTGTATACCGGACCAAGAACCCATGGCTAGATAGACCATAGACCCTAGGGTAGAACCCACTACTATTATCTTGCTAAGTGGACTCAGTATCAAAGTGTTTTATAAATATATATCTCTATGCCCATAGATTAGTTCGACACATAACGATCATCAGAGAAGTTTCATTTTGCAGTAGATGCCAATGAAGACGGATGAACAAGTGGCCAAAATGCAGAGAGTAAACGATTGTGGTGTCCAGATCTAAACTGAGTATCTTTGTCACACTCCTTCCGCACAAGGCTCAGGGGACATCATGGAAGGGGAGACAGAAAGATTGGGATAGCCCGACAATGGGGAAGACTGTTAGAAAATAATGTTTTCTGGAACGTGCCAGGCCTGTGGGCCACACAACCTCATAGCAGGTTTAGTGCTTAAGACTTACACATTATCAAGCCAGTCAGAATTTCAATGCATTTCGTGGAGGGGCTTACAGAGCCCCACTCCTAGCTGAGGGGCTATTGGGAGTTGATGGGTGCTGGAGAAGAGAAAGTTTTGTTAGGGATGAGGCCTCTGGTAGGCTGCCCATGATCCAGGGAAGGGTCCTGTACCCACGCATATACAGGCCACACTAACTGAACTCAGTAGATTAAAACAAGAGGCTACGAGCATTGGTGTTGAATATCGGGAAGAGCTGAAGGGGTGAAGTGGGAAAATGATATCACCAAAATATATTGTCTACGTATATGAAATTACCAAAGAATAAATAAAAACATGTTTTTAAAAAATCAAATAGCTTTTTTTTTTTCCTCTTAGAAATGCAGTGGATTTTTATTTCCTTCACGTTAAAGTTCAAAGTTTTAGGTAAAAATAAAATCAATGTTTTAAACAATTCAGATTGCATCCCACAATAAACGTGCATACCTGTGCATTGTAGACATGTACATACATGCTGACAGTCGCACACACGGGTTTACGATCTCTAGCCCAACATACCATATTAAAGACACCCCACTGTTTCCACGTTCCTTCTTTATATAAACAGCTCTCCATGTTTGCAATGGTTTTCTTCTCCTCACCCACCTGGCCACCTCTGCCTTTCAATCAGGCAGCAGCCTAAAGGGCACCTCCACGGAGAGTCCTCAGACCCTGCAAGCCTGGCTTGATTTCCCAATCTTCTGTTCTGACAGGTCCCTGAGCCCATTGTACCACGTGACACAGTTTTAAATTTGAATTTCCCCCCAATAAATTATAACCCTCCAACCCTGCCTTGGTCAAAACTTGTCAACAAAACAAATGTATTTCAACTTATGCCTCGCTTGGTGATTTTTGTACTTATTTTGCTGCTGTCTGTTTGAGCCAGTGAAAAGAAGAGATAACTAAAATATACTAAGCCAATGGGAATTCCTTTATAAGCCATACTACTTTTCTTTTAGGTCTGTACTTTAAGGATTTAAAACAAAAACAAAAAAACCCTAGAAAAATCTACTAAGTCAATAGATGCAATTTAGTGCAAATAAGAATCAGACTTGGGAGCATTCAGAATGGGACACTGCCAACTGGGGTAAGTTTGATGAAAGAAATGGACATAGAAGATGTGGCTGAACGGAAATAGACACAAAATAGACAGAAAGGAGACTGACGAAAGGAAATTCGCAGACCCCGACTCAGCGGCTGCAGCAAAGTGACCAGGCACGAAATCTGCCTTGCCACAACCAATATTTCACAAGTTCTTACCCTCTGGCCTGGTGAGCCATCACGTCCTGGTGAACCCACACCTCCAGGGACACCCTAGGGAGATCAAGAACAGAAAAGAGTCAGAGTTGTAGAAACAGCTGCCTGCTTCCCTGGGACAGACCAGGGCCTCCACACAAAGCCATTGTCACAGTGGGAACCCCCTTGTGACACAAAACTGAGACCCAGAAGCTCCTACTGAGAAATCAGTGTTCCCAGCCTCAATCATTTTGACTTCCAGACAGGTCAATGAACAATGGCAGATGTCATTAACGGACAGCCCTGACAAGGTCACAGCTGGTGTAAGAAGCTGAAGGCTTTAGTCGTTGGCAAAAGACTAACAGCAAAAATAATACCTGTGGACCAGGAAGGCCAGCATCTCCTTTATCTCCTTTGTCACCGGGCATACCCTGAGTGTCCAAAAGTTCAGAGTCAGATTCACAGACATAAGTCCTCAGTCCCTCCGCCCACCCACCCCCTGTTATTCTCAACAGTAAACTGCCTTGGCAATAACACCCACAGGTCATATTTCACTTCTTACATACGCTAAGCCATCATGTAAACATTCCTACAGAACTGAATGTGCACGTCCAAGAACAATTCCAACGCACCATGTGCAGCCCCAGATGGCCAAGCTGATAATGCTAACACATGCGGGGGAGAGAGCTCTTCAATATTTAAATGTTATACGTAGTTCACGATTTAACGATCACATATATTTCTGTGAGTTAAATTTCTTTTCAAAGATACCAAATATTTTAGAATAGCCATTTAATGCCTACAACTAAAATGCTAAAATTCACTCAGTGAACTAGATTCTCGTGGCAGTAGCAACAAGAAAGTATATGATGCCTTTGATTATTCTGTGTGCACAATGGCTGCACTTTAATAGTAAATTGGCATAAAAGCTGTTACTTTCTAGATGTTAAAAGTTCAGTCAAAGGGAGGGGAGGTAGATCAGTGGGTAAAGTGCATGAGGACTTTGATCCTCGGGGGTCCATATTAAAAACAAAAATCTGACCATGATAGCATATGCTTGCAATCCCAACACTAGGGTGGGGCACTGGAGACAGGTGGGTCCCTGGGCCTTCCTGGACAGGGTAGCCTAGACTATTCATCATGTTTTAGGCCAATGAAGGCAATGCTTTGTAGGTGACTCCTGAGGGTGACACCAAGGCTGACTCTTGCCTCTTCTTGCATACATGCACACATGCACCCGCATCCCATGTGCACAGTGCATGCACACGCAGATGTGCACACACACACACAAACAACAACTGCACAAAGGAATCTCGATGAACAAGCAAAGGCTGCCCTTGTTGACCCTGCCATCCTCCTCAGGTGTGACTATGCTTACTCCCTAGCCATGTACCTGTTTGTTAAAAGACCCCCATCACTGAGTAAACAATGGATTGTGGGCTGAGTTAATGTATGGTCAGTCAGTCATGATTTTCTCAGGGACTGAGACCCATTGGCACAACACAGAATATAAAAGCTCATTCTACATGCAAAACAGATAACAATAAAACCCTTCTGTGCACACAACTCACAGGCATGCCTTGAATGGACAGACCACTGGGCCCTTGGGGTCCAGGAGGACCCTGGGGTCCTGCAGGACCTGTTTCCCCTCGAGGGCCCTCTGGTCCCTAGAAGCAAGAGAGAAAAATTATTCCAGAAGTTAGAGTCTCTAGTACCTGAAAGACATCTCTGCATACAACACTTATTTCTTATTTCTTATTACAACTACTAAGATATGAAACACTCAGAGGGTTAGCAAGACACCAAGCTTCAAAAGATTTACCTCCCGGGTAAACTGTCATCAGTAAGCTATAAGAATAAATACAGCAGGATTTCATCAGCTATATTAATTTTGTTTCTGCAAATAAGAATGCCGTGCCAGTTATATGAGCAAGTAGTCCCCCACAAATGCCTAACATTTCCCCAAAGAGAAAGCACTGCGGGACCACCCTCCTGGTTCAGGAAGGAATCTAGACAAACAGGCTCCTTAGACATCCTCCCTGCTCTCAGTTCCTGCCCCAGTGAGCCTCAACCTCTCTCTGAGAACTTTATGTCAGGCCCGTTTCCTCCCCCACCTCCCCGCAATACTCCAGGGCAGTTCATCTGCAGCACCAAGTGCCTCTAACCCAAACCATCCTGCCTTTCATCCAGGGTCAGACATCCCTTCCACATCAGTAGCTCCCACTTCGTCCAGTTCCTACTGGGCTTTAAACAACTCAACGAGTAACCTTAGTCTCAGAATATCTATTTATGCTCAATTTCTTCTTCCCTGTTTTGAGCACAGCAAAGGCCATTCCTTGATTAAATTGATCTCCTATGCCTGCATAGCATATTAGTCTAGTGGATATGCTATAGTTGTGCATATTAATGCAATCCTACATGGTACCTCTTCTCACGGGATACCGACCATGCATGTGCCATATAGGAATCGATGGTAAGAACATCTAGATCCTCAAATGTGTGTGTGTGTGTGTGTGTGTGTGTGTGTGTTGAAGACATTCGAAGTCCTTTCTTCTAACTCTTTGAAATAGAAAATATGCTACTGTTACCTATAGACCTTATGTGCAGTGGAATATTAGAAGCTCTTTTCCCTATAACTTACATATTAACCAATTATGCCTCATTCTTCATCCCCACCCCTAAGCCTTGGGTAACCACTATTTCACTCTTAATTTTTTGCAAAATGTTTAGATCCCATACATACATAAAACCATTCATGACTTTCTCTGCCTGGCTTATTTCATAATTATTTCATAATTATCTCTAGGTCCATCCATGTTTTCACAAATGACCAGATTTGACCTGTTCTTACCCACTTGTCTTTTGATGATCAGTTGAGTTTTTTCCACTTTTTAATCTATAGTGAATTCTTTTGCAATAAACCCAACGGTATATATGTTTCTTCAACATACTTATTTCTTTCGTACATATAATTTTGTGTGTATAATTTGTAAATTGCCCCAAATGTAAAATTGCTCAATGTATTACTTGAGTCCAAGAATATGGAAAAAAAAAAAACATCCTAGTGGAATAAACTGTAGTTAAGTCATCAGAACAGACTTAAGTTTCCTTAAGATTTAGTGTATGGGCAAAATCACATGGAAAGGTCCAGAAGAAGCTTGAGGAAACGCGGGGCCGTGTCCCGCCACCCGGCAGCGGCTAGCTTTACACCCGAAATAATTACACGGAAACTGTATTCTTTTAAATACTGCCTGGCCCATAGTTTCAGCCTCTTATTGGCTAATTCTCACATCTTCCTTTAACCCATATTTAGTAATCTGGGTAGCACCACGAGGTGTGGCTTACCAGGAGAGATCTTAACCTGTGTCCATCTCGGAGAGGCGCAGCATGGAGACTCACTATGGAGACTGCCTGAAGCGTCTCCCCAACTCTACTTCCTTGTTCCCACAATTCTGTTCTGTCTGTCTCTTAAAGGGCCAAAGCAGTTTTCTTTATTAATTAACCAATGAAAGAAACATAGACAGATAACTCTCCTCCATCACATGTTCATCGATAAGGTTGCAAAAAGTGTATTGAAAGAGGCTGGAACGATGGTTCGGTGTTTCAGAGCACTGTTTGCTCTTTCAGAGAACTCAAGCTCGGTTCCCAGTATCCACATGGTAGCTCCCAAATGTCTGTAACTCTAGTTCCAGGGGATCTAATGGCTTCTCCTGGTGCCCACAGGCATCAGACATGTACATGGTGCATAAATGTGTATGGAGGCAAAATACGCATACGCAAGCAAATACAATCAAATTAAAATTAAATATTTTTTTAAGCTACACATTGACAGTAGAAACTGATTAAAATTACATGACAATTAGAGTGAAGAGGAAAAAAGCCTGGGACAGAATATGAAAAAGTCAAGAAGTTAGTACCAGAGCAAAGATAGAATGGCAAAGCAGAAACAAATTCCAATAGAGAGCTGGCCAAATGAGTCAACTATTGCCGCGATCTCAAGGGAGATAAACATTAAACAAAAGCCTATGGACCTCATCACATGTGGTGACTTCAGTGAGAACAGCTTCACAGGGCTCGGAGATCAGAGATCACGTGTGATTTGAGAACTGTGCAGGAAATGAGACTGTAGAACATCAGATTATAACTATCCTTATAAGAAGCTTGCAAGGTATGAGGAAGAGGGCAGGAACATTAAAAATGTGATGTGCTTGAGAAGGGGCAACTTACACAGAATGTTTAACGGTAACAGTCTAGTGCTATATCATTCTGTATTGTCGAAGAGTAGGGAAGAAAGTAGGTGGCCCATTTTATTCTTTAAAATAGAAAACAGACTAGAAGAGACCAGTGATCATTGCTTTCCAAACCAAATTCTTATCCATTTGGTGTTAGAAATGAAAAAAGATTACATGTCGGGACTTCTCCTAAATGTCTATGTGTACAAGGTATAGTTTATCTGTCCTCATACTGTCCACAAGGGTGGCTATGTGATTCTCTGTTGTCCAAAATCCACTGCATCACAGTATTGGGTTTTGTTTTGTTTTGTTTTGTTTTTTGTCAAAACTGCCACACAGAAATAACCATACTAGCAACAATCCTGTGTGGGTGGATAATTATTAGAGAAAATGGGCTACCAAATATCAGAATTAATTTTTAGTCATCATTAGAACCATTGTCCACTGAGAATGTTGGAAAATTTATTGAGGTCTTGCTGGGGGAGGCCCTGAGAGGCAGAAACCCACAAGCATAGGAGCTTCTGGGTTCCGCCATGGGTGACCCAGAGAAAGAGCCAGAGAAAGCCTGTTGAGAGGAGGCATTCAACTCTGGCCTTTCTTACAGCATGGTTAGAGATGGAGACAAGTAAGGGCCAGAGAGCCTGTCTCAAAAGATGAAACAGATAAACCACAAAGGATAGGTCCCATAGTCTTTGAATTGGATAATGATTGATTGATTGGCTCCAGCTTTCTTTCATTTATCTCTTTTTCTTGCTCACTTCTTGTCCTACCTTGCATCATCTGGTTCCAATTTTAAAGCCAAACTCTTTTTTAGTGTAATGGTCTCTTCTAGATGAATAAACAGGGTGTAAATCTAATATTTTAAAGCACTAAATCAGTAAGACAGATGGTGTGGAAATTGTGAGAAGCAATGTCACAAGAATGAGAACTGAGTTAGAAAGGGCCTGGGGGGGCTGGAGAGATAGATGGGTCAGTGATTAAGAGCACTGGCTTCTCTTGCAGAGGACCTGGGTTTGATTCCCACTGCTGACATGGTGGCTCACAACCGCCTATAACTCCAGTTCCAAGGGATCTGATGCCTTTTTCTGGACTTGACAGTGACTGCACACAAGTGGTGCACAGACATACATGCAAAACACCCATACACATAAAATAAAATCTTTTAGGAAGGAGAGGCCGTGACTATGATGCCAACAATGGCCAAACCATGGTCCATGACTGTACGTTTTAAATAAGCATCAATCCAGCATAGACTCTCAGGAAATTCATCTCAGAACAGATGTGTAGAATGAATCAGAAAGCCAAGGCACTGGACATAGGAGATCAGTTAAAGATTCTCCAGAATCCAAAGGAAAGAGGATGAGGCCTGAACTCAATTAGTAGCTGGGCTCCTGCCAGTCCTCTGGATGCCTTTGTGCAAAGGAGAAAATTGTGTTTTGATGTGGGCTGGCATGACCTGGTCATTTTGGCTGGCCGATGCAAGACCTGGACCCTCATACTTGGTGGCCTTGGGTACTCAGAATAGAATGCAAAGCTCGCTGTTGGATTAGACATAATGCAAAACCGGAAGAGGAATGCAAAATGTGGGAAATTTTGGAAGGGACAGAGGCAGAACTGTGACTATGTGATTCTGCTTAAGACAAATTTCTGTTACCCATGCAGAGAGCGAAGCATGCACCTGAGAAGGCCCACCTTGCAGACCAAGCCAACCAGAACACGGGCATTCTTGTCTGCCCAAACAATCTTCCATTTGGCTGAGTTGTTAAATACTTGTTTGGGTTTAAAAGCACACATCTGCATTCTAAGTCAAAATTGTTAGCCCCAAGTGTCACAAACACATTGAGATGCTGTCAGTCACAAGGATAAATGAAGTGCCATCTAACTCCAACGTGATGGCTAGTTGAGATAAAGACGTTACCTTTGGACCCTGTTCACCTTGTTGGCCTTTAGGTCCTCGGAGTCCTGGACCACCCTGGCAAACAGATGTTAAGTATTAGCTCAAGAACAAATCTCAAAACAACATACTTTATTCATCTTTCTTCATAATATGGGATTAGGTCATGGCTATTTTATATGAAGCCCACACATTGTGTACCAGTAAATGTGCATCACGATCTTCAACTGGAAACTCCCCACCCAGTTCTGCTCCTTCCTGTAGATCATTTCAGAGCCTCCGCAAACCTTGGCTGCCACATCCTTTTAAGCCTTAAAAATTCTTATATGACTTGCTTATTTAGAGCTTTATATAATGCTACTTTTGCTCACATATAAAAGAATAAAATATTCAGTTGGCATGGAATTATGTGTATTATATACCATAACTTCATAAAAAAATCAATGAAAAATCAACAATTCAGCTTCATCTATTTATACAGAACTAAAAACACTTTAGTGTTTCTGAAATCACAATCATTTGTATTTCTTCCCAATATGTTCTGACATGTTGATGTACTATTATAGTGGCAATTTCATTTATTAGACATATCTATTTACACAGCAGACATGTGAATATGTTCATGTTTGTAAACACACATCTAAAGACAGTGCATGTATCCTCTGAATATTTTAATTGGCTAACACATTTAAATAAATATATTTGCAAAAGCAAATATAGAATTACAATCAATAGAAAAGAGTATTACTAAAAATGATAGATCACTTAAAATAAATACAGTGCAGATGATGTCTTTCAATTTACTTAGGTTTTGCTCTTACTAAAGTCTGGCCAGAAAAACTTTCTCTATAAATAGAGATGTGGTGGACAGTGTTAGTAAGGGTGACATCAGACAGCTTCTTCTTCAGTTGAACAAAAGGGCTGAAGATCATGGAAGCTGACTTAACGCTCTCCCTGTGTAACTCCAATTTATGTCAAGAGATGTGCAGCTTTACTTGAAAATGGCTGGACAGCATCAACAAAACACACAAATTTTGAAAGAGTGGGCACCAAAAGGATACGCTGATCCTCTAAACTGAGGGCCAATGACTGAAACTCACACTGAAGATAAACCACAGGGGCTTAAAGCAATGGAAAAAATGGATGGAAAGGCAGACAACGATCGTCTTGTAGATGTGTCTAAGTTCACTACCTAAGATTCAGGGGGTGACAGCCAGAGCTCAGTAGGCAGCGAGAGGGAAACCCCAAGGTGATGGTTACGCTATTCAAGAGCATTCAAGGCTGAGCTAGTAAGACTTACTGGGGGGCCAGCTGGTCCTAGAGCCACTTCGTTAGTTTCTGAGCAAGAGCAGGAACGTGGGAGGTCTGGGCAAGCCTCTTCATCCCTCTGAGTAGGAAAGTAAAGGGTAATTATGAACAAGACAGTATACATAAATTGCTTAACTAAGTCTCAGAAGACACTTTAGGAGATGTTTTACAATTTTAAATGAACATTATGCTATAAGGCCGCCAACTACACCATCTTCTCTGTACAGAGACAGCATGGGCACATATGGGTCGTTGATTATCCCACCTAGAGAATGATTCGCTATAACTGGCTTAGAAATCCAAACGAAGAAACGAGGTCAGAAGAGAACAGAGGGTATTTTCGGTTTCTACCTTATTAATCTAGAATAGCAATGCCCTTTGAACTAAAGGCCTTAAACCCTTTCATTATGCTGCATTGCTTTTCTGTTTTAGAGAACGAAAGAAACCTTGTTGAAAGGCCCAGTCGAAACTACTGCATGTGAATTAAAACAAAGAACTAAGTCTGCTTAAGCACACCTGTGTCCTGTGATAATCCCATCAGGGTTTGTAGCTGACACTAAGGAAACACTGTGGACCTAGAGCTTCAGGGTAGGGGTCATTTTTCTCCTCTCTTGGGATCGTTGCTGACACGCGACAGGAGAAAATGACTGGCAATGTCAGGCTGAATAAATCCAAGTGAGCTGCCCGAATGCAGGCGGAGCGAGGCAGAGTGCCTGGTAGCAGCCTCGTACAATTTTTCAATATCCCGTTTGGAGCAGCTGCCAAAACGACCGCAGCACTGCAGTAAGAAACTCCAGGACTTAGAGTCCACCAGTCCCCATGAGGAGATGGGAAGTGGCTTCATTATTGAAGACCTCGCAGGACAGGGAGGTGGAGAGGAACAGAGCACAGACAATAAATACTAAGATATATTCAAAACAAAAACCCACACACAGTTGAACAAGTGACCTAAATACCCTTTACATCCTTTTCTTTAAATGGTAGACAATAGGAAAGATTTCCATTCAAATCTCCTGCTGGCATAGCTCATCTGCTCTAATATTTGATTGGTTAGATTAAAACGTAAATCGAAGTATTACGAAAGATCTCCCAAATGAATTTGGCACCAGGCTTCCTGTTCCAAGACTCAGGAGTGTTCTTGCTCCTGTTGAGGATGTGCATTCCAGGTATGGAACTTATAAGCCTGCAGTGACTAAAGCAATGAGAAAGATCATGAAAGGGGCTTGGTCCTTCCTAGGAGAACTGGTGAGGACATCTTTGCTTTGCTTGACACAACATGAGATTCTGTTTCCTCTTCCTTTTCCCAACCTATCTTTTTTTTTATGTCTAACACTAAGATGTCTTGTTCAATTCACTACTAGTTTAGAGACTTTCTTTGATGAAGAAACAATGGGTTACTTGCTTCCCCCAAACTGGTCCCCAGGACTTTACTGCCTGTAATAAATGTTTTAATCTGGATCTAAAATCAAATCCTCTGGATTTCGTGAAGACTTGACTGTGTTCATTCTATGAGTTTAATTAGTGAGACATGCTAACTGTCCAGCTACAGGGGTCTCCTGTGCCAGTTTGCTTTCTATGAGGATCCTACGAGATGGATCTCCCCTGTCCATTTGTAAACATATAGCTACAACTTTATGAGAGAATAATGGGAAATGCTTAGTTTTCTAGTAGTGTCAAATAGATTATATAGATTATGACTACAGTTCTAAATCTGTGTGACAGGATAGCCTGGGGGCAGTCTATTAAATTTATATTGACACCGAATGTTTTAAAAATTCAATAAAAATAAAGCATCATTTGGCATCCACTGGACTTCAAGTGAGCAACAAGCTCAAGACAGCTCGGAGCTTCATTCTGGGCATGGTGATGCTACCTTGTAAACCCAGGACTTGGGAGGCAAAGGCAGGAGGTCAGAGTTCAAGGTCATCTGTGTTCTAGCTTCACCTCTGCCGTTGTGATAAAACACTCTGAACAAACCAACTTAGGGGAGGAGAGGGTCTACATCAGCAGACTTCAAGAGACGTCAGAGCAGGACCTTGACTCTGAAACCAGGCAGCAAGTCTGCTCATTGGTTCGTTGGCAGCCCTATGTCTACCCTGAGAGGACCTAGTTTGCAGAGTTCGGGACTTGCTGGGTTAGGACTGCCTTTAGTGAGCTTGGTTCTTCCAAAATTAACAGTCAAGACAACTCCCGATATATATGCCCTCAGGATAGTATGAACTAGATGACTCCTCTCTCAGGTGACTGCAGGCTGTGTCCAGGTGACAATCAAATCTAAATAGGCTGTCTAGTTAGTTTCAATACAGCAAATCAGTGTGTAGAAGGAAGTGAGGAACAGGCACATGCTGACCTCCGGATATGGAAACACTGCCATGTTCAGTAGACATACACGTCTCATTAATATGTAATCATCATTAATCAAGAATCAAACAAAATGTCTTATTTCCCATTCAATTCGTGCATATTACACTTCCATGGCTGACAACTAAACCCTTCATAGGTGGAACTTTGAAGTATTTCCTTTGGCGTGGGAAGCTTTGGGAAGCAGGGCGTTTGGAAGCATCTGGAGTATGTATCAACAACATCTGTGAGACACAGCTCAAACCACATTGTCATATGTGAAGGCCTCATTGATTTCTTCTTGTCTATTTAACACAGTTCAAACCACATGGTCATATGTGATGGCCTCATTGATTTCTTCTTGTCTGTCTGACACAGCTCAAACCACATGGTCATATGTGATGGCCTCATTGATTTCTTCTTGTCTGTCTATTTATTAAAACTTCCTGACTTTAATTAGCATCACAAAAGGAGTTGCCAATAGTATGAATATTGAGAAACAACCCCTCATTTCCAAAGCAATCACAGATTTTAATTTTTAGAGAAGTGAAAGAATTCTTACCAGGCCGGGAAGTTCACAGCATCTGTCTTTATTGGCCCACGTTGTAGAGCAAATGATATCAAACATCTGTAACTGGAACTGATTCAGAAAGACAGTTGTCACTCAACAAGGTAAACACGGAGAAAATGTATCCATAGTTATAGCTGCTTCATCAGAGATAAAATACAAAAATATTTGTAACATACTATTCCAGAAAGTAAATTTAAAAGTAAAGTCAATTTTTAATTAAACTTAATTTTAAGTTTAATCTTGCCCCTGAGACTCAATGTTCTAACTTTCTGTCTGCAGTTGCTCCATCTACTGTCTAAATCCTCCTCCCTATCATAACTTCCCCTTCTCAGACCAACTACAAAAAAACTTAGTTCCATGGTCAAAGCCTTCCTTGGAAGCCCCTCTTGCCTCCCAAATGACCTGTAATCATAGATTACTCTAGATGACTTCATAGATCACGTCTTATCCACAATTCAGTGGTTGGTATTATCATTTCCTTAAATTCCTCAAGGTAAGGAGAAATGCTCACCTCTGAGTCACTTAGCATAGTTTGTACCACACAATAAGCATGCAGAAAGTCTGAAGAACTAACTCTTAGTTCATTCCTTTGTTCAGTTGTTCTTACTGTAAGCAAGGTATTCTATAGCCTTTTCTGGGATGATAGTAAAATCAGAAAACAAAACAGTCTTGTGTTGGAAAAACTTATAAAGAATATTAATATGAATATAACATGATATTCATATAAAATTATACTAATTATTGTTATATGATTTAGTTAATATATTATATAAATTTTAGATGTACTTAATTTAATTTATTAATTTAGTTATATGAATGTATGATACAATCTATATATTATGTTAAATATCAATATTCTATATAAATATTGTACTCAGAGAGGTGTTGTGAGAGAGTCACAGTGAGTCCCATTGGGGCGTGGACTTGCTGTGTTTTATTTAAGCCACTCTGTAAATATTAAGTCTTCTTTCACTCACATATGTTGGTATAATACAGGGTACAAGGTGAAATATACATAAATATCTCTGAAACAATAGTGAGGACTAACACTAACTTAATTACCTAATTATTTCTACTTATTTCTTTCTACATTATTTTGAAATACTTAAGCAGGGCATTAATAACAGAACTGGGAAGATGATAATATTTTCCGTTCATTTCATTCAACCTTCCTTCAGCAAGCAATGCATTCAATAAGGCCATAAATATGGCATCCAAAGAATGCTGCTCATCCTTGGCCCAGAGCCCTCCGGGTGGGAATGACAGTGTTCAAGGAGCTAGCACTTTTGAAACAGGCTACTGAACGCTTGGGAAGTCTCACCAAAGAGCCACTTCTAACAGGAAGGAAATGAAAGCAGGCTTTCTGTCCTCATAACTGTGTACATGACTGGACCGTTTATCCTAACAAATCAACAGAATAACTTCTGGGTTTGAAAACAGCCTCATTATTCAAAACATCTTACTTTATGAACTTATGCATAGCAGTGTATTATTTGTCAAAGTACAAGTAAAGCATATAGCTTTGGTTCCCTTAGATATTTTAACATGCAGGCCCCAAATGTATAATATATGAACCAGAACAGGGCAGCCATATGACAAATAATGAGCAACAACAACAACAAAAAAAAAACTTAAAAATGAAAATATTTCCAAAAGCATGCTACAGAAGACTTTGGTTAATAGAGATATGATAGCAAGAAATAGTTCAGCGAGTACCAGGATTGGAGCCTGTGAAGCCAGACTCCTGGGGTGAGGATCCTGACTTCAGCCCTAATAAGTTGAGTTATTTAGAAGAAATTAGCTTCTGTCTTGAACTCTCATTTTTCTCATTTGTAAAAGTGTTTGAGCTGACATGGGTTGAACTCCCCTTGTCTGAATATGTGAAGCTTTCTGATGGTTGAAATGATGCCATGAACGGGAAGTTCTACATCTGGCCTGGCTGGGTGGGTTGCATATAAAATGCAGGCACATTAACGATGTCTAAGGCTCCTGCTGAGTCTGTGTAAAGGACATACACAAAGCATAAATAGATCTAGTGTGTAGGCTTGGATTCCGTCCTCAAAATATCTCATTGTGTATATTCAAATAGTCCAAAATTCCAAATACTTTGATTCCAAGTATTTCAGATAAGGGATGATAAATTTTATTAGCTATTCATATGTTTCTTGGGAAGACCAAATGAGCTAATAAGGAGATAATATTTAGAACAGTGCCTGAAACACAACTGCAATAAATAACAAATATCATTTTAAAACTCTATACGTGACGCTCTCATGATTGACTTTTAAAATATAGAAGACAAAACTGTCGAATCAATATAAAAAGGATAGTAGCAAGGGTCGAGAGAGAATAGCTTTCTTCTAAAGTATTATTTACTTTTAACATTTTGTTTGGAAAAAATAATCTTAGCAACAAGCAATATCAGCCAATAGGCTTTGAAACTTTGTTCTGTGCCAGGTACCGTTCTAGGCACTCTATGTCTATCATTTCTCCTCAGACCATTACCATGGAGCACAGCGCTGGTAATGTCCACTTTGTAGCCCAGGTCAGTAGGTCTAAGTAATTGAAGTACATCATGAAAGTTCTATCCCAGTTGAGAGTTGAACAGCACAACCAATGTGTGGTCTAACAAGTGTGGTTTATTTTGTAATGAGTGGATCTTTGGGTAAATGCTTACAATGAATTTTGAATGTCATTGCATTCGAGAACATTATTCAGTGGGTCTCATTACAGCAGCATCAGCTAAAGTCAGCTACGTCTGGAAATCATTCGTGCATTAAGAAATTTAACATTCCTGGGTAAAGTCTTCCTGTCAAAATATTTCAGGCAATGGAAAGATTTACATAAAGCAAAAGCCCTTCACCACCCCTAGTATGCATCAGGCTTTCTTGAAGTTTTTCCAATAAACACTCAACACTCAGCCACTATTACTGCATAATGTCAACCTATAAACCTTTGCCTAGCTCTCTATCCTGCAGAGTGATTAGGATTTGTATGAGCTCAATTTATCTACGGGAGGGATCAAACATCCACTAAGTACTTAATGAAGCCACTGCTATCATTTGAGGAATGCTACTACGTGGGCTGCCTTTTCTTTCGCAAGCTAGATGAAATCAGCAGCTTTATTGCTGAGTACAACACATTTATTCATCGTCGTTTTTGTATTTGTGATAGCTTAGATTCCCTAGCCTGGACTTGGGACTTCTTTTTCAAGGCAGATTTCTGCAGACAGATTAAACAGCAGCAGCAAAATTTAAATAGGCGCCTGGCTTTTATTCCAAAAGCAATGGCATGCATAGCTGTACAGCTTACACAAGGGATAACACAACACAGCAACACTGTGTCAAAACATCTCATATGTGGGGGCCTTGGGATGCAAAACAACATGACTCAAAAGAAGTCATAGCTCGGGCAGTTAATCCAAGAGACCACTCCCTTTTACTTAACTAACCCCCCCAAACATAAAAGATAGAGATTTTTAAAGACACAAGGAAGGACATGTAACCTTCTGCGTTTATACTTCATAATTTCTCTAAATGGAATACTTAGCCAATTACAAATGCTCATTTTCCATCACTGGACATTTTGTCTGGGTGTAGTTACAAAGGCAAGTCATTTGGGGTCAAATGTTAGGAAGAAAATAAGATTAAAATATTTCTTGCCAGTTGAGTCATTTTGATCCATGAATGGGAATTTCAAAGTTCTCTTGGCTTCACTCTCCTCTCAGTACCAAACTTTCTGCTCTGAATTTTTCTTGACTCATGCAAGAGTGGTTATGCATTTGTCCAAACAGAAAGAGCTCTGTGTATAAAGTGCATAGGTAGAGCTGCAGAGACCTAAGCATCTTCCGTTTCTCATTAGGTGCCCAACTTTTCATTGACCTCATTAACAAAGCAAGAAATACTTAACATCTGCCATGGGTACAGCTTGGAGCTTTGACTTACTTTGAATTTATTAAAATTTGGAAAACCCATGACATTCTAATTAAATTCTGAGATGAAAATTAAGAACCTTTATATCTGTTGCTAGAAATTTGAACATTGAGGTAAGGAATATTTTGAGGGTAATATTTGGCCACAATTATTTGCAAGTTTGTAACTCAAATCGTGAGTCTTTGACACTGTGAAAGAATAGATTAGGCACGTGATCCCTGGATCAGACTAGACTTGCTTCTCTGTCTGAAGATCCATAGAGTTAGAGTCTGCTCTAGTGGAAGACAATGTCGGAATGGAAGGCAGACAACCCTGGGGAGGGCATATAGAGTCTCATATCTCAATTTCATTTTTTGAAACAGGAGCTCTCATTGGCTTCAAGCCTCAGTTTTAGCATCAATAGAGGGAAGATAGTATGAGTAACTTTTTTTTTTACATTTTAGAAGATTAAATTAATATTTCAGGGTAGCACACATTCCCCCAGACCACAGCAGACATACCTATCAGCTACTGTTATAACTTAAGGATTTTTTTTTTTTAAAAAAAGCAGCATATGGAAAAGCTCCTTTTAAAAATTTGGCATTTGTTGTTTGTTTGTTTCTGTTTTGTTTTGTTTTGTTTTGTTTTGTTTTGAGACAGCGTTTCTCTATAATTTTTAGAACCTGTCCCGGAACTCACTCTGTAGACCAGGCTGGTCTTGAACTCACAAAGATTCGCCTGTCTCTTCCTCCAAGTGCTGGAATTAAAGACATGTGCTGCCGCCACCACCCGGCACAGCACTTGCTTTCTTAATGTCCTGCTTTATATTTTAGTTACTTGTATGTTTTAGATATTAGTCCTCTGTTGAATGTGTAGTTGGTTAGAAAAAAAATCTTTTCCTATTCTTTAGCTTGTCATTTTTTTCAAATGATGGTTTGCTTATAAATTATGGTTTGTTATCTTGTTTCTACAGGTTCTCTCTATCTTTCTCTCTCTTTCTGTGTGTGTGTATATACCTGTATGTGTTTCTTGAGTCTTTTTGTTTGTTTTTTTTTTTGGTTTGTCCTATCATGCTTTGTTTGTTTTATTTTTGTCTTATTATTGATGTTCTGGAAAGCTCTTTGTATTCTAATGGGTAAGAGAGAAAAAGGGTGTGGGTATGGGTGGGTGGAAAAGTGGGGAGGACCTGGAGGGAGTTGGAAAAGGGGAAACCGTGACCAGAATATATGTCTGAAGGTAAGCCTGTTTTCAATACAGAAAAAAATTTAGCAGTTGGCTATTGAAGAATCATCAGCCAGTCTACTGTTGAATTCGACACCAAAAACTTCTACTCAGTGAATAAAATTATAGGTGGCTCCTTACATATTTCTCTTTTATTTCAATTGCAGGAGGCTGAATAAATGCCAATTGAATAACTGCCTAAGTGTTAGATTAAAAAAAAGTAGAAGAGAGACTTTAAGAAACGTAGCTACATGCCAGAAGTTCAAACTATTTCTAGAATCATCCAAAAAAAAAAAAAAAAAAGTAACTAGCAAACCTCTCAGAGGAAAGCCTGGGAGGGAGCGGCAGTTACTTCTCTTTCCACATGTGTTCTGACAGCTAAGCTAAGCCTGTTTATTTAGTTAGCTTCCCTGGGAACGGCCACTGCCATAGAATCCAGCGTTTCTGAGCATACGTTGTTTTTGTTAAGACTGTGAGCAGTTTCTATACAGGAGTCACTGTGTCCCTGACTCCTTTTCCTTCACTCAACTATGGTTGGAGAGGACACGTTTTCTAGAGAGGCAGAATCTGGAGTCTTCTAACGTTTTGAATTATTGCAAGTTTGGCAGGTGACGCTGACCTGTGAGCTAATATTATAATTATTCCTCCTGAATTATCTGAACTGTGCCTCTTACACACACACACACACACACACACACACACACGCAGCCTGGAATTATCTGAGCTGTACCCCACACATCCCTCCTCCTGGGTTTATCTGAACTATGCCCCTTACACACACACACACACACACACACACACACAGCCTGGAATTATCTGAGCTGTACCCCACACATCCCTCCTCCTGGGTTTATCTGAACTATGCCCCTTACACACACACACACACACACACACACACACACACACCACCTGCAATTATCTGAACTATGCCCCTTACACAGCCCCTTCCTAGGATTATCTGAACTATACCCTCTTACACATGCCTTTTTTCTGTGATTATTCAAACTGTGCCCCTTACACATTTCTTTTTGCGGGTTATCAGAGGAAGGGCAACATTGAGATAGGTATTTTTTTGAAACCGAAATCCCAAGGCCAGGACTTCTCACACGTGGTGCTGACACCATCAAGCAACCCCTCCCCCAAAGGAAGACTGACTTCTCAATTGCATTTTTACGATCTAACCTAATATTATCCAATTCAGCATAAGCAAATTCTTTAGTAAGTGGGATGACTAAAAATCTATTTAGTAGCCCTTCATAGACTTCTAGATTATCAGGGAAGCTATGGCTTTTTGTCCTAGTAGCCTTACAAAGAGCTCTTTAGTTATTGGCATCTATAAATTCCCCCTTTGTCTACTACTGGCTACAAGCTGCCACAAACAGCCCTCTGTTTAACTGCATTTCTTTGGTGTCCCAAAGTGAAAAATCACCATCAGTCCGTCTGAGACGGACAGGTTTTAGAAATCAATTTTTTTAATATTTAATTAGTTATGCACATAGGGTATATTATTACACATGGTGTAATTTAAAACACAATTACTATTAAGTTGTAATTATACACTACAAATAGGGGGAGAATGGGATGTGTGTAAGAGATTGCAGTCAATGCCACACATGGGGTCTACTACAGACAACACCTTTTAAGAAGAGAAATTATGCCAATCAAATAGTCTGGCTCTAGGGATGTAATTCAGTCAGAGGTCTTGGTGTGGTATTCACAAGGTCCTAGGTTCAAGTCTCTGGACCACAAACAAAACCCTGTGTGTGAGAAACAGTCCATTTCTGTTCACGTTCTGGCAAGAGTTCCTCGGCCACTCATTCTGCTTGTAGGACTATGTTAGACACTGACGTGGTTTTGAAAGGACGCCCATGCTATTGTGTTATCTTAGGGAATTTATGCTGTCTAGAGAGACAAGAATAAATGAAAAAGTAAACAGATGTGACTGTCAACAACCAAGCTGTAAATGAGCATTTACTTGTCTGTGAAAGACGGGGTGGAAGATAGGAAATTTGTTGTTGTGAAAAATTTCACTTCTCCAATAATATGGCTGATCACTTTTGTGCACTACTATCAGGGACTTTAGATGCATCATTCCTAGAATGAAGAAAATCACAGTAGTTCTCAGTGATTGTTGATCCAGCATATTCTTATTTTACTAATTCTATATTTTTACACTCTCTGAAGAACAGTTTCTGGTGTTATAAAAAGAAGAAATATAGGGAAGAATAGTCAGAGTTCTTTTTTTAAAATGTTCCTAGCTCTACAAGGACTAAAATGAGAGAGAGCTACTAATTACCTGTAAACATCTGCTGTTAAAATAAAACCCTGTAGACACTCTTCTTTTTTGTGGGTAGTGATTGAAAGGAATGTGATTTCTGTGCTCATTAAAAGTCTCCCAGACTTAAATTCCATTTTAGTAATGTAAAAATTATTTTAGGATTGTTACATAAATAATAACTAGTAATTAAAGGGAAAACCACATTACTGATAGTGAAAATAGTTTTAAAATATACAAATCTAACCCAAATCATAGACATTAGCCACTTTCCTAGGTATAACGTTGAGAAACTTTGTTAAGAATTTGCATTTTCTTGCATTAATTTGTACACATGCAGTTTTGAATTCCAATAACAAACCACTTAAGTCACAAATAAGGTACGGAATACTACAATATTCAAATCCTAAAATGTATTTAGATAATTAACTAGCCTGGTTCCTGAAGCATTCTCTTTATAATATACCAGAAACCTACTGCCTTGAACATTCATGTTTGCTTAAAGAATCACCATCTATCTATAGGTCTGTCTGTCCATCCATCTATCCATCCATCCATATCATTGCTACATTCCCTCCCTTGAAACGAGCTGAATGTGTATGAAAGGAATTTTCCCCGTAACAGACACACAGTTTTACTTCCTTATCTACTTACTGGTGCAGAGTTTCCATTGGGTCCTCTTGACCTGACCATTCTCCCCAGTACTTCCACACCATCCGACGTGATATTGGAGGATGCGTTGATTGCCTTCTGGCCCACTTCCTTACAGTCAACGACCACTTTGGCCAAAGTCTTGCTGATAACAACATGGAGCTAGGTAAAAGAAAAGATGTTTTAGGAAGTCCTATGCAGGGAGAAGGATCAACCAATTTGTGTAATTGTTTAACTCATTGTTAAAAATCAGAGAGAAGGGAAAGAATTCTGGCTCTGCATCCTTCGCTAGACCTTGAGTGCTTGATGGCTCAGCACTCAAGAATCAGGTCTTTAAGCCGGGCGGTGGTGGCGCACGCCTTTAATCCCAGCCCTCGGGAGGCAGAGGCAGGCGGATCTCTGAGTTCGAGGCCAGCCTGGTCTACAAGAGCTAGTTCCAGGACAGGCTCTAGAAACTACAGGGAAACCCTGTCTCGAAAAACCAAAAAAAAAAAAAAAGAATCAGCTCTTTAAAATACTTCTCTCTGCTGAAAATGGGTCACTTTTCAATAGAGATTTTAGCTTACTTTTTTCTGCTGTTTTAAGTTAGTATTGTATGTTATCATGGAATTTTATATGTGTCTTTTTAGTTAGTTAGTTCTAATCTGTTTCCTTCCCCCTCTGTCTTCTCCTGTTCACCCCAACTCCTTGCAGCTGGAAGGAGGCGCAAGAATGAAGGACACTGCCGAGCGGTGGTGGCGCACGCCTTTAATCCCAGCACTCGGGAGGCAGAGGCAGGTGGATCTCTGTGAGTTCGAGACCAGCCTGGTCTACAAGAGCTAGTTCCAGGACAGGCTCCAAAGCTACAGAGAAACCCTGTCTCGAAAAAACAAAAACAAAAACAAAAACAAAACAAAAAAAAAAGAATGAAGGACACTTTCTTCAGGGTTAGGAAGGGAAGCATTGGAATACAAGTGAGAGGAAGCCCTTTGACTTAGTGTCTGATGCCGTTTTCTCAAACGACAATCTCAAAGACATGCAGGACACAGTTTCAGCAGTCACGGTTCTTCGTGAGGGTTTGGAAAAGGCAGATCTTTTGAACCTCTATGTAAGCATATTGTAGATAAACCAGGTAACCACATTGTATCCAAATTTACGCATAAAAGTGTCTGGGCCCACTGTACATTTTGATTTGGACTGAGTTTGCTTCATGGATACTATTTACCTGTGACAGATTAATGAAAGGAAAGTAAAATCCATACTCCAATGATAATTTTGCTCCCAAGGAAAGCAACTCCATGAAGAGGCTTGGGTGATGTGAAGCAAGGTTATAAAAGCTCTATCAGCTAACACCGTGCTCAAATCATGAGCAGACTCAGCGCGCCAATGACGTGATGTCTTTTATAGTAAGACAGTTTAACTTTTCAGATTTTGTTCGATGTTGTTTTGTCCAAAGGTTAAAGAAAAGATGAAAGTACATGGGATCCTACCTATATTTATTTAATGTTTTAAGATACATCCGTGTAAAAAGCAATTCCAGTCAGTAGAGCAGTTCATTAGAAATTTTCCCTCTCAAACAGCAACTGTTCGTTAGTCAAACAGAGACCATTCGTGGGGAAATGCCACCACATGGCTTGCTCCTGGCTAACGTTGTCATTTACAAGAGTGGAAAATGGCTTCTGTGTGTCCCAGAGGTTAATCTCATATTTAAAAGAGCATATTGCTTTACAAAGGACATTGAACCATTTTCAAAACTAGTTTGCGTCTTTGGTTACACATATAAGCGGTTATTCCAGTTATATCATGACTAACACTTCAAAGCAGATTTTGGACTATATTTTATATCCAAAGTGTAATAGACATAGCTAACTAATAATCATCAGGAAAGAAGCTGCTTGTTTAATTGTAATGCTTTGAACAAATAAAATCTGATCTGTGAGAACTCAACTTTACTGACACCTCCGATCAATAGCTACATGCTGTCTCAGTTTATCACAGGGTTGGCCTCTCCTTTGATTTTGTTTCTTGTTTAGTTTTACTAACACATAAGCCAGAGGGAAGAGGGAAGTATTTCTTTATGCAGCTTTTAAAAACTTAAAGGTTCATACATTTAAAGTCAATCAGTAACAAACCTCACGTGTGGCTCCTTGAGTTCCGGTCAGGGAAATAAAGCCTCACACTGCCTAAGACACGTAAAGAGTTCCATGAAGTGAGAACACTTGCTCACGCCTAAGCCACAGGTGGTGGTGACAATGACTCTTTTGACACAGATGGATGTGGTAAATGCTTTTCATCTCCTCTACACTTTTCCCTGGCTGCTTTGCAACGCTCTCCACACAACTAAGAAAAGCATCACACCAGGATTCTAATGAATTTCAAAGACCTGTTAATGGAACTTTTAATTAGTAAGCCTTCATTTCTAGCCTGCCCAGTCACACACACACACTTTTCAGATAGGTATGCAAGCCTATCAAACAAGAAATAGTAAGTTTTCGCATGTAATCCTTCTTAATTATACAGTATGCAGTAAAGATACCAAAACCAACAACAACAAAAGAATAGAAAGTTCCAGTTGGCTAGAGAGACCAGGAATCCTTCCCCCCCCCTCTCTGTACATGTTCCATAATGTGTGTATTGTCAGAGAACAACTTTGTGGAATTGATTTTCTGTTTCCATCTTTCACATGGGTTGCAGGGATCAAACTCAGGTCATTAAGCCTGCAATCTTTACTACATTACATGCAATGCAGCACTGAGCACTGGTCTAACTACTAATGCAGTGCTTTCTTCTCAAAAAGGGAATCGGGACCAAATCTGTCATCATCTCCTGCAGCCTACCATATATGCACATTCCAGCGTCCCAGCTCAGAATCTTGGGTGTTATTATCAAGTCCTGGAGGAAGAAATTCTTACTCTATTTAAATTCTGAAATCCTAAGCTCCATGAATTTTAAGAAATATCTCTCTGAGCTGGGCATAGTGGAGCATTCCTATAATCCCAGAACTCAGGAGGCAGAGGTTGGTGGATCTCTGAGTGTTTGAGTTCCAGGAGAGCCAAGGCTAGGTATTTAGAGACACTGTCTCAAAAAACAAAACACAACCAAAAATAAAACAAAACAAATGAAACAGCAAACAAAAACAATCACACACACACACACACACACACACACACGCACACGCACACGCACACACGCACACACACACACGCACATTTTCTGTTCCTCTTTCTAACAGAAAATGGAATTAGATCCTCACTAACCTTGTGAAAGCTTCCATAGAACATTTTCCTGATGTCAGGTCCTTCAAAAGTAACAGTTTGAAAATCTCCAGTATAGTCATAGTTGAAATAAGTCAGAGTTTTCCCTCCATCTAGTCAAATAAAGAAAAGTCAAAATATTTCAGAAATCCTTAAATTGGTGGATAACTTTTTCCTAAAATTCAACTTGACAGAAAATAATGAATCCATCATTTAGAAATCACATCTAAAACAAAAGGAGAGAAATGAGACACTGAACAGTCCTCAGGTGGTTACAGGCTTTCGGGAGGCTAAAGTACTTGTCTCCAGGACGTGACGATGGCGAGACCAGGAACCCGCATGTTCCCTTCCCTCACACCTCTCTGCCTAAACTCGTATACACGTCATCTCTGCAGAGAGGTCATCAGAGCTCAGAGTAAAAGAAGACAATGAGAGAGGACATTATCAATAAACATTAGGAAAGAAAAGCTGGGCACTTCGTCTTACTAGCCCACTACGGACAGTTGCCTTCCCAGGACGTGACACATTACCACACTGATGTCTGCTTTGTTATGAACACACAGAGGCAAGCATCCTCATCTCCGGTCCTTTGTCCTTTAATAATTTTCATTATTAAAACTAAAGTTTTTTTATATTAACAGTGCTTCCCCTTACTTACTATTCATCTGAGCCTAAGGTTTGAATAAAGCGGGAACTCAACAATGACCATTTCTTGAAAGAACAGGTTAATAAGAGGAATGAATCAATGATTTCATAGTTCATTGCGTGTTGTTTATACATTGCATAAGTTATGTTGCAACATGAGAGGGCAAGATGGCATGCCACATGCGTGATCGTGTATGTAGCAAATGTGACACACATAAATATACTTACTGTCTAAAATGATCCCAACCAGTGGGTCAGAATTTTTATTTAAAATCTCCCAAAGAGCAAATGGCTCCTGTGGAGTGTCAGGAAGAATCCGGAACAGGAAACTCATTGTATAGTCAGATGGCAGCCCTTCCGGATGCAGATACCTGAAGATGGAATGAAAATAATGCCCTCTTGTAACTTAAAAAAGTCACCCTGTGCCCATAGAGTCACATATTTTCACCACAGAAGCTTTGAAAGACAGAAGGAGACCACCACAAATTCCCATCAGATCACTGTTTAGGTTCCCTGGCTCTCCAGTTTGGGAGAGTTTTCCCTGCTTCCTCCCCCCAATTCACTTTGGGAGCGCTTGTATTAGAGACGTACACTATGGCATCCATGATTTCCCATGGCTCCAGGTATGTAAACTCGGCTCATCCGGCTTGCATAGCAAACACATTTATCAGCTGAGTCATCTCCCTGCCCCAACTGTGGATTTCATGCCAAGTCATGGGTGTCTCTAAACTTTCATTTCAGAGTTTCAGAGCTGTTTAGAGGCTTGAGACTTAGTACAAGTCAGGATTCATGGTCCATCCTATTACCATGTCAGGATTCATGGTCCACCCTATTACCATGTGTGTATCCATTATATTTACATGCCTTCACAGATGATACCATGCTAAGCTTCACCCAGCATTATAGGAGGGGTCTGATGTTTTGGGTTAATTTTTCAACAATTTTATGTTCTGTGTATAGATGCTTTGTAGGTCTGTGAACACACATGTGTGTGTCTATTGCCCAGAGGAGTCAGAAGAAGTCACCAGATTCCCTGGAAGTGGAGTTACAGAGTTGTGATCTGTTAAGTGGGTGCTGGGAATTGAACCCAGGTCCTCTGGCATAGCAGTTTAGTGCCCTTAATTGCTGGCTGAGCTACATTTTCAGTCCCAGGGCTGTTTTTAAATAAAGAACTATAAACATCATTTTCTCTAAACATCATAGAAAACCTTGCCAGAAACTATTACAGTAAATTACAAATTGACATCATTTTTCTATTGAGATACAATAAACATATAATTAACTTTAGCATCTTGCCAGAAAAAACATACTTGGTTGGCTGGGAAACCAGAGCATCTTTGTGGATTTGATAGCACGGGAACAAATTGAAGGTGCCAGGTTCCATAGAAACTCCTTCTACTGCAGAAAAATCCTTTTCAACTAAACCAAACATTTCCATCATCTTAAATCCTAAGGTGATGAGAGAGGATATAAGAACAAACAAGAACTTAAATTATTTTAAATTTTCTACTAAATGGTTAAACACAGACAGATGTACCCCAAACAAATATTAATCAATAATTGTATTTAAAATGTGACAATGATAAGGATTTGCTGAATCCATAGATTGCTTTTGGTAGAATGACATTTTTACTATTTTTAATATACTAATCCTACTCATCCATGAGCATGGGAGATCATTCCACCTTCTGATATCTTCAGTTTCATTTTGCAATATCTTAAGGTTTTTGCCCTGCAAGTATTCACTTATTTGATCAGAGTTACCCCTTGGTATTTTTTATAGGCTACTGTGAAAGATATTGTACCCCTCATTTCTTTCTTAGTATGTTTGTCATTTGTCTGTACAAGGGTTACTTTTTTTTTTTTTTTTAGTTATTTTGTATCCAACTACTTTGATAAAAAGTGTTTATCAGCTACAGAAGTTTCCTGGTGTAACTTTTGGGTTACTGATATATGTAATAATATTGTCTACAAATAAAGATACTTTGACTTCTTCCCTTCCTATTTGCATCCCTTTTATCTCCATAAGTGTTCCATAAGCAAGATATAATCCTTGTAACAAGAGAGGTTAAGTGTAGAGCAAGGGACTAAAGAAACGGATCTCCCTAGGAAGGGAGATTAAGAAATTTGGATGGATGAGGAGAACAGAAGTGGGAGGACTGAATGGGGAAGCGGAGGGAAGAAGGGAGCAGAGGAGTTGGATACAGAGAGGAACAGCTGCAAGTGAGGACCACTGGAGGAGTCATGTGGAAACTTAAAGCAGTAGAAGCTTCGCGCGCGCGCGCGCGCGCGCGCGTGTGTGTGTGTGTGTGTGTCTGTCTGTCTGTCTGTCTGTCTGTGTCTGTGTGGTGTGGGACAATTGTCTGTATTCTGTCAATTATATGTTAAATAAGCACTGATTAGTCAGTAGCCAATGGAATCTCACTGGAGACACCCTTGGTTTTGTTAATTTGCATACTCCCTCTCTGTCATTTGGTTAGTTTGGATAAAGGTTCCTCTATTTTGTTGATTTTCTCAAAGAACCAACTCTTTGTCTCATTGATTCTTTGTATTGTTGTCTTTGTTTCTATTTTGTTGATTTCAGCTCTCAATTTGATTATTTCCTGTCCTCCTGGGTGAGTTTGCTTCATTTTGTTCTATAGCTTCCAGGTGTTCTGTTAACTCACTATCGCGGCCTTTTCCCAACTTCTTTATGTAGTCATTTAGGCTATGAACTTTCCTCTTAACACTGCTTTTATTGTGTCCCATAAGTTTGGGTATGTTGTGTGGTCATTTTCATTGAATTTTAGTCACTGGAAACACTCTTAAGGCCAGTCCCCATGTTCAATAGCAGATGCCAAAACATATGTCTTGTCAGGGATTCCCCCCCCCCCCGCAAAAAAAAAACCCAACAATAACAACAACAAAAAACCTTACAAGTCCTTTGCATTTATATTAAGATATATTAAGACTTCTGTTTTTTGTGGGATTCCTGTGTATAAAAACGTGTGTGTCTCTCTTTGCACCTATATGTGCCTCTTTTTCTCATGTTCGTTTGTTTTGTCCCATTTGTCCTTATTTGTTTGTTGTTGTTATATCTTATTTTATTTTATTATTGTTCTTTAGATGCCTATTTGTTCTGAGACAGGCACAGTGTGGGTTTCAGATGGGAGGGGAGGAGGGAAGATCTCGGAGAAGTTGGGGGATGGGAAACCATCATCAGAATATAGCATATGAGAAAGGTTATTTTCAATAGAGGAAACAGTGTGACGGTGCATACCTGCCAGGTCAGTTCCGTCCTTGTGCACCATTGGGCAGGCTGGAAAACAAGGCAAGCCGGGTAAAAGCCTAACTCATGTATCTTCCAAGCATATGGTTTCACTGTAACATTAACACAGCCTTTCCTAAGCGTCCCACACCTGAACTCTAATACATCGTGGCTGTGGTTACATAATATCCCATTCAGACTAAAGGGCCACACCTTCCAAACCACTCTCCATTAAATCAAGGGATGTCACTTGAAAGCACAAGTTGAGAGATGTTTTGATTAAGACATCTTTGAAAATGATTTCCTACATTTTGTTTTAAGACAAGGTCTCGCTATGTAACCTTATCTGATACTAAGTATTCCAAATTGGCCTCAGACTTGGGGCTATCATCCAGTCCCCCACTCCTGTGTTTAATACAAATTGTCATCAGCTTGGGAAGATTTTCATCAACCTAAACCTCTAAAGGGAGGCGAGAAGACATTTACCTCATATACTCAAAACCACAGGACTTGACACCTGCATGCTAAATAGCCCTGGGAGCCAATAGTGCTTCCTCAGGTCTAGATGGGACTCCTTAATCAACCAGCATTAGCTAATTCAGATTTTAAACAACACCCAGTAGTAATACGAGTTCTAAAGAACTAACTTGCTGATGCGGTTTCACAGACAAAAGTAATTAATTCATCTTCAATTTTCTTGAAGGCATCAAAGTCATCCACAAAGAAGACATGGCGTGCGCTGGGTTTGCTGCCAATCCGAACCAACTCCGCATAATCGGCATCGGCCACACCAATGGCAAAGATGTTGTAACCTAGGAACGACAGCGAGCAGACTTTTGATTACTTTAAGCTTCACAAAACACAAACAAGGCAAGATGCTGGATAGCCAGATGTCTAAAATGTGCTCCTTTCGGAAGCTCATTGGGAGTGGCTAATTCATTTCTTACCATTCAGCAGAATTCTTCATGCGTGTATTTCATTATCTGAGAATTACTCCATCATCCGCTGAAGAAACTTTTCCATTTTTAAAAAAATAAACTCAACAAACCAAGAGCCTTAGCTGGTGCATAAGCCAGAAAGGTTCCCATTTGAGCAACATATTTACAGTTGCATATTTTTATTAGTTATTCTGACATCTGAGGCATGAGATCCTATTTAAACAGTAATGGTTTGGTTTGGGTTTGCTGTTGTTGGGGTTTTTTTCCCCTTCAGAAGTACAACTGGAGTTCCAGCACCCTAAACTGGGTCACCATGTAAAAACTGACACATCGGTATTAAACTACTGTAGGCATATCGTCTCAGTTTCTTTCCTGTGACAAAATATCTTGAAAAATGTCACTTTAAGGGAGAAGGGGTCACGGTCAATCATGGCAGGGATGGCAGGGATGTCACAGCAGCCAGAGCATGAGGGAGCTGATCACATTGCATCCCTCATGGGGAACTGAGAGCAAAGAATGCCCATATGCTAATAAACTCACTCCAGCCTTTCAGGTCAGGGCTCAGCCTGCGAAATGGCCCCACCCACCTGCAGCTTGAGCCGTCCCACCTCCATTAACCCGACCAAGAAGACCCCTCACAGGCACATCCAAAGGACAACCTAGTCTAGAGCTTCTGTCATTGAGACTCCCTTTCCAGATGAGTCTAGAGTATATCAAATTCACAGCAAACAGAAATCATCATATATATTTCATATAACTGACTCTCCACAGCCATTCTGCAAGAATTCTTATTTTACAGATCAGGAGACAGGGGACTTTCTATAATGAGCCCCTTCCTCTCCTTGGCCCTTCAGAGGGGTCCTTCCAATAGTATGAATAGTAGCGAGAATCAATACTGGAGTTCCTTAGACAGGGAACCCTGCCATAGCAAATCATATATTTCTCTCCAATAAAAACATCTAATTACAGAATTGTAAATATATGCAATTTCTAAAAACCATCTGATCCACTGGGGAATATTTTATTAAGCCAATAGGAATGTGTGCTTGGTGCTAACATTGTTCTCAATAGCCATGAGGGTGCATATAGGGGAACCTTACCATCGGCCTGCATCTCCCTGGAGATTTTGTTGACATCATCTTGTGATCTTCCATCAGTGATAACCACGATGACCTTCGGGATGCCTCTTCTTGTACCTGACTCCGCAGTGAACAAGGTATCGCGAACGTACTTAATAGCTTTTCCTGAAACAAAGAACCAACAGCTCCGTTTCACTCCTCATGTGCTTTCACGGACAGAAAAGGGTGGGACAGAGATGTTACATCAGTGAAAAGTCCTTGTGTCTTGGCAGCTGCGGCTGCACGCAAGGGGAGTACCTGTGAGGTTTGTGTAAGGGCCTGGATCCCATACTCTTCACCAAAAGAAACAAACACGCCTTGTGACAAAAGTCATTTCTAATGACTACAGTTTGTCGGTGTTTGTCTGTTTGGGTCTTACTGTGAGCTTTCGCTGGCTATTATTATGCAAATGTTTGCCTGCTTGGGTCTTACCTGTTTTAGTATTTCCGCCTTTGTAGGAAATGTGTCTGATTGCGTCAAGAAGCGTCTCTTTGGTTTTGTAAGCATCGAGTTTGAATTCTGTTCTGGGGTCATCAGTGAACTGCACCATTGCCACCTGGAGACACATGAAATCAAGTAACAGCGTGAAGATCAAAAGCTGACAGCTTAAGCCAAGTACATTCTATTTCAAAATCTGTGCTCTCACTCATTGCTGCATATATTTTTCATACCTTAATTTTCTACAATTTACTTCTATTCCTGAGGCACTACGGGACAGTTTGGAGTTGATTGCTTCCCTTTTTTATTTTGGGTGGGGGAGACAATGAGCTATGAATATCTGTTGGGTGAATGAAATAGTTTCATATACTTCATGATCCTTAGAAACATGTGACCATGGCCTGGCCTCTGACTTTCAAGACTTCCGTGCCCTTCAGTGCAGGGAGAATAGGATGTGTAAAGGAAATTCTCTGCCTTAATATAAAATAAATGCCACCTAATATCCTTTCTACCATCTTTAATTTGCTACTCTCAACAGCTCTTGCAGGGACATCTAACTTTTGGATGTCGCAGTATGAGGCTGCCATCTACAAATGTATTGGGCCACACCCTAGCAACCTAGGATACATGTATCCATGGACAACAGGTTGGACACACCTATAAAGATTAGCATTCCTTCATCACAGTACTTTGACTACGTCCCCTGACAAAGTATCCGCAGTAAGAGACTAAGAAATAATTCCTGGATGCATAGGATAATGTAATGATTGACTGGTTAACCTCACCTGAGTTCCATCTGCACCAATCTTGTCCAGGGCTCCCACAGTGCTACACAGAAAATTGATGATCTTATTGAAATTGTCATCTCCAATACTCCAGGATCCATCCACCATGAACACTAGGTCTGCCTTGGCTGCTTTACATACTGAAGACCAAGGATACATTATGAGTCAGAGGGAAGAGGAAAATAACATCTTCATCATGCCAGAAGACAGGTAGCAGATGCCTTCTGGTAACTAAAGTGCTTTCCCAAAGGAAAAGCTATTAAGATTTCCCATCCAGGCTCCTAAAACTTTATTGCCATTGCTTCCCTTTGATGCCCATTTGAGACTGAAAAACTTCTGCTGAGCACGTGGGAACAAGGTGGAGAATCAAACCAGCCATCACGGTAAGAATGAAAATGAGGAATGGGAGAAATGGAGGTGATTAGGGTACAGAGACAGAAGCAATCAGCAAGCACTGGCTAATGGCCGCAGACAAGAAAAAAGTTTATGCAATTGTACTGTGCACCCTGTCTCCACTCTGTGGAGTCTGAATCAGTACCAGAGGAGTAGAGTTAGGGAGGAAGCCATGCGATATGATGGAATCAGATAAACTACAATTTGGGCTGGGGATGTGGTGGCGCCATAGCTAGAGTGCCCACCCAGGATGCCCAAAACCTTCAGTTTGATCCCACTGCACAAAACTGAGCATGGTGGTCCACGCCTATATATCTGGCATTGAAGAAGTAGAGGCAGGAGGTTCACAAGTTCATGGTCACCCTTGACTAATGACAAGTTTGATGTCAGCCTAAGCTATATGAGAAATTGTCTTTTTAAAAATCTGCAATTCATTGGCAATAAGCACAAGCAAACTTTAATTACTGCATTACTCAAAAATTCTTCCTATGTCCTTTTACCATCCACTGACATGTGGCCAAAAAAAGGTGCAATTAATACTAGTAGAATGACGCCATCATCAGCAGTTACTATGGATACCATTAAAAGGCCATACAGTACTATAACCAAAGCTCTTCTCCTTTCAAAGTCCTCCTTGTTTCTCATGATCCAGTCCTCTTTCTCTATGTAAGTTTGGATCACTATGATTAATTATATTTTTATAGTGAAGTACACAGTTTGCTATTCAGTAAAATATCTTCATCTTAGTTTGCCTGCATACAAATATTCTATGAGATAATTCGCCTTTCTCCCTGCTTAGAAACAAGAGCCTGGATACGACTGTAGCAACTTCACCATTGTCTGCCATTCATAAGGTGAGATCAATTATCTTCAAGTGAGGTCACACTCAAAGACAGTGAGGATCTGGCAAGCTTGCTTTCATGGTCTCTGGAACCTACACAATTTTATAGATTCATAATCTGGCTTTAAAGTTGAAAAGAATCCTAAGCCTTCTAATTATAATAAGGAAAGTAAACAACATCCTCTGTTTCCAAGGAAAGATGAAATAAACATTGTTCCATCTTCAAAATAAAAGCAAAATTAATTTTAAATTTTACTAGTGAAACATTTGCTTAGAGTAAAAGAAAACTCATCAACATGCATGAAGAAATTATATTTAGGATATAAAATTGTTTTTTAATTTTCTTCTTTAAGCATTTTTTTCTAATTTTAAATACTTACCTAGTAAGTATCCAGTATAACTTTGATAATAAAAAAAAAACAACCCTATACTCTAGGCTTTCAAATAAAAAGCCCAGGGCCAGACGTGGGATACCTCTCCTCATGGTGTTAGTCAAGGATGTCCTAGAAATCTCCAAAACAATACAGGCTATTCCTGTTGTTCCTGGCTGCCGGCCAGAACTTGACAGTAAGACCCTATTGCTGAAGACACCACACCCTTTGGCCACAGGACACGGAGAAATCATATTTGTACTGCCAGGAAGCTTCCTCCCTGCTGGTTAGCATTCGCAGTACCAGAAGGTGCTATGTGGGCCTGCAGCAGGGGAAAGTCACCAACATTTTTACCCAGCTGGGGATACTATGTACCGTAACATATGTGTATGCATGGGTTCATTCATGTGTCTGTGCATGCAAGCATGTGGAGGCCTGAGGTGGATGCAGGTGTTTTCTTCAATGGCTCTCCGCCTACAGGGTAGCACCCTGATACCACAGGGTATCTCCCTGGAGCTGGAACTTGACTTTTTTGTTAGACTAGCTGGGCTACAAGCTCCAACAATCTGCCCTAGGTTCCAGACATCCTACCGAGGTTCTGTGTTGATGCTAGGGTCCAAATTCAAGCCTTCCATGGTAATGCAGTGAGATCTTTACCAACTGAGCCACCTCCCTGGTCCAAAGTTATCTTTCCTAAGCAACGATTTTATTAGATCATCCTTCCCTTAAGGGAACTTCCTGTGCACCATGCTTTTGAAGGACAAATCCTTTATGTTGGCACATGATTCCCTTCATAACTCTATCTTTACTCTCGTCTGTGTTTCTCATTAAAGTATTGATGGTTCTAAACACAACATGGACCAGATCACTCTATGCCACTGAGTGTTATTTATTCTGTTATTTATCTCTCAAGTGTAGCGGCATTTCATTTGTATTTTAATAAATAAAGCTTGCCTGAGGATCAGAGAGTAAAACAGCCCCACTGGTCAGCCTTACAGCCCAGGCAGTGGTAACACACACCTTTAATCCCAGTAGCCACACTAGTTTGCCATAGAAACCGGGAGGTGCATGCATTTCATCCCAGTGGTGCATGCCTTTAATTCCAGCCCAAGAAAGGATTATAAAGCAGGAGGAGACAGCTCACAGTTTCAGTTTCATTCTGAGATTCTTGGAGGCAGAATCGCCTTTTTGGACTGAGGTTGAGGTAAGAGCCAGTAACTGGCTGCTTTGCTTTTCTGGTCTTCAGGTTGAACCCCACTATCAGAGTTTTTAGTAATCGTGCTGCACTCAAGCTTGTTCAGAGATAGATGAAATTCCCCCCATTTATCAGTCACCAACCAACGGAGCATTAATTCGCTCCCTGGCTATCAGAATCCAGTGTCTCCTTTAGAACTCACGCCATTGACAGCATTAGCTGCCTTAGTGCACATTTCTCTTACAATACTGAAAGTAAACACAGTGTAGCAGCCATGTGCTGTGATGGCATTCCTCATGCCCAACATGACAACTTTGAAAATAAATAGTAGAGGTAATAAACGCTTGTTGATGGGATAAAAAAAATTATTGAGCACTACGTTGTTTAGAGGCTTAAATAGTTACCGTGGCAACTCCAGCTGTTGAGATGAGAAAGGAACCTGGAGAGGCACTTGGGGGGTAAATTGGAGACCCTTCCCCTTGAATTCAAAATTATACACTAGCTTTTCACTTGCATTATTTAAGTATATAACTATTCTTCCTTGATGAACAGTGTTTATTCTGAGATTTTTCAATGAAATCAACATTAAGCAATTCTGAAAGAAAAATCCATTCTGTGTATATAATTTATTATTAAGTGGGTTTGTTTTAATTGTCATGGTTTGAAAAACATGAATGTATGTTAAGAAAAGAGTAGGTAGGACAACAAATATTATGTATTAATACTTTGGTTTTCTTCTAAAATTTATATTATTTATTAATGGTGTGTATTTGTACATGTGAGTGCAATACCCAAGGAAGCCAAGGGCTTTGGATCACCTTGAAGCTGGAGTTACAGGCTTGGGAGCTGCTTCATGAAGATGCTGGGAACCAAACTCGGGTCCTCAGCAAAAGCAATGTGTGTTCTTTACTGCTGAGCCATCTCTCCAGCACCCACTTTGGTTTTTCCCAATGAACCACTAAAAGCAGCAGACATCTCGGATGGAGAATCACACTGCCCCTACTGTTCGCTTACCTTCCTTTGCTGGTGGAATGGTTGGAGCAAACGTTGGTGGCTCGGTGGGAAGTGATTCTGTGTAGGAAAAGGACAAAGAGCGCCCATTAGTGATCTCATCGCAGAGAAGAGAGGAAAGTAATATAGGCAATCTTTTATTCAAGGTTATCAATGATGTTGATAACTGGCTTCTTGGAGAATTTTATGGCTGCTATAAACTAGTCCCAGCCTGTGAAAAGTGGTTTTATCCATCCTTTCTTTGCACACCAAAGGCTTGAAGTGCCATTCTGCCCCCATTCAGTCTGCCCAGCAGGAGTCGATGTAATCAAACTGCCAACTACAAAGTGGTTCTGATGCTGATTTAAGGCAGAAATCCTAGCCTTTATTTGAGATGTAGGTTCTGGCTCTTTTCACATGCACAGTGAACTTCATTTTCATTCTGTCTTCCTAACCACTGACCATCAATCCTTGATCCCTGACACTTCTAACCCTTCCCATCCTGTGTCCCCAAGGAGACCAGCTACGAATGAAATGTGATTCACTCTCTATTCTGTTCAGTGTGCATCTGAAAAAAAAAAAGTCTTACAGTTCTTAGGCCCAAGAATAAATACTTTGTGTGTTGAGATAGTTTCAGCCTACACCATGACGATGACCTGGGGAAAGTTAGGAAGAAGAGTGGCAAAGGACCACGGAGTTGTAGTAACATTAGGTAAAGATAAAGTAATATTTTATTGTTCATTTTCATTAAGACCTGACACTGAAGATTTAGGGGAAAAAACAGTTTTTTTTTGTTTTTGTTTTTGTTTTTGTTTTTTTTTTTTTTGGTTTTTCGAGACAGGGTTTCCCTGTAGTTTCTAGAGCCTGTCCTGGAACTAGCTCTTGTAGACCAGGCTGGCCTTGAACTCAGAGATCAGCCTGCCTCTGCCTCCCGAGTGCTGGGATTAAAGGCGTGTGCCACCACCGCCCGGCTTAGGGGAAAAAACAGAAAGGCCTTACTCTCCCAGTTTAATATTTGGGAAGTCCCTCTACTAATAATGGCCATTCACAAAGGGGAAGTTCAGCTTCAAGCAGCCAACAGCTGGAAGAGTTCAAGCTCTGACAGATGTTACAAAGAGAATTCCTTCATTAGAAGTGATGAGTTTTGTAGTCTCTTCTAATCTGGGGCTCAATAAAATTAAATTATCTAAGCGGCATGAGTCAACGCAAGAGTATGAGGTAACTGTACATTACTAATAAAGAAAAAAATCCATGAACTAATTTTTAGTGAAACAAAGCAAATTATAGGACGCCATGGCAGGAGCCCATTTGTGGGCCAAGTCCAAAGCGTTTTGTGGAAGAAACGACAGTGGTAGAAATATGTCTTTCTAGAAGACAATATGAAGGAAAACCCTTTGTGTGTTGCTGCTGTTCTGTTATGGATACATGAATCACTGTTGTTTCGAAAGGTTTGTGATGCTTCTTTGAGAATTCTAAAATTAAAAAGGAGAGAGAGAAGAGATAGGGAGGGTTTTTAATACTAAAACTATGATTGCGAAACTTTCATTAGATCACTGTATAAGCCAGGCTTTAGAAGCCTGGCTTAAACACTCTAAATAACTTGGGAGTCATGGGTCTTCTTTACCACTAAGCATTTTCTCTAATACAGGAGGTTGAGGCATATCCTCAGATTCATAAGTAAACTCAGAATCAAATCAAGAGGCAGTTTGTTTGGACAGAACTTCTAGCCAAAGAATCTCTTGGGTATGAAGAGCACACACACGGGTGCCATGTGTTTATCCTCTTTACGTGGCACACAGATGGTCCCTATCTTCAGCCATATGAGGGGCTGCCACAGAGCCGACAAACTGTCCTGATCTGCATTGCCTCAGAAAGTTGAACTAGAGCCAGTAGATGGAAGCTACAAGAAGACCGATGTTTTCCACATCAGGGAAATATTTACATCAAACTAAGAGATCCCAATTGAAATTAACCCTGGGTTAGTAGCTAACAGTTGTTGAAATTAAAGTTAGGGGTTGCTAAAGTAGACCAGAGGTCACAAACTCAAGCGTTTTTAACAGTCAGACCATCACTGAGGATGAACAAAGAACTCAGCCTATGAGCCTGGGAACACAGCAGTTAACATCTTTGAGCAGATTGGCACCAGGAGGTATCTCCTGTATCTGAAAGATTGCCAAAGTTTACAAAATGTATTTTTTTTTTTTTTGGTTTATCGAGACAGGGTTTCTCTGCAGCTTTAGAAAACGTTAAAGTAAAGGTCCAGAGAAAGCACATGATAGTGAGATCCAGCTCCTCTTTGGCTCTGAGTTGTGACTCCCAAGAAGACAATGGTGAAGATAGAAGTTTGTGTCCAATAAAACACAAGCTCAAAGGTCTCGAATCTCTCCTGCCAATATTGGTAATAAGAAAATAGATATTTAATTTTACTGAAGAGTAAAAAGAACCTCGGAGGTATTGAACTACCCAAGACAATGATAGTAGAAAGTGGTCTCTCAGAGATCCAATAATATATCCAAGTCGTGTATACCAAAGACCTGTTAATGTCAAAAATTATGTGATGCACATCTACAAAACGGAATTCTTTTTATTTTTTAATTGTTTTTAATTTTCTCTGTTCTCCTCCTTTTCTTTCCCTTCCCCTGCAGCCCTCTCCCATGGTCCCCATGCTCCCACTTTACTCAGGAGATCTTGTCTTTTTCTACTTCCCACTTATTAGATCCATGTATGTCTCTCTTAGGGTCCTCTTTGTTGTCTAGGTTCTCGGGGATTGTAAATTGTAGGCTGGTTTTCCTTGCTTTATGTCTAAAATCCACTTAGGAGTGAGTAAATATTATATTTGTCTTTCTGGGTCTGGGTTACCTCACTCAGTGTGATGTTTTCTAGACCCAACCATTTGCCCAAAAATTTCAAGGTGTTATTATTATCTTTTTTTCTGCTGTGCAGTACTCCATTGTGTAAATGTACTACCTTTTCCTTAGCCATTCTTCAGTTTAGAATTTAGGTTGTTTCCCGCTTCTGGCTATTTCAAATAATGCTGCTGCTGTGAACATAGTTGAGCACATGTCCTTGTTATGTTTGAGCATGCTTATGGTTGAGCATCCTTTGGATATATACCCAAAGTGGTATTGCTGGGTCTTGAGAAAGATTGCTTCCTAATTTCTGAAAAATTGCCATACTGATATCCGAAACAACCGTACTAGCTTGCACTCCCACCAGCAATGGAGGAGTGTTCCCTTTACCCAGCAGCCTCTCTAGCATAAGTTGTCATCAGTGTATAAAACAGATTGCTAATCAACAATAAGAGAATCAAACACCAGATGCACTTGATGGCCTTCGTAAATTTCAAAGACATGCTAATCAAAATGTGGCAGATACAAAAGCTTGTTGTATATTTTTATTCTTATGAAGTGTCCAGGAAAGGAAAATACAAAATAAAGGGCATTACGTGGAATTACATATGGATGAAAAGGGAAGAGGGTATGGTTAAAATGTTTTTGAGTTGATGGAAATGCTTTAAGATGGGATAGTAGTGATGTCTAAATGATTCTTCAAATGTACTCAAATTAACTGAATTGCCACATAAAATGGCTCTTAGTGTTTATGATATATAAATTATATGTCAGAACATATATACGTATGTTAAGTATATTTATTGTGAAATACATTTTCTATATTAAAACTTTAGATGATTTTCCTTATTATATTTAACCAATTTCCTAACAAAGCATCTCATTGTGTAGTAATGGCCAGACTGGAACTCACAGAGAAACCCCTGCCTCTGCCTCCTTAGTGCTGCAATTAAAGGCATGAGTTATTTCCTATCTTCTTATCAGGTGTGTTTTAACGGAATATGTTGATTTAACGGAATATGTTGTTCTTTCTCCATGGTCCTGGAAGCTAGAAGATCTATGCAAGGTTGTAGTTCTCCATAAACGCCAGGCAGAACCAGAAGGAAATCCCATCACCCACCACCTATTCAGAAGTTCATCCTAAGGAATTTGAATTTAAATTAGAGATATTGAGCTAGGCACATAAACAGCACCGCCCTCAACCTGCTACTATTAAATCTACATTATCCATTTTAATGGCTGTGGCCTTCAGGTCAGGAGCTTCGGATTAAAAGTCAACCCAAGAAGCTGATACCATCCATTCCTTGGAACATATAAAATGTACTTCGTTCTAACTTTATACTTTGCTCTTCCATTCCATGCATCAGAGCTGGGCTTCAACTTGAAAAACAGCACAAGGACCTCCTGTTAAGGAGGCAACAACTCGAGGGTCAGCCGGTTGGAACGTGTTGGCTCTGAGCCTGCCCTCATTGCTGTGGTAAGATGGTACTGTCCTCAAACTCAATTTCACACACCACATTCCATGAATGCTTCTTATGCATTTGGGTCATAATGTAAATCATTGTTTCGAGTCTTTTGCTGTCAGATGTTCACACACCACATTCCATGAATGCTTCTTATGCATTTGGGTCATAATGTAAATCGTTTCGAGTCTTTTGCCGTCAGATGGCCTTGTGGTCTCTTGTGCAACGTATAGAGAATGGAAAAAAAAAAGCATGCTGGTGACAGTATAGGGACACTGAAAAGAATTTGGGGTGGATTAAGGAAAAAAAGTGTATTGCCCATTCTCCTGGGCAGCAATAGCTATGACTTTCCTAAATAGAGGGAAGATGCGGAGCCATATGAATGTGCTATTTGCTCATAACCAGGGCAATCAGGAGAAGACATTTGACTTACGTGTTCTTTGCATGATGCTCACACTTGGTCCCTCGATCTCCTGGAGCTTCGTGTAAACACTGATTTTATAGTCTGAATCTGGCTGAAGTCCGTAGAAGCAATGCCTGTTTACACCTCCCCCCAAGGTAGATTCTTGTGCATGTGTATCTACAATCAAAGCGAAACAGAACACACATATATGACTGGGAAAAGACACAGTCATTATTTTAATTATTGGCTTCCAAAATGCATAATAGGGATTGTCTCCGTCAAGTAACCCCAGCATTTATGTTCATTTGCAGTATTGTATCTCCAAGTAAAGGTTTTATAAATCCACTGAATTTTTTTCCTGTTAAACATTACATTTAATATGGAGTAAAATAAGGCTTATCATATTAAAAATTGCCAAGTTCAAGCCTTTATTCAAAGAAGAATTATATGTATGCATCTTAACTCATCTGGGACACTAAATTCTCTTTCAACTTGATTCACCATAACATAGTCACATGGCCACAAAATGACACAGAAGAACAGATCTTTCGCTCCTTACAACTTAGCATCATCTAAGACACTGCAATCGAAATCTGTTCTCAAAGAAACATGCACAAAGGCTTAGGAAACTACCAGAACAATGTAGGACAATCTAGGAGTTCCAGAAAGCCCACTCTCTTCTCTGTCACTCTTGGGTTTTTGTTTGTTGCTTGTTTGTTTTTTATTAATAACTTAATGGTCAGTTTCATCACAGCATTTCCATGCATGCTTCATTAAATTTATTTTAAATAATTCCCCTTCCCCATTGTCCTTCCCTGTCCTCCTTCTTGTGGTCCCCTTTGTCTCCTCAGATTGACCCCACTTTGCTTCCATGGCACATGTATTCCATCCCCCCCCTCTTTTCCCCCCTTGTTCCCACGGAAGACCTCTTCCTCCTCTCTTACTACCCGTTACCCAGACCCCCAGCTCAGTTTGACCTTGAACTCATTATGTAGCTAAAAGCAGCCTTGAATTTCTGATCCTCTGCCTCCACCTTCTGAATGCTGGGGTGACAGATGTGTGAGCAACCGTGCCGTTTTATGGGGTGCTAAGGATTGAACCCTGGGCCTTGTGCAGACCAGGGGAGTATTCTATCCACAGACAACATCCCCACCTCCAGTCTTGATGTTTAGCTGACACCTGTGTTGTGTCTGTCATCACATGTCAATCATGACATGTCACCTCTATCCTGTCTTATCTACCATGAAGGAGACTCAGCAAGCTTAGACGGCCATTTCTAAACTCCCTGACCGCACAATGAAACCCCTTTCTATTCTTTCAATGTGGACATGATGTTTAATTGGTTTTAGGCCACAGAGACAGGAGTCCTGTCTCCCAGTCACTGGTTCACAGGCCCTTTGCGTTCAAGGATCTGAGTGGCATACACCAGCTGCACATCATCACATCTTCTGTCTTCACTGTGTTGAAGACACAAAGAATGGTGGAAAAGTAACTGTTGGTCCCCTTCTCTTTCCCCGCAAATTCATAGTAATATTGCTACACTTCTCTGGAAGAATAAGTGCTAGCCCTAGGGTCTGGAATGAGAGGAGGTGGATTCACCATCTGCATCATTTATTTTATTTTATTTTATTTTTTTTTGGTTTTTCGAGACAGGGTTTCCCTGTAGTTTCTAGAGCCTGTCCTGGAACTAGCTCTTGTAGACCAGGCTGGCCTCGAACTCAGAGATCCGCCTGCCTCTGCCTCCCGAGTGCTGGGATTAAAGGCGTGTGCCACCACCGCCCGGCTTTGCATCATTTATTGACAGTCTATTTTATTTTATTTCAGGTTCCTTGAAGGTATCCTCTTCAGTGATAAGCCCCACCACAAATGACAACTGACAAAAAACTCAATGAGTGTTTATCATGTGCCAAGAACTATCATAAAGATTTTTATGTATGTTAATCCACTCTAACCTTACACCATTTGTAATTATCCCCAATCTGAAGACAAGAAACTGGAGGGCCAGGAACATTAACAAGTTACTGCAGTCCCTAGCTCAGTCACTGAACTGAACTCGAATCCCAACTCTAAATTCAGATCATAGAACTGCCCATTACTATATCATAAAGCAATGCAAATTAGAGACTCAGGACTTCAAAATGAACAGTCTGAAAGTGGTATATGCTCACTAGCTAGAGACCAGGTGAGGGGTCCTCGTAAGTACGTGCTGGCTTTTGTTGGTTTTAAATTATTGAAAAGTTTCAGAATTAGTAATACCATTTATTTTTTGCCATAATGGATGTCAGGCTGGAATGAAGCATCAGCATTACTACAAAAAGAACAATTATTAAAATTTCCCTCTAGGGGCCAGCAAGATAATTCAGTGGGTAAAGGTGTTTACCACCATGTCCAAGGACTTGAGTTAGATCCTTGGAGCCCACATGGTAGAACGAACCCAGCTGCCACAAATGGTCTTCCACACTTGCTGTGGCATGCACTTCCCCCTCCCCCATCACCAAATACCCAAATGAAATGTAACTTTAAAAACTTGCCTTGGGATTAATTCTAGATTCATTTCCATAAATCGCGTCTTTGTTTTTTCTTTTTTTTTGTTTATTTTTATTTTTTTTTAATGTTTTTTCTGAAGTTTTTTTTTTTTTTAATTTGTGAGTATGTCTACGGGAGGGCTTATCACATTTTTGTGTGGGTACTGGAAGAGGCCTGAAGAAGGTGTTGGGTCCCTAAGAGCTGGAGTTATAAGAAGCCATGAGCTACCCAACAAGCATCCTGGAAACTATCCCGGGCCCTCTGCAAGAGCAGCAAGTGCTCTTAATGGCTGAACCATCCCTCCAATTCAAATTGCATATGCTTCATCAAAGTCTTATAGCTGCTCATTGCTAGGAACTTAGAAACTGCTGTCCAAGGCTTCATGCATTCAATTTACTCATTACACATTTTGTTTAATGGTTAATAAGAACCATCTATTTCTCCAAATATATCACTTCAGAAGTCTAGTTTAAAAAACAACATATACAAAATAGAAAAATAGATGAATTAATTATTAAGTGAAAACATTAGAGAATTTTCGTCTTTTGAAAAACATGACATCTAGATAAGCTTTGATTTTATATTTTAATCTGCATCAATATTTATGTATCATATAAACATTTTGAATTTTGGCTATGGAAAAATCTTGGCCTTTAAATTAAAGTTATTTGAAATTCATTTTTGAATTCTGTAAATATCAAAGAATTTCAGAAGTAAACTTTACAAAGTAATATTTGTAAATATATTTGCACTGGGCTGAGATATAACCTAGGGCTTCTCCAGCTTGAGTGAGGCCAGAAGTTGATCAGCATTACAAAAAAGAAAGTCAAGTATATTTGCTCACAATTAAATACTCCCTACCTTAATTATTTCTCATACATCATATGTAATGCTGAAGTGGAAAGCGTAATTACTTGGCCAGCAAGATGGCGCCGCTGGATAAGATGCCTTACCCAGCACACCTGCTGAGCTGACTTTGATCCCTAGAACTCACTGAAACTTGGAAGGTGAGAACCAACTCCACAAAGCTGGCCTCAGACCTCCACACGGCCTGCCCTGTGACAATAACACTAAATTTAAAAGCTGTTGCCATTTTATGAGATTATATTTTACTGTGAAAGAAACAGACTTCAGAAACCCAGTGCTTGGCTTTGCTAACAGTCAAGTTCACTCTGGGGTTCCAAGGCTCAGAAACCCCCAATAACTGTTTCTCTGTGTAGGCAGTCTTTGCAACTGCCTGGAGGTCTCAGTAAGTTGCCCATATAGAAGCATTTCCTGATCCTACGCATGAAGTATAAAGGTCTATGACCACAAGAGCTCTCCATGGTTTCGCCAGGGAATGGTCTCTAGAAATGCTCTGTCTCCACCATTTCCCATTTATCATGGACATCTGTGTACTTTAAAGACCCTTGAAAATGGAATATTAATGGGCTTTACTGCAAAAAATAATAAATCCATAAACCATTGGAAAATTGGAGTGGGCACATTAAAATTAATGGCAAATAGTATTAGTTTGACTCCCAACACTAACAAAAAGGGGTTCCGTGAGTTGGGATGTACACATGTTGTTTTTGGCATGTGCCATTCAAGTCTAATGGCTTTGCCTTAAAGGAAAACAAAATCTAGAATGATCGCATGGTGACTAATTCTTTCAATCCCTCTGCCCACAGGAGAAAGATAATTTAGTTTGCTTTTCTGGAACGGGATAAAATGTTCCATCTTTGTGTATTTATTTCTAAGAAGCAAGATAATCTAAATTCTCTGGATTGTTATCATGTTGGTAATGACGTCACCATCTTGACTCCCCCATCCAATCCCCAAAATGCCTTGAGAGGCTGCTGATGGCCATATGTAGAGACACTATGAGGGACTAGGACAAGAATCATTTGAGAATTTTATGACATAAAATTGTATGGCATACTCTCTTTTCTTGGGTTTCTCAAATACTTGACCTCCAATACCGTGACTCTGCATCAAACAGTTTGATTTTGCAGTGGGTTCTGTGTACATTTCTTTTGAACCTTGGTCTTTGGTGAGGTAGATAGCTACTCCAATACACTGCAATCCTCTCTCCCAGAAAACAGACACTACCACAAAGTTGGCATCTGAGCACCTAAAAGGAGAGAAGAGGGGGGTGCGCTCTCTGAACTCTTTCTTAGGTGGTCTACAGGAATTCAGAAAGTTCTACAAATTAGAAAGGACACACAGCATTGAGCCTTCATGGCAGGAACGCAAAGAGAAATGCTACATCCCACCTTAGCTGCCACGTCAGCCTGAAAGCAGATGGGGAAGGAGGGCAACTGGGATGTCATGTGGGCGCTCACAGGCGACTGAGTTACCAATTCAAAGTCTCTCACTTTGAACTACGCCAGATTTAACCAAAGCCCATGCCTGAATTTGGCAAATGGGTAACTGGCAAGTTTCATTTCAGTCTCTTTCCCAGAGGGGCCTTGTCCTGCTGGTGATCTTCTCCCCCCTCCTAGCCATAAAAATGTCAGAACGTTCACACAAGCAGATGTCTTATGTCTGCCAGCCTTGAATGACATCCTTCTTTCTTTTGATCCCTCCCCTCCCCTCTTCGTAATTATAATCTGGACAGCATTAAATACCACCCGGATACTCCTGGCCATTGCCACCAGACACAGTTAGTGAAAGGGACCAGGTCCAGCCAGTCTGTTTATTTCATCCCTGTGCACTCAATGACAGATTTAGGGGCATGTGATCAAACCAGACCAGGATGACTCAGTTTCTGGACTTCTGTTGGAAATATTGGGAAAGAAAATTCTCTTTTCACCACGCCTGTGAAGCTAGGAGCTGGAAGGATGTCACTCTGGATGTGACTGGAGCCCACTCACAGAGTAGGGCAGAGAATTAAAAAGCAGACTAGGAGGGAGCAAGGCTCCATCTCAAGGACTCTTTTCAAACACCTGATCCAGATCTGCCTGAAGCCAGACTCTCCAAGCCTCTCTACCATTAGTCAATAAACTGACCCTTTGTTTATCTCCCTTTCTTTAGGTGTCTGTAAGTATAATAAACAAGTTTGAATCGTGCGACCTGGAGGGTTTGCTTATACTTGGAAATGGGTGGGTAATTGCCACAGTTAATGATTTCAAGTAAGGTCATTCTGGAGAAATCGAAGCTTAGACTTAGCTGACAGGAAGCTGAGGCCCCAGTAGAAACATCTCTACTGACGTCACACCAGAATAAAGGTGTACATGATCAGGCCCTGGGGAATATATGAGGGAAAAAGAATATATTCTCATTCAAGGCTAGAAATATGACTGGGGCATGATGGGGAAGCTAACCAATCCCTTGTTTGAGGGGCGTGACTCCTCCGGGGCACAAAATACCTTTAAAAGATCTGTGTTTTATTTGTTTTCCTTCTTGGTTCCTTGCTCTTCACTGGAACTCTGACTCTGTAAGTTTCTCCCATTTTCTCCTTTTATTAAAGCTGAGTATTTCATATAAGGCTAGTTTGATTATTTTCCATTGCCGGCCGACCACACCCGCTACAGGGGCATTCAGGAGTCAGTGGACCCACCCACCATAGGACTTTCTCCAACACAGGAGCAACCAGGCCCCATTTCTCCCTGTTAGCTCCTCTGGCTGGGTCAGAGGGAGAGAAGGTCCTGCAGAAGCAATATATTTAGCTAGTAAAATATGTCACTTGGTCAAAACCTAGGACTCATCTGCCCACTGGAAGGACGGGCATCTTACCACAAGTAAGGGTAGGCAGAGGGCCAGAGCAGCAATCATATTTCTCTGTAAGATGAAGGTGCTTCACCCCAACCCTCCCCCTCCAAAGAAGAAACCCAATTCTTTGAACTAAATTTCATCAGCTGAAATATCAGACCTACATTCCCCTCAGTTACCCTCACCTTCACCTCACCAAACATTCCTTTTGACAGCTCTTGATTAGAATCTGTTGCTGATAAATGTCATTGGATGAGAGGCAACTGAGTTAACTTGGCTTCTAAATCCCTCAGCTACAAATGTTGATGGCAAGTAAAAGAAACAGCACTTCTGTACATTCTTGTGACTATAGTGATTCAATTTGAAAGGTTTCTGGCAGTCTGAAAATAATTCTGACTCGTTTTGTGGCCACCAAAGGCCTTGGCTTCAGAGAGAACACTCTGTGGTTTGGGTTTACAAGATCAAGAGTTATATCCACTAATCCTATCTTTTGATAAAGAATCTCAGTGCTTCTCTGCAAATATATTATCCTAAAATCTTGAGCAAAAAATACCTTTAAATGGTATTAATTCCATTCATTAAGCTAATTTTCCTACATATTTTATCAACTCAAGCGGTAAATTATGTTTTTATAAAATATGACTACCTACAAGAACTTAGATTTTCTTAGTAAGTTCTTAAGCCACACAAAAGGATACATTATTGAGGTTCAGTCTGGCAGGGTGGTTATTAAGCTTAGTATCTTTAAGCCTAACAAATGCCAATAAATATCAACCTTGCTATATTAAGTGTGATTATAAAGGGATATGAAATAGAGCTCAAATTGTGCAGTTGTTTTTCCACTCGGTGTATCTTTCATCTCCTTTGGCATAAACATCCATAATTCATATTTCATACAACCACAAAATTTATATAGTTTTTTAAACCTTTTCTTGTCGTCTCTGTTTATTCTATTTTAAATTACTCCTATGAAAGTAGACAACGTCAGGCTTCTATTACACTAAGGGAACCAAAGACATGGTGGCATAAGTCTATGGAGACACTACCTTGGCTGGAGCTGACAAAAAATTGTTCTAGAATGTTCCTTCTACTGCAGCTCATAATCTATAGGAGAACATGCTTCCAAATGGTCACAATTAAACCATATTTCTATTTTATGGGTTGAGTCAAAAGTGGTATTTCTTTATTTTGAAACTAATCATAGCCAAGGCTATAACTTCCCCCAACCTCCCACGGGGGAAAAAACAATGCTATGGTAATATTTGCTAACAGATGAGGGAAATTCAAGAGTTAAGGTCAACTAGTCTGATGTCACATGCTGCATCTCTGAGCCCTGAACCTGCAGTTTCCAGAACAGAACTCTGCTGTGATGTGGTTTGTCCACCATGGTTTGCATAGAACCAAGCATGTAAGCACTTCACAGAATTGTACTTACCCTGAAGGGATTCTAGAACTATCCTATAGGCGGTGGCATGGCGGTGTATTTGCCACCGAGCACACAAGCTTGTTGTTTCAACCTGATGGGCTTGGAGATCCGTCACACCTAAGAACACTGTAACGAAGCAGAAAAAAAGCTATGTCACACTGCAGACAGCGCCACAGATTATACCCGGTTCTGGAAGTAACTGATGGGAAAATTCTCAGTCAGAGCACTAGACTCAGAAGCGGGAAACTTACCAACCCACAAAAAATGGAAGAACAGAAGAAAATTATTTTGTCACTTAAATAAATGTATCCAAAACAAGACCCATGAAGCAGACTGTCTAATATTCCTAAATGAAAAAGACACATATATTCTTAGGAAAAAGGTAAGATGCAACGAGTACTTTGCATACATTAGCTCCTTCATCTTCGCCATAGCTGCTATAGGACAGTTTCATCTTAGAATTGAGAAGCTTTGGCTCTGAGAAGGTAACTACATTGTCCAGGGCGATCACTAATACACAGCTCAGTTAAGTCTCCCGTCCATTATTCTCTGACTGTAAGTCTAAGAGTGAGGTTCATGCTACTGCTAGCACACGGGCTTATATTCCTGAGCGTTGTATCATGTCATCTTGATCTGTGCATTATCTTCTTTTGTTCTGCTTGCTTTTGTGACAGGGTCCCTGTATTATGTAGCTGTGGCTGTCCTGGAACTCCCAGAGACCTGCCTGCCTCTGCCTCCTGAGTACTGAGATTGAGGTGTGTAATCCCTATGTATAAAAAGTATCAATCTTGTGTTTATCATAGGTATATGGGTTTTTTTAAAAGTATTTGAACCTAAAAAATGTAAGTTGATCTAAAGAAATGCATCCAACAGGTGATGTGGACGTATATAACAAATGCCAGAACAATAGAACACATCTGTTGAAACCTGGAAAGCCCTACACAATTCCGTTTGTGTCTAGGAGTTCTGGTGCCAATGAGAAATTACAATCTGAAATCTATACAAGAATATAAGAAGTTCTTAGCGTGCTGTGACATGCACTTTCAGTAAATAGTGGTGGTGGTGGTGTGTGTATGTATGAGAGAGAGACAGAGACGGAGATCACGTATGTGGATGGTGGGTGGCAATACTTTGAGAAAAAGCAAATTTCTCCTTGGCCCAGCTTTAACTGGCACTGGCCATGCCAAACTACAGGCTGCTTGGAAAAATTCACCTAATTTGAAAAGGGCCAACAAACTTTTCCAGAGGAAAATCCCTATCTGCAACCATCAAGCCGATTGGAAAAGCAGCTGCTGGCATCTGCCTGCCAACTAGGACTCTGGACAGCCCTGAGAAACTGCCACATCCTTTTTTCCACAAAATGCCATCCAGAGAGGGTAACAAGGAGGCTTGAAGAAAAGTCAATGGTTGCACTAAAAATGGAACTGAGAGACGAGACGCAGGTGAAACCAAGCACAGAGCCACTGGCTGGGCTGAAGCGAGCAGACGTCAAATCAGGCTTACGGGTTTTCACGAGGCCAGTCAGAGCGTCGCTGAAGCCTGCGGCCTGGGAAGCAAATATCTTCACGTTATAGTCCATTCCACTGAGGAGATTGGTGATAACAATGGTGTTAATGTCAGCGCCCACGAACGTCTCCAGAGTTTGACCAGGAACTGAAAGAGACAGAGTATATACTCCAATCACAGCACACACGCCTTCTCAGAGAGGACTACTCGGCCAACTCTTGACAGTTGCCCAGGATGACCCAGCAAGCAAACAGTGAGGCTGAGGCTGGAGTCTAGTATCATCTGTCTCGAAAGTCCCATCTTAGTCCTTTTCCGGCAGTGTTTTATCCTTTGTAGTCCCAAAGCTGGTGTACCTCACTGATCCACCCATCTCCTTCCTACCTTATTCTGCCTTCTGCATTGCAAGAAGCGATCAGCACTTGCTCAGTTGAGGTAATTCCTGTCTGCCTCCACTTAGTTAGCTGCCTTGTTCCCAGCATATGTCAAAGAAAGCTCTGTCCTGGACACCAGACCACACCTTGTCATAGGAAGATTTGTGCAGAGGTCGCCACTGTAGCTCCATCTCCTCCTATACCATGGCCAGATTTTGAGGCCTTTGTGCCTTTGACTGGATTCAACCCTCTGGTATCTCAAGTGTTAAGAACATTCTGTGCTACATCCTATTCTAATTGTTTACCTGGCTGTCTTTCCTTTTATGTGTCTACTCTTTAAAAAGTTTTGAGTTAGTTGTAATTTCTAAACACTCTTCACTTTCCCCCTGATACCCGCTTCTAGCAGCCTATTTATGCATTTCTGGGGGCATGTGTTGTAGCAGTAATATTTTCCTATGCTAAAAAAGATCACATGTAGCTGCCTCTCCAGGAAAACCCCAAGACTACTGACATCCTGGACACAGAAGGACAATTTATGCTGAGGCAGAAGAGTGCTGTGAACTGAAAGATATTTGTACTCAGAAAATATGATACATATTTTTCAAAGGACCCAGAAAGCCATACATAAGGATTTCTACAGACTGGCATACACCTTAGACCTATAACAAAGAGACAAAGGAAATAAAATCAGCGATGAGTCTGGAAAGAGTCAGGGCAGAGCAGGCCACTGTCTATGGCCACTCTTTTATTTTCTTGGTTCATAAAGATATTTTTCCAAGAGAAACTGGAAATGGGACTACTACAGTCACATGAGCTGGATAATGATCAGAAGAGGAGAAATGAAGATTGAAGTAAGGACAGTGGTAATGTCTAAATTGACAGATTGGGACCATTGACGTTTTTGAGAGAAAAAGCAGTTTTCCATGGCCCCCAAAGAGCTTTTAACTGTTTTTTTTTTCCTGCCAATTAAGAATAACTGGATTTCAGATTCCTGCTGAACAGCCAGAGTTCTGAAGGTCAGGTCTAGAAATTTGAAAAGATATTTATAATACATATATTTTTCTGTTTAAACCCCATGAGAGTATGAAGGTTAGAGAGGCAGAATTGTAGTGGGTGCTGCTACCCAAGTTCCCCTTCACTGTCTATAGACCAAGGGTCAAAACATTCCCTGTTTGAACTGTTCATCTGCCTTTAAAATATAATGATGTAGGGGACATACGTTGGATTGGCAAAAAGTAGTGGGAAGAGGGAAATGGGGGCAGATATGATCGAGATACACTGCATACATGTATAATATTATCAGGGAATAAAGACACTTAGAATATAGAGTGATCCAGAGGTAGAAGAGAGTCTCTCATGAAGTCATTTCTCACTTTGATGGCTTTTTAAAAATGAAGACAAAGAAAAGTTTGTTGATGGAATTTATCCAGCTGATCCAAGAAGAAACAAAAGGAAAATTCCAAAAGTATAGATTTTAAATTCTAGAGCTTACACATCTGTTGAGCCACGAAGCCTCCTACGCCTGGAGAGCCCAGCTTTCCTTAGACTCATTCTCTATCTAGGCTGAGATGAGGTCACCAGGTAGATATCGACTCTGTTTGCTGGTCTGCCTGCGAGATTTCTACCTGAGGCCATTGTTTCACCCTTCTAATGAAATCTACCCATCAGGTAGAGACATTATGCGAAAACACCATTCTCCTCAAAAAAGACAGGTAGCAATTCTCAGCTGTTTAATATATAGATCAAACACCTGATAGAAACAGGGACCAAATGTTCTTAAATTATACTTGGTGTCAGTGATTTGCTGTCAAGCCTGGCCATTTGTGTTTGACACCTAGAACCCACGCGATGGATGGAGAGAAGTGACTCCTCCAAGTTGTCCTCTGACCTCCACTTGCATGCTCTGGCAAAGGAGAAAACACACACACACACACACACACACACAATTTTTTAATGTAATTAAATTTTTTAAAAAATTTTCTTGAGCTGTCTACTCGTGGTTCTAAGAGGACCTACCGCTCACAGGTTTGTAGACAATCCTATAGCCCTTCACGGGGGCAGATGGTGGGTCCCATGTAATGCGCAACCGGTTGTACCATTCTTCCGAGACCCGTAAGTTCTGAGGTCCAGAAGACGGCACTGTGCAGACAGAGGAGGGAAAGGAAGAGGTTCAATATAGCTCCCTTCTTGCTGACCTTCTCTTGTTGTCAATGAAATCAAAGTTGTTTCCCTACAGAGCTAAACACGTTCACAGTGATAAAGCATTAAAGCTCACAGTTGGGGGTCTGTGGGTGTTTTTTTAAAAATACATATGTGGAAAATTACTTTGGGGATGAATGAGTTCTATCTGAGATCCGGAGGTTCATTCAAAGTTCTCTTTTTAATTAATCTTAACCAAAAATAAAATTGAATAATGCTTATTAAAAACCTCTAACTTTGCACCAATGTGGTCCACGTACACCAAATGCACCTGTCAGTCCGTGTTCAGGATGCTACCCATACAATGTGACTGGTAATTATCCCTGGTGGTGAAAGGTGGGGAAATTTCTTCTTCCTTCTTTATACTGAATAAAACCCACATACGGGAGTATGACATTACTGTACCCTCGACCCCATGTGACTCTTTGTCAATGATGATGGGTTCAAATTGTCACCAAGTTTTTAGACCCTCTTTCCGGTAAGAACTGGAAGCCATCAGTCTCTTTTTGGATTTGGGTGGATTCTCTGACTACTCTGCTAGCCACAGACTTTGTGGCAGTGACCGCCCCCTTGGAAATCTTCCTCTTACAGTGCAGGGTCACCATGGAGAGCCTCTGACGTGAATGGGTAGAGACAGCTGACTCTGTAGCTGTCCTCACCAAGATGTCAGGCATGTAGCAAAATTGCCTTAGACCTTTCAGACCAACTGAGCCACAATGTGAATACCAGTGGATAATGATAATTTACATCACTATTATTATGAATGTATACATAATTTATATCATTATATGGTGCAAAAGAATTTCCCAGCAAGCCCTGATTCTGACAGTGTCAGAAAATATAATAAGCACAGCTACCGTTTAAAGCCACTAAATTCTGGGGTGGTCTTTATGTAAGAATAGACATTAATAATAGCAAAAAAAAAAAGGCAGATAAGAGTTAGGTATGCTGGCTCCTCATTTAACCATAATCAATGCGTCTTTAGGATGCTTCCTTGGGACCATGTGGTACTGCTGGAGGTAGGCATACGAAAGTGAACTGTATAGATGGGCTCCCCAACACTGGAACCTCTGAAACTGTGGAAGGAAGTAAACCTTCTCTCTTTTCAGTTGATTGTCTCAGTTAGTGCGTTACAACAACAAAAGTCTGACTAATTTGAAACAACAGAGGTTGCTAGGGGGTGGGTATACGAGCAAGCTAGTACTACAAAGGGTATTACCAGCATAAGAAACCAAGGAGAGAAATAATTGTTTTCTATTTTCTACTGTAGTGGTGATGATTGCACGAACCCATTCATGTATTGAAACTCACAGAACTGTAATAAAAAGAAGACACATTTGCCATGTGCTTATTTAAAAAAAATAAATTATTCCAATAAAAGGAAAAGAGTGGGGGAAATAACAGAAGGGCACCACGGAGAGACTTAGATTGTCATGGTCCCATGAAATGAGGAGAAAGTTCAAGGGCCTGACGACTCTGCCTTGGTGAATCATCAGGACTTGAGATGAGTCACAGGGCAAAGCCGATAGATCACTTCTGTATTGCATGGCAGCTTTCACAGAAAATAAAGCTGCAGCCCACTGACGCTAAACGGCTTGCCCAAATCACACTGTTCATGGGTGTGGCGTCAGGATTCTGACAGATTTTCTGACCCCTCATCTTTGGCGCTTCTATTGCCCTATACGTTACCCATCACAAGTGATAGGCAATTGGGTGTCCAAGGAGCCAAATATTCACTTACAAGTTCTCCCAGGGGCGGAGACGCTGACGCCTTCTCCGGTTGTGTAGATGGGAGTCACGGTGACTTTGTATTCGGTGTCTGGAATTAGAGTCTTCAGAAGGATATTGTTCTGCATTCCAGGCACCAGAACCTGAGCAGGAAGTAAAGTACCATGACCTTGTAAGACCTCCTATTCCCGCTGACCTACTAAGGAAGCGTGACTGTAGACGTTTTGAAAGCATTAGGGGTGAGACAAGTTTTGAAGGTGATAAGAAAAGGAAAGGCATCCACACAAAAGCATTTCCCATGTCCCTCACAAAACACTAGCCTGTAATCTCTACTACAGGAGGATTAACGCTGCTCAATGTCTTCTCTACATTTGTGGGGAAGACAGAATGAGCATCGGCGTAGTCAGCAGGTGCTTATGGTTAAAACATTTACTCTGCAACACAGACTGGTGCTTATCAGCTCTGAAATGATTTGAGCAGCCTCTGGTGAAGCCAGCCTCCCCTATTTTCCTTCCTCGGTGATAACCTGACCCCAACATTTTATTCTTTCAATTAGAAGGGATGGATGGCAGCCAAGAGCAACAGAGCCAAGCACTGGGAGCCAAGTTTTGTTGAGTTGAAACATATTTAACCCAACACTAAAAACTGCTGTCGCTTTCTTACTTCTGAAAGGCGATGTCCTTCCTCCATCTGGATCCACTAACCTGTCACTAAAGATGCCAGAAAAAGAAACCCAAAGGCGAGGGGGACCCCGCACCCAGCTGGTCCACGTGGCACCCAGTACAATTTTGCTGTTTCTAAGAGACTGCTCTGGACCACATCCTCACTACAAAATCCTGTGCTTGTGTTCCAGCAGTCAAATTCTGGCACTTCTATGGACTGCTGGGAACTTAATAATCACTGGGAAAAAAATGTGAGGATGTAGGAACTGACCCAAGGGGGCTTAAAAGAGTCACAAGACCAGGACAGCCAGAGAGGTTTTCCATTCCACGGCTGGGTGAGATGCCAACAAGCTGAGGCCATACTGTCTCCTTCTGAGTTGAAGGAAGGAACCCATCCATCTTGAAGTAAGTCCGAGAAAACCTTGTGGTGAACCCAGAAGCAGCTATTGCTATGATACAGCTGAGTTTCGACATGCCACAGTCTTTTGTGTATGATAAAGGAAGTTGGCCTTTGGTGACCATGGCTCTACTCATCTAGAGTAGGATACTGGACTGCACAGGTTGCATCGTGTGGGATCTTGGGAAGTAGTTATAAAAATAGCAGCTCTGTTTTAATCTAGAATGACTTAGTCGACCCTGGCATGAAGGAGCTGAAAGACAGCCTTGGGTGCCCTGACATGTATTGCCCCATTAGGGTGGCTTCCGGAGGAGTGTCTCTCTTCAACAGAATGCTGGAGCAGAGCCCAGACTTTCATTCCAAGCTGTCTAGCAAACCACCCATGTAGATCCTCTTTAAATAAGGTCAGGTCTCACACTGAGAAGTATATGGCATTGTTGCCGGTCAAATGAAGCCTGTAGAATACTGTAAAGCAGCGCGATCCCTCTGGAGGATTCCCCACTGCTTGCCAGGAGGTAGCTGCAGAAGTTTATAACAGCAGCCCTTATTAAGCACCAAATATTTTGTGCCAGGTGCTACTAGAAGAATCTGAACCCATGACGTTATTTCATCATGGCCATAACTTTTTAAAACAGAGACATCACACTCATTGTGGAAACAGACCCACATGGCCCAGCAAAGGGGCTACATTGAAACCTCAGAGATCTGACCTAGGCCTTGCTTAACCTTTGGGGCTTATGCCATACAAGTCCGAAGAACAAAACTTCTTTACACTGCTATTCATTCCCAAGAATAAATGGAAATTCCCTCTAGGGTATGCAAATTTCATTCTATTGGAGCTCTGCTTGTTCAAGTAGAGTAAGATTATGTATATTAACAGAAGCTCCTACTTAACAACAAAAGCTTCAGTCATAGCAGATGGCTCTTTTTATTTTTAAGACAAATCTATGAAAGATGTTCGTGATTAAATGGGACGCAACCACCACTAGGGAGTTAGCTTCATGTTCTTAATTTTTTCTGGCATGGAACTCTTTTGTCTGGGTCTACCAGAGATGTCTGGATCACATGCAACAAGCTGAGACCCGCAGAAGAAACTAGAGTTCCTGCATTTTGTTGTGTTTCCCTCTTACAAAATTCTATTTTAGGTCACGGTCTTCATATGGTAATGAAGGATGCTGGAGAGTGGTGTTGATGGCATTGCTGTGATTCCAATCTGCTGCTGGGTGTGCATATCAAAAACAATAAAGCTAAGTTAATAGATACGTAATGACACTCTTGGATTGTTGCAGCAATGTTAAATGGCTGTCAAGGTCAAGAAAACCTTAATCTTAATATCTGGATTCAGCCTGTAGGACACTAAGGACACACTTTAAGTAGCTCCCCCTTTTTTAAAGATTTATTTATTAACTATGTATACAGTATTCTGCCTACATGTGACCTTGCAGGCCAGAAGAGGGCATCAGATCTTATTACACAGGTGGTTGTGAGCCACCATGTGGTTGCTGGGAATTGAACTCAGGACCTCTGGAAGAACAGTCATCGCTCTTACCCACTGAGCCCTCTCTCCAGCCCTACGTAGCCCCTCTTTAAACACTGTCCACCAGCCAGAATTCAGTTTGTGGTTAACAATGACACACAGGCCATAGGATGCTGGAATCCCAACCAGCCGTTTACAGGAGAGGCACCTCTACTCTGACAACAAAACCGAGGTCACAGCCATTGCTGCTTCTTCGTGTTTTTAAGCCCTGTCAGAGTCAATCCTTATGAAATATGCACAGCTGCTTTTATATGTTAGAGTTCAATCTATTTTCTTTGAAGTATTTGGTAGGCTTGATTATGCTTAAGCGGACAGAAGTAATTCACCTACGCTAACTGGTAAATTTAGTTCCTCTTGTTTTCATTTGGTTTACAACACTATATGTATTTACTGTTCTCCATCCTGAAGATTGTCTCATCCTTTGCCCATGCAAGTACAATCAGCTTTAACAGTCAAAGAAAACTTGGAAAAATGGTAAGAGAAAATATGTCTGTTATCAGGGCACATTTTCTTCTTCTTTGATTTCATAGTATATCTTTGTCATCCATCTTTCCTGAACAAGCACTGTGTGTGTGTGTGTGTGTGTGTGTGTGTGTGTGTGTGTGTGTGTGTGTATGTTTGTTTGTGATGTATGGTTGTATGTAAGATCATACATGTGTAGATATATATGTGCATGGATGCACATTGTATGTATGTGTATATGTTGAGGTCAGAGTATCTGTCATTCCTCAGGAAATCCACTGTTTTGTTTTTGAGTCAGGGTCTCTCATTAGCCTGTTACTTATGGAGTAGATTAGGGTAGCTAGTCGCAAGCCCAGATATTCACCTATCTCTCCATCCCCAAGACAAGAGCATCACCACACCCAGGGTTCCAGGGTTGATCTTCTAAACATGGCTTTGGGAAATGCAACTCATTCCTCATGCTTACAAGGCAAGTGCTTTTATGCCTAAACTATCTCTTCAGTCCAGACATCATTATTGTAAGATATCATTTGGTCCACATGATTTCATGGCCTTTCGACTTTGTCCTTGGCCTGCATCTCCCTGTCCTAAACTCAGATGCATCCGACTTCTTACCTCACTAATGTAGTGATATTCCATTTGCATTTTAATAAATAAAGCCTGCCTGAAGATCAGAGAGTAAAACAGCCCCACTGGTCAGCCTTATAGACCAGGCAGTGTTGACACACACCTTTAATCCCAGTAGCCACACAAATTTGCCATAGAAACAGGGCAATGGATGCCTTTAATCTCAGTGGTGCATGCTTTTAATCCCAGTCTTAGAGAGGAATATAAAATGGGAGGAGACAGCTCTCACACACAGTCTCATTCTGAGATTCCTGAAAGCAGGATCGCCATTTCAGACTGAAATGTTTCTCTTTTCTGACCTTCAGGTTGAGCCCCAATTTCTGTCTCTGGGTTTTATTAATCGTGTTACACACTAACGATGCAGGATGGGGAGGGGTCTCAGTGGGGAAAGCACTCACCACCCAAGCATGAGGGTATGACTTCAGAACCCTACAAACATCTGGGCGTGGCTGTACATGTCTATAACCCCAGCTCTAGGGGAGTGGGGACTGGCAGATTCTGGAGGTTTGCTTGCCATCCGGTCTAGTAAAATGTCAAGCAACAGATTCAATGAGAGACCCTGTCCCAAAAATGGGGTGAATGATAACCAGAGTTAGCCCCTGGCCTCCACAGGAAAAGTGCCTGAGCCTCTCTCCCTGTCTCTCCCTCCCTCACCCCCATAATTATCTAATTAGCTGAATAATTAAAAGAACACATCATCACATTTGTGTAGCAGTAGCATTTGGTAAGATACATCTATAAATTATCAATCCTCAGGTCAGTCTATTAATTCCTAAAGTGCCTGTAAGTTGCACGCACACATCTAACTTTTAATTAATTTAGTGAATTAGAATTCACTAAAGGTGCTTGGAATTTGCAGACTCCCGCCGGAACTCCTCTTCCATGGTAGAAAACAAACAACTCCGCTGCACAGTAAACTTATCAATATCTTTTCGCTTTCTTTACAGCTTTGTTTCACTTGGACAGACTGGGACTCTTTATCTTTTTCCCTTCACTTGGGTGTCCAAGTGTTTCAAATATAAGTAGTGCTAAATAAAAGAAACTCTCGAAGGTACCACAGTCTAGAAGCCACCCAACGTCAATGTTGTTGTTGTTGTTGTTATTATTATTATTTATTATTATTATTATTATTATTTTATTATTATTATTATTTCACTTTGCAGAGTTTGCGAGGGCACATGTGAGATTAAATTGTTACCTTTTCCAAATCAGCAGGAATTAGCACCAAGAAGCTAAATGTGCTTCTTGAAAACTAAAAGGAAAGCATCACGTGCTGAGAGGTCTCTGTGGGTCCTTATTTTTAGGAATGGAATTATAGTAGTGGGATAATAATAGGGAAAATAAAATGCCCAAATATCATATTTAATTGGCACATGTAAGCTTTTCACTTTGCCAATCATGAATCATGTGGAATGCAGTTATTATCAGAGTGAAATTACAGTGCAGTCTGAATTAAGTGTCCAGTAACTTTCCAGAAGCACTCTGAGACCCACAGCATGAACCTGCTGTGATCGGAGAAAGCCCTCAGAGCAACGGCATGAGCCTGCAGGCTATCCACCATGCACAAGGCCCTGCAGGCCATCACTGTGCCCTGCAATGATTCTTCCATCACCTGGAAATAAATAACATTAAGCTCAGACAATTTTTTTTCATCAAAGTCTTCATAAGTTAAAAAAGGCGGGGACAAGGCAATGTTATTCTTGAGCAACGATGAGTTTTGGAGACTCCTCCCTGGAGCATTAAAAATGACATAGCAAAAGAAAAAAAACGTTAGTAATGATATATTGTAGTGATAAATAGAGCATTGCTGTGAGTAAGAAGTCAAACACTTTCTGCTAAAAACTGGAGCCCTCTCCTGTGTCTGGATACATGTATAAAAAATAATACCTAAGGGGACAACGTAATATAAACTAATGAAACCTGGGGAGGCCATGATTGAGAGAAGACCAGCTTTGCCACCCAGCAACTCAAAGGAAATGCATCACAAATCCCTAGAAAAGATGCCCATGGTGGGGAATAAATAGAAAATAGTTAAAAATATGCTCAGAATGAGTTGATGTCAGTGACAAATTGGTAAACTGTTAGAATGCCCCTCTGTGCTTTGCTGTAAAGCTTTGCAGTAGACTCCCAACAACAACAACAAAAGTTTAATCCTTTCCTTGAACTTTTTACATAGACATCTATGTACATGTATACAAGCACAAGTGTGCAATGGTCCTTGGTCTAATCTTGATTTCAGGGTTTGGCTGTGTTGCCGGCTGGTCTCCAGCTCCTGGGTTCCGGTGACCCTCTTGCATCAGCCTCCCAAGGAACTACAGACCCGTGCCTCTACGCCTGACCTAATGGCTATTTTATAACCCAATCTAGCAGATGGACGAGGAAGCAAACGCAACACCAGAAGAAAGCAGCAGAGGCTTTGATTAGCTTGAAGCTGACTGCGTGGGGAGGGTTTTAGAATTAGACCGGACATGACGAAACCAAGAGAGAAGTTTGGACTGAGCAAGGGCATCCGTTTCTGCAGACATGGAGTCATCAAGCAATGAGCAGGAAAGTAGCTCCACCAACAAAGGCGGTGGGACTCCCAGTCAGCTGTGGTTATACAGACCGTTCCTACCACTTCTTCCATAGGGTCCCCTTGGGCTGTCAGGTAGGTCACCCGAAACTGCTCCACATTGCTGTCAGAAATGTCCCATGTGACCCGCAGGCTAGTAGAAGTTTCATCATCTACAACCAGGTTTCTGATTCCCGTCTGGAGAACTGGAATAAATACAAGCAGAGATTAAAGACCTTGTAGCCCGTCATAACCCAAAATGAGACACGGATACCATCTGTGGGGTAGCACCCAGCATCATTCAGCGCAGCCTTATGAGGGACACCCATGTGAAGCAAAGCGCTCCACGTTCGTCGCTGACAGAGAACCGAAGGAGAGCCACTGGACTAAACTCAAGAGGGGGCACGGTCCTGGGGGCCTCAGACTAGTTACCTCTTGGAGAAGTGGCTTTGGAATACCAGATCTCATCTCTCTCTGGTGGGATGCAGCATCCAACGCACATCCACTCACCGCCCCCATGCCTATTTTAACTGTACCCATGCAAGCGTAGTTCCTCAACATAGACTGACTTTATCTTTTCAGCCCACATAAGTTATCTTTTCCCATACACATTTTTTTCCTGGTATATTTGCCCAAATTTCTTCACCTCTGTTCACTGGAACATGCATCTTCATCTACCAAGGTGTCTCTTCCTTTATATGCTCCTTTTTTAAAAAGTTTTCCTTTCTACACTGACTTCCTCTCCTCCTCCTGTCCATCCCCACTGAACATTTCCTTTCTCCTCTTTCATTCACTCATAAAAACACTCACGGAACCTGTCTTCAATCACATCATGTAGATCTTTGACACATGCATGATTAAGTCTTAAGAAAAAAAAGATAAAAACGACACAGAGTTGCCAGGAGACTTAACTGGTGTACCTATGGTATACTACCTTACAGGGGAATTGTGGGAAATTCTCAGATCAAGTCAGAGTTCCAGAACTCGGGTGCCAAGAACGAAAACAGGAACTACCAAGAGAGAACTTGTATGTTCCAATAGAGAGAGCTTAAGGCCCAAATAAAGATTAGCTGAAGAATAAATAAATGAATGTGTGGGTGAATGGGTAATGAAGATCTCCTGAAGTGTTTCAGATGTAGAGATAAAGGTGTGTCTCACTTATTTAACTCAGACAGATAATTGGGAGGTCACTGCAGTAGAGAGAAAAGCTTAGCTGATACAGAATAAAAGTCAAGTCTCAGGTCCCCACATATGGCGCCAACGTGGACGACTACATTCACATAAAACCTGAGAGTGCTTGGGAAGTAATTCTAGACTCAAAAGAACAGAGTTAAGCAGGGCTTCTTAGTAGCAGCCTTTTCTCAGGTGAGCTCTGTTTGCTAGAGGCAAGTGCATCTCATTTAAGAGAGGCTTCCTGACTGTAGCTGCAAAAACCTTGCAGCTCTTTTAAGAGGTCCCGCCACCAAACACTTAAATGGTGTTTATGAATAGCCAACAACATGATTCTTGGTGGCGGCTGGGACCATGAAGCTCCATAAAGTTGTGGCAATAAACATGGCTCCCACCAAGCTAAGGAATAGAGTGAATCCATCCATCAACGCCATGGCTTATCAAACTAAAGACTCCATGTAGTCTGAAAAAGAGAGATAAACAGTAATAAATAAATTCAGATAGATTTAGATGAAGAAGAAAAAACCTCTAAATGGATTACAGTATGTTTAAGACTATATGTAGGCTTGGGAAAGAAAAGAAAAAGGATAAAGTCTTTTAAAGAGAGTAGTTGGGTATGTTGGCACACACCCTTAATCCCAGTACTTGGAATGCAGAGGCAGGTGGATCTCTGTGAGTTCAAGGACAGCCTGGTCTACAGAATGGGTTCCAGGATGGCCAAAGGTACACAGAGAAACCCTGTCTCAAAATAATCAAAAATTAAAACTAAAAGAAAAGAAATAGAGTGTAAAATAAAGCCACATAAAGATGGAAAATACACAGAGACACTGGGATACTGTATGTTATTGTGTTGTCTTTGAATTGTTTGGTGGCTGAGGAAGGAACAGCAGTTTTATAAACAAAAGACATTTGATTATAAGTGCTGCTGGATTAATACAACCTGTATATTTTGAAAATGCCTTGACTTCAAAATTTAAGTCAAAAAATGTTACTTTGGAGAAGAGGTTTTGCTTTTGTTTCCACAGGAAAGGAGAGGCTGTGGATTCATTCTGGGTTAAGAAAAATCAGGTTTGATTAAGAAAGACTCCTGAAAAATCTCCAATAGGAGCAGATGGCCCAAATGTTCCAACATTTCAGAGCACCTCTGTTGCAGTTTCCTCTGAGTTCTACATCCAGAACAGCCTCAAGACTGCTGGCTGAGATGATCCAGCTTCACAGAATACTCCAGTCAGGACTTGACCACAATCCTAAATTTTCTTTAGGTCCCCATAAGATTATCAGCACCCCCAGTCAGCAGGAAGTAGCCTAGAAAATAACACCCATATTCCCCAAAATTTAATTATGGATGTTTGTCTTTGTTTAGAGTGTTGGTTACAAGTTGTTATGGATAGTGGCCAGGAAAAAAGCTAAGCAAAAGAGATTACATTTAGAGTTCTTGTTTTGGGAAAAAAAAAAGGGTGGGAAGTGTTGTGGGACACTGGTCTTCTACCCTGTAAAGATTTGTTACTTGTAGTAGTTTAATAAAATGCTGATTGGCCAGTAGCCAGGCAGGAAGAATAGGTGGGGTGACCAGAACAGGAGAATTCTGGGAAGAGGAAAGGCTCAGTCTGCAGTCACTACCCAGACACAGAGGAAATAAGATGAGAATGCTTCACTGATAAAAGGTACCAATTCATGTGGCTAACACAGACAAGAATTATGGGTTAATGTAAGATGAAAGAGTTAGTAAATAAGAAGCCTGAGCTAATAGGTCAACCAGTTCATAATTCATGTAGACCTCTGTGAGTTTCTTTTGAATAATTAATTCTCTAAAGAGAGCAACAGAAGCACAGGAGACAAAGACCCCTGTGGGGGCTGCTTTGTTAGAAACCTCAGAAAAGTGAATGAGAATCGAGGATGAAGGTAGAAAAGGCAGAGTGATTTCATGATGGTGAGCAGGTGACTGAATGGCGCTCAGTGGAAGAGAAGATGTAAAGCTCAAAAATTGGTGAGCTGTTTGCAAGAAAATGAGGCATGAACATATCTTTCCTAAATAATAACAAAACCTAAATACAACTAGGAAATACAACTTCTGTTTAAATCAAGGTTATTGAGGATAAACCTCCCCCAGGTGTCCTCACCTGAAGTCACAGGGCTGGTAGGTTCTACAGTTGTGGGTGCTTGTGTCCAAAAGTCATCAACTGAAAGAAAATCCATTACTTAAAAATTGTGTAAAGACCATGTTCTATACGTTTGTATAAACTGCTGTAGAACTTTTGAAGGAAGTTGCACCAAATGTTATCCAATTTCTTCCCACAACAAACCTGACTGTGACTTGCAAGAAAAGGTGAGCTGTACAGCAATCATACCTGCTGTTGCAACAGACAGAGACAAGGAACTGGAACATTATTAGTGTCTCTTCAGAGACTTCAGATAAATGCTTGAATTGCATCTACAAAATTATGAAACCTTGCAATTATTTTAAAGTAGGGGCATACCCATGATTATTAAAGACAATTAAGTTGCAGACCAAGTTATAAAAAGGGCTACCCAAGAAAAGACCACCCAAGAGAGCAACTTGCTCGGGCTGGCTGTGTACCTACCTTCTGGGCCCTGAATCTACCATGAGTGGATGCTGGGATGGAGGGGCTGTGTGCTGTGCTGCATTCACTTGCCCATCAACACATCCATCTAAGAGGTCATCAAATACTAGCCTTGGGAAGCACCTCCTCTGAGACACAGCTTCTTATGGATAGTCTTTCCCCAGCAACTGAAGATTTAGAGGTACTGGGCCCAGCCTCTTTGTCTCATTTGGATACAATTCAGAAGACTGGTTCTAGTTCTGTTGGACTAACAGGGCTCAATCGGACTCCCCTGTGCAGGGCCATGCTCTCTCTAGTTTATAACATCAGGGTCTCCCAACCTCACTCGTCAATACATCTTCTGAATGCCATTTAAGAAAATGTAATGCATGGTTATACCTCATTTTTTTTAAAAAGTAGGATGTGGTTAATATATGATTTCAAAAAGAAAAAAAGAAGGGAATGTTAATCAGTAAGCAAATTCCACAAAAACTTCTTGTAACCAAGACCAACTTGGAAAATTCCAGAAACTCTTGGCTACTTTACTATCTGGCTTATTTTCCAATTTGATCATTTACAATTATATCATCTCTTCATCTGTCTTTCCATTCCATTCACTACAATTAAGTACAATTGCTTATGGTACAATTAAGATATGCCAAAGACGGCGTTCCTTGCTGGAGAATAAAATCATGGACAAGACAGAAATGTTCCGTGCCTTCACTGTGATGATGTGTCACTGTGGGACGTGTCTGAGAAATTATGATTCACACATGAGTGGCATCATTGACTCTACGACTAAAGACCCATTCTGGAGGATCAAAGAACAATTGAAGCCCGATGGGGGAAGATGGGCTGTCCGTGTGGATGCTGGACGCTGAAGCTCGGCGTGGACTTACGTGTGGTCCCCACAGCAGTCACCACTTCGCTCTCGCTGCCGTCATCGAGCACAGCTAACAGCGAGACTTCATACTCAGTTCCAGGGTCCAGGCCTTCAACAACGTAGGAGTCCTGCTCTTCCTTGAGGGCAACCTGCAAAGCACTTGATGCTTAGTGACTGGAGATTGACCACTTGATGCTGAACAAACGGGTGTCTGCTTCCCTGGGGAAGACTGTCTCTCCTGAACCCAGCAATCCTTAGTTGCCTGTAGCTCCTTGTGTAGGGCTGACGACTCACAGACCTTCCCCTGTCTGCTTTGGAATGTCTACTATTGTCTTCCTCGTTCAGCTCATGTTTAGGCAATCACGTTGGTGAGACTTTATGGGAGTAGCTTCTAACATTACTAGGAGACACGATCTTACAGCTAACTCCCTGGTCCTGCTTCCTAAGATCTTTTCATTTCACCTCCTGCAATGATCCCTGAGCCTTGGGTACAATGTATATGCATGTATACATACATGTGTGTAACAATAATTAATAAAGAGAGGCCATGGGTTTGAAAGATAGCAATGAGGGGTTTGGGAGGGTTTGGAAAGGGAAAAGAGAAGGGGAAATTATCTCATTACATTATGAACTCAAAAATAAACAAAAGAATTTTTAAAAAGAAAAGAGGGAATGAAAGTTAAAAGAAAAATATAAAGGAAAAAAATCCTTATGTGTGCAAGACCTAACTAGCTGAATAAAATAGTAAAATGCTGAAACCATTTTCAAAAGCAAAGCCAGACCTTATTGCCTTTACTTCCCTCAACAAATATATTATTAATACTGCAAAAGGAGCATTGCAAAGTTTTATTAGATGATATTTGTGAGGGTCGAGGAATCTGAGATACATAATGAAAGCCCTGGTAATGATATAAATTTATCTTTGAACTACGGTATTATTTGATGCTTATGAAATGCCAAATACCATGCCGCATCCTGCAGGACGTAAGTTCTCAAGTCCGTTTTAAAATGGAGCTCAACCTGGGTGGAGCAGTAGGCACCCCACTTCCAGGGAACATGTTTGGGATCAATTTTTGCTGTCTTTCAGTCAACTCACCTCCTGAGTCTTCCCGCCATAGACTGGAATCCACATGAGTTTGTGTTGCCCTTCCTCAGCCGAGAGCGGATGCCAGGTCACCCGGAAACTGTCTGTCTTCACCTCATCAATTTCCAAGTATTGCTGGGCGGGAACTTCCTCTGTGAGCCGTGGAAGAGATTGAGTTCGAGAAATGAGAAGGCAAGAAACAAAAACTCAAGCAGCTCCCAGGGGCCAGAGGATAGGACCACTGAGGGAGCTTTTGGTTTTGGAAAGCCATTGGAAGAGCGGGGACCAGCCTCCACCCATCCCATGTATCTTTAATGTCTGTTTCCTGCGCTTTCCAATAGCATACATTAGGGAAACCACGGAAATAATGTTCTCTAAAACGTTTCCAGTAACTCCAGAACTCTCACACTGTTTATATTGGGCCTTTTTCATAAAGTATTAAAAATAAAATAAAAATGGAATTGGGAGGATAGCTTACTCATAAAGTGCTTGCCTCAAAAACAGGGGGACCTGAGTTCGCACCCCACCCCCACCCCAGGACCCTTGTAAAAGCGCTGTGTGTGGTGGTGGGAGATTGTAAACAGCAGCTCTGCACAGGCAAAATGGAAGGGCCTGAAGCTTGTCAGTCTGCTGGTCTACCTAGTAGGTGAGCTCCAGCCAATGAGAGCCACGGTCTCAAAGAAAGTGAATGATCCTCTTGAGGATGGCATGCAAGACTGTCCTCTGTCCTATATTCTCTCTCTCTCTCTCTCTCTCTCTCTCTCTCTCTCTCTCTCACTCTCTCTCTCTCTCTCTCTCTCTCTCTCTCTCGTGCACACATGTGGACACACATAAACACAATTTTAAAGTTAAAATGTCATATTCATTACTTTGGAAAGGCATTATACTCCAAGTATTTTGAGGAAAGGGCACCTTAAAGCCTAGAGAGATGATCTCGACAGTTTGGTATCAAATCACTCCGCAGCAATGAATGAAGTCCTGGAGGAAGAACCCTCACCTTTATAACGTGAAGGTGTGGGCAGCACCAGAGCCAAATCATTTACTATTTATTCCACTACCTCACACCATACACACTTTGGTGATGTACCTCAGAAAGTATGTTATCCAAAGGTTCCCAAAATAATGACTCAAGTGGAGGTTTCTTTGAAATCAGTGGTTTTGGAACTCTGTTAGGACACCACGAGAAATCCAAGCAGAGTCCCCATAAGGGGATTTTAGTTAATTTTCATTTTTTTCTACTTTACCTTATTTCCTCAGTTTAGAACTAACTACATTTCTTTCCAAGTGTGATAAACATATTCAGAAATATAACGACTAAATTGTTGCTTCTATAAGGCAGAGAAAGGTTCTCTGTCTGCAGAGGAACTGCAGACTGCACTGGAAATATTGTATTTGTGTCTTCTCTTCGATTTCAGTATTCCAATCATTCCTTGCTGCATTAAGAGTTCTAGGCTCCATTACAATCCAGCTACATCACAACACGCTGAGTAAAACCATATTAAAATGCCATCTCCATTGGCAGAAAACTGTCTGATGCCAGTAATTTTGGAGTTCAGCCAAATCACCCCCAGACACAGGAATGGAGGAAAAACATAAAATCCTTATGTTGAGAAATAAGAAAAATGGGGCTGAGGGTTAAGAAAACAACAATGTACCCCTTTCTGTGTTTTGTGCAGTTTTGTAATTGTTGAAACTTTTATCTATGAGCATAATTCTATTTTATCATATTCATTCCTCACCCCAACTCCTTCTGGACTCCCCCACTACATACTTCGCCTACCTTTATGTCCCCTTTGAACCCACTGAGTCTGATTGGTGCTTCTGGTATGGACTGAGGTAGAGGGAAATTAACCTTTTAAAATGAGATGGATAGGGGGAGCTGGGAGGACCTTGGACTTAACATAGTGAGGGGAACCCTGATGGCTCTTTGTCTTTGGAGAGGGGTGGAGTGGGAGTGTGGGTGGAAGGGAGGGGAGGGAAGGGGGAGGAGATGGAAATCTTGAATAAAAAAATGAGAAAAAAAAAGGGAGGTTAAAAAAAATAAAAAAATAAAATGAGATGGCATTTTCTCTCTTTTCCTTATTCTGATAGAAATGAATTAGTTAGCGTGCATGTTCGCTATTTCATTGCTCATCTGTTAGTAATATCTTTTAAAAAAATCATGGTTGAGGAGGTGGCTGCAGGTTTGCTAACTAGTTGCATCTGATACCCTTTCCATTCAAAACAAGGCTTACCTGTTGTAAAGTCTCCAACCAGAGGCAGGGACTGCCCCTCCTCATAGATGGAGAAAATGGCAACGGAGTACTCCGTGAGGGGGGTCAAGCCTTTCAGGGGGAACGTAGTGATGGGATCAACTTCAACCTGCAAAACAGAGTTCCCAATACTCTCAAACTACACAAATCATCTTGTCATTGCCTACTGTTTGGCTGGCTGAAGGGCTGTCACTGCTACAAAGCACAACACGGAATCATGAAGCCAGAGAGTATCGGAGTGCATATAGTATAGCCGTACTTGGACGACTTATCAGCTGGTTCTCAGGATGATTCTCAGAAGGAATGTGAAGTGTGTGCCACTTATGAGGCTGAGGAAATGCTATACCAAGTTTGCAGCTAAGTCCACTGGAAGCAGACAGCTTTGACTTCACTGTTTGGGCTCTTCCGACTAACTCCAGAGCTGTGTCACACATAACAAGCTCTATCATAATTGCACAATAACCATCGTGCAGAGAAATAGTAACACCAAAGGAAGCAGTAAGCATTCAAATGCTCCTTTATATTTCACAGAAAAACGTAACTGTGGGAGTGTGAGTGTGTGCATATATATGTATGTATGGTGTATATATACATATATATTAATATGATTAAGTCCTGAAGAAAGAGAGTAAAGCATACTATATTAAAAGCTTTGAAGAAAGAAAACACCAAGAGGGGATGAGGCCTGGATCTAGACCACAAATCTCCACCCAGATCATCCTGAAGGCAAGAGAAAGAGTGGACATGGCTTTATCACTGAGAGGATGGTGCTGAACTGCCAGGCTGCAAAGTCTGGAGATCAAATTATAGATCTTGGCTATGGTACCCACTGTCGTGAGCTTAACTCATACATAGTGTCATAAAGTAAGACGCCTTAGTTCTGGTATTCCAGGAAACTGGAGAAATAACCATAGTTACCTGAAAGCAGGCTTCTTAAAATCAGAGGCCACTTAAAGCCTCAAAAGGTATTTTAAAGCAATACAACGCAATCTCTTATTTTAAGCGTTGTCAATAAGTAATTGTGATGTCTAATGTCAAGCAAAGGTTGATAACTCCATGTCTGCTCACAGTAGCCAGTGTGACCTTTACCAAAGTCGGACCTGCCCCTTCACCACTTACCTGCTCATTAGCTGGCCTTCAGATCAAAACCACACATCCAAGACATCACCCTGACTTCGTGTATTCTGGGACTCTACCCTGTACTCCCGATGGTCCCTGGGTCTCAAGCTTTACTGTCACGCTCTCATCTTTTCTACCTAGGGTCTTTGCACATGTGACCCATTTTGTCTATGTCTCTACTACTCAGTTCTTTTCAAAACTCTTTTTTGCCTCCTTCATCTCTTCCAAAAATGCTAACAGTGCCTTCATGACAGGTTTTCTTTTTCCGCATTTCTCGGTAGACTTGTTCTCTACCACTGCTTTTTCCGTGTCCTTCCTGGCATTAGCCACACCTGAACTTACGCTATGTGTATTATTCTGTCTGTCTCCTGCATTCGGTGTGAGCCCCCGGGGGCAGGACCTTCACTTTGGTCCCCTCACCTCTCTATCTAATTGTGGGATGGCCTGGGACTTGGCTCTTTTTTTTTTTTTCCTTTTATTAAATTAAATGGGCTGAGTAGGCAGAAATTAAGATGGAAGCGCCTCAGAAACTCTTTCAAAGGAGAAGGACTCCTCCAAACCAGTTCAGAAACCCTATCTTTCTCTGAGGAATCAACTGTAGACCAAAAGAAAGAGCCAGCCTGGAGGCTTCTATTTCACCATTCTGCAACCCTGAGACGCTCTGCAGGAGGGGGACCGCCAACTGGAGTCTTACAGCCGCCAACTAAGATACCCAGCAGCAGTGAGCTCATTTTGGCAGCTCCATCCCAGCCAAGCTCCTGGAGGGAGGCAAGCCCCGTGTGCTGACACCACGTGGCAGAGGACCAGCCGCACTGCACAACCACGGGCTGCTTTGTTGCACGGCAAGAGTCACTGGAAATAGGAATTATCCCCTGCCGAAGGATCAGAAATACTCTAGATGGTTCTTAGAACTTAGTATTTAATGTTGCCTGGGCCTTGACTACATCTACTGTATTAAGTAATCACTTGATCCTCCCCAAATCTCTAGGGATAAAAATTTCCATGCTCAATTTGAAGATGAAAAAAATCATACCCAAGAGCATACAAACTAGGACCTACGACTTAGACCCAGATGTTCAGGCTCTAAACCCTATTGTCTTAAATGCATTTTACCACATGTTTCATTATTTAAATCACAAATTCATATTTAAAATATTAATTCATACAAATCTCCCAAAGCAGTGTCTATGAATGGTTTCTTGGTGTTGTGAACTGTTGCAGGCAAATCTGGCTATCAATCCATTTCATTTAGAGTCCCTTCCCTCCCCACACTCTAGGCACTTATAAAAATGGTTTCCCAAAGAAGAACCTGAGGCTAAGGAGTGTAACTAATTTGTTCTGAGCCATAAAACTTTTAAATGTGAGGTTGGCATCGTCATCTTGACTGTTTTCAAGTCTCAAATCTGTGACAAATGAGAATCTGGTATGGATATCAAACCTACGCAAAAACAAAATCCAATTTGTTAGGTTCACTGAGAGTCTAAAGGGAAAAAAAAAGAATAAGAGCATAAAGCCACCTGTTGTATATGTAGTATAGGTGTTCATAAAAAACGATCCTGCTCATTGCTAAAGTGTTTTATTTTTCAGTTTAACAGATGACACTATATGTAACTGATGAGTTGATTAACTATTCCAACAAACAGAAACCTGCATTGTCATTTTTCATTAGCTTCTTTTCTTGTGTTGCTCTCGTTGGGGGTGGTTACGTAGCTGAGGATCACCTGGAGGTCTTTCTGCCTCTTGGATTACAGGTATGTGCCGTCACGCGTGGTTGATGCTGTGCTGGAACTTGACTGAAAGCTTGCCTGCATGCCACGTAAGCACTTTGCCAACTGAACTGCCTCCCACGCCAGCCTGTACAGCCATACATTTTTTTTTTAAGTATTAACTTCGAAACTGATTCTACTGGTAGCACCATAGGATATAAGACTTAAGAAATGACAACAATGACCGTTGTTTTGCAACTATTTTGAGAAGAACTTTATGAACAGTCTCACTAATCATCTCCCTTCCACCTTCTTTGGGGGGCATGAAGAAAGAACACTACCGAGGACTGAGAGGTGTGGGCTGTGCCGCTGAATGATGGCTCTTGGAAACTGACATCTCACAGTCTAAAACTGGTGGCTTTACTTCTATAAAACTCAACGGCAGAATTTAATTCTCCTTCTCTCCTTAAATGCTTCCACAGTAAATGCTGAGATGGTGCCCGTCCTTCAATTGACAATCCGTGCTTTGCTCTCATTTGGTGGTGTGAAAACTATATGAAATTTTCTCTGGAAAAAACTCAGAGTGGTGCCTGGCTTGCAGCAGGGACTCAAGATGCATTGGATACCTTAGCATCACCACCATCTTCCATAATCATTAAGGCCCATAGAGGGTTAGGAAGAAGACTCAATTCTGGAGATAAAGCAGCCGAAGCATAAACTCAACAATCTTCCTCTGTATTCTAGCAAAGCTGTCACGGAATAGTTGAGTACTCAAGTCTCAGGACCAGAGAGGAGACGTATGATCTCCTTTTTCATGAAACCACCACATGTGCTTCATGTCTTTCTTCCAACATGAGTTTTACATCCACACAGAGATCCTGGATGGATCCTCCAAAGAAAGGAAAATAGTGGTCATGTTTTACCCTTATTCTGAATGTCTGAGTGACCTGATGGCTCAGTTGAATAACAGAAGTGTACTCTGAGGTAGGTAATTGTAGGGAATAGCAACCTGGAACTCTGCTTGGCTTGAGCTGTCCACACAGCCCTCTTCTAACAATGTACCTAGGAACCTTGGATGTCCACACCTACAATGAGCTGCTAATGTACCCCACTCCAGACAAAGAAATACATTACTCCACGCTTCCCAATAACCATCAAACATAGATACAAAAACATAATACATTTCAGTGGAGCGACAGAGAGAGGGGGAGGGAAGAGGAGGAAAAAAGGAGAGGGAGGAGAAAGAGGAGGGAAATGAAGGGAAGGGTAGGTAGTTTAGGGAAGGGAAAGGAAGAAGAAAAGGAAAAAGAAACAATGAAAGAAAAAAGAAATCTCAGTGGTGGAGCACTCTTGGCAGAATAACACTTATTGCTAACAATAACAAACCACCTATAGCTCAGGGATTTTTATTTTGATTGTTTAACTCCTCGGGGCTATTATCTTCAAAACCAAAGCAACTTTTACCCAATGGCCCCAACCTCATTGGAATTATTTACTCTTCAGATTTATGAATGTTGATGAGGGGGGCTGAACATTATTTATCCAGGCTAGGAAATGTGCCCTTGTTGACATTCCATTAGACAATAACTCTGAGAGCACATGCTGCAAAATATTGAGTTTAATTGTAGGAAAAAGTTTGTCCCAACATATGAAAATACTTATTGTATTTGCTCAGAAAATAGAAATGATGTAATCCAACATATTTCCCTCTCTTTCTTTGCTTCCTGGACCAAGATAAGGGAAAATCAAGCAAAAACAACCTTGCTATCTTGCTAAAACATGTTTCTAAGAAAAGAATTCCTAAAAGTATTAGTCACCACACACAAAACACTACACTTTCTTGAGTTTTAGCAAGTTCCATCCTTTCTGAGTATCTTTCTACAAAAGCCGAATTGTTGCCTAAATCAGAACTTAGTCATGAAATCACCTACCTAGAGTCTTTGAAGTGCCCACCTCTTCAAGAACAGAGAAATAAGCCAAACTTTGGGTCAGTTTGTTAACACATGAAGACACACCCTCCCAGTCACCTGGGCATATAGTGGTCTTCAGAAATAACCACACTGCTGTACCTCCCATCCACAGGCTCCTCTAGTATGACCACCAAGCTGCCCATGGTGTTTAACGAACTGAATTTAGGAAGGAAATTCTGACGTTTCTATCAATGAAATGTGTCATCAATGGTATCAAATGTCTTTTCTAAAAAAAAAAAATGTTAAGATATGGAGTCCACACTGTATTTTCTGCCTCCGTTTCCTGATGCAGTGATTACATGTGTGTGACCATGCCTGACTTTAAATGACTTCTGAGTCTAGATCATTAAGGTGATACAATCCCATTTAGTACTTTCGGGCTTCTTTGGAGAATGTGGCATGGGACTCTTGAGCCAACACTCTGAAGCTGTGTGCTGGAAACCTCACATATGTGCTGAAGGGTAAACTCAGAGATGTAGACGTCAGTGTTAGCTGTCAACTGCACCAGCCTCCCTAGACCATGCACTGGGACACGGAAAAAGTCACTGAGGTCATGCCAGCTCAGGCCATTTACATGTATACATATACAGAAGTATATACAATCCCCACCTCCTGGGCCCCACAAGCTATGAAAGGAATTAAGAATGATATATTACATATATGTATGTGTGTGTGTGTGTGTGTGTGTGTATATATATATATATATATATATATATATATATATATATAGTTTGTCTGTTTGCTTTGCTGAAGTTTAAGGACAGTTTTATTAGTTCAGAAGAAAAACCTCCAAGGCAGACAAGCTGTACCTCTCAGCAGCTGCCTGGAGGAAGAGGCAGGAGGAGAGGAGATTTAAAAACAAAACAAAAAGCCACACCATTTGGGCTACCAACATGGAGGCCAGCAACAGGACAACAGGCAGCACACAGCAGCAAGTGGAGTGTTAGAGAAAGAGTAAGGTAAGAGAAACCACAGACAAAAGCATACATCCTGACCATCACCCAAAAGAAAGAGACAGAGAAGGTCAAGGAAAAGATCTTCCAGAGTCAGAAAAGAGGAAGACCTAGCTGCCCCTCGAGACTGTTCAGCTTGTGAGGACTGCACTAGAGGAAGGAACGTTAGCATGGTCTCAGTCCACAAGGCTTTGATGCCGATGCCGTGACCAACGACTACACAACCACCCAAAAAATACCAGGCACCACTACTTACCTCGTTGATTTCTGTCCCATCTGCACTGGTATACACAATTCTGTAACCATTGATCTTTCTTGATGTGGGATCCCAGGTTAACCGAGCACTATTAGAGCCAATGTTGGAGATTCTCAAATTTCTTGGTGGGGTTAAGGGCACTAAGGAAATAGAGCGTAATTAAAATTTTAAAGAACTAAAATTGCTTAAAATAAATAAAAACTTAAACGGCACCCTTGACTTTCAAAGACTTCTTATTGGGAAAAAAAAATCATTTAGATAATCCGAAATACTCAGTGAATTGCCTCGTAAAGATTAATAAAGTTGCCTAACTAACCAAGAAACTCTTTTCCTTGGCGAGAACGAATGGCAGCAGAAAGTTACACATGCTTAGAAAGAAGCAGGATTTGGGTAACTCCCTGTGCGTTTTTTATGCACGGGAAAATGGTGACGTAAAAACAGGACACCTAACACACCAACTCTGAGCCAGTCCATCAGCTGTCATGTGACTCTGGAAAGGCCACACGTCTCTCTGTATAAAAGGAGGAAGGTGCTCTCATCTATCTGCATGTGGCCATAGCTTTTGAGACTTTCTCGCGTGTCCACCAACACATAGAAGTAATAACTGCCATTGATTAGGTGACCCCTATCAGCTTAGGCAGCAGTAGTGGCAGTTATCCCTATGGTACCAGCGACAAAACTGAAGTAACTTAGCCAAAGTCACTGTTACACTGTGACAGTGAGACAGAAGAGCACTGGGAGAGAAACCCAAGACGATCAACTGATGGCAGAAACAGCAGCATTAACCGGTATGCAACTTATGTGCACGCACAAGTCTGTGTGCGTGTGCACGTACACACACACACAATCTCAGCTATGGCTCTGTGGGAATCTACAGCATAAAAGCCTTGGGGATAAAGTTTGCCACTTTTCTCAGCCACAAGGGATAATGCTTTCTACTCCAAAGGTCAAGATTTTCGTTGCCTCTGCATACTGATTTTTGGCATTACAGAGCTCCTAGGAGTTAGTGATCATTTTGATACTTTAGGGGCTAAAAACCAAGAGTAAGAAGTAAAATAAAGTGATATGATCAGGCTTTATGCACGCTTGGGTTGACATCCTTCCAGAATCCAATTGTATTTTGGTGACATGGCAGGAAAACATCTATTTTCCTTAGGACATAGAAACACCACTTAGGAACATTTTTGAATGGGTCCTATCTCCTTCCTTCTATCCTGCAGCTACCAATCTCAGGAAAGAGCTAGATCTACTTTAAGCACATGGATAAACGAGCATTCTTCATGACCGACAGTTGGGTTTTTCTTTTTCTTTACAGATAATGTCCTCAAACCCCTCAAGTGGTACAGAGATACTTTCTGAAGGGATTTAGTTTTTTCCTTCTTCTCTAGATTTGATGTTTTGATTACTACTCTGCAGAACAAGAACAGTACAGCCTGAACTAAGAATGGACGTGGGAAAACGTCTTTATTATTAAACTTCTATTATGTTTTCATCTCAAGTCGAGTCATAAAGACGAAGAAGCGTTGCTACTGTGCTACTCATCTCTTTCCGAGGAGCAGTGTGGGGTTTCCTGCACTTCCATGACATTCAAAGGATCATGAGCAGAGCCATGTTTATGATGGCCTGTGGCAAACCTTGTTAGCACACATCAGACTCTGTAGTGATATTTCATTTGTGTTTTAATAAATATAGCTGGTCTGAAGTTTAGAGAGTAAAACAGCCACACTGGTCAGCCTTACAGACCAGGCAGTGGTGACACATGCCTTTAATCCCAGTAGCCAGGCTAGTTTGCCATAGAAATCAAGTGCTGGTGGCATATGCCTTTAATTCTAACGCTAGGGAGGATTATAAGACAGGAGGAGACAGCTCACAGTCACCGTCTCATTCTGAGATTCCTGGAGGCAGGATCGCCATGTCAGACTGAGGTAGAGGTAAGAGCTCATAGCTGGCTGTTTTGCTTTTCTGACCTTCAAGTTGAACCCCATTTTCTGTCTCTGGGTTTTTATTAATCGTGCCACATTACTCTATTATCATATTTTCAAAACAGTTAAATTTATACATTTTCTTAAGACATTAAGAGTAATTTTGTCAAAATTAGCCTCATGGATAGGGGTGTCTCTCAGTGGTAGACCACCTGTTTAGCAGACATGAGACAGTACACCAGAAAAGGCAAAATTAGTCTTCTTATTAAAATTATTATTATTAAAATTTTCATTAATATTTCATTTTTAATAAAAACCCAATAATTGAGGGCTCATGTAAGAAGGACAGAAAACACTTTTAGAAAAAAAACATTAATTTTAATTAGCATAAAACATATATTGAGTAATTATATATTTTCACATGGATTTAATCTTATAGCAACCACATGACAGACAAGAAACTGTTCCTTCCTTTGCGGACAGAACTGACAACATTGCCATTATCGTCTGGGTCACCTGAGGTGAGCTCCCCGCCTCAGCTGCTATGATTCCAGAAATTTCTGGAGTTCCTCCCTTTCTAATCTGATCTGGTACATGGCACATTTAGATTTAGAGAGAGGTAAAGGTGGACTTACGGGAAGGATGCTAAAGTCCAGTGCTAAAATCCAAACTTTTGAAAGATCAAAGGAATACAATTCTCTCCCCAAGTAAAATACACATTTTCCTAAGTCCCAATGGCTTCTCAAGAGGCTTTAATCAAAACTGGTATTCTGGATTCAGAATCTCAAACATGTATCTGGGCTTTTGTGATAGTATTTTATATGTATGCTCTGCCCACTCACGGGTTGTCGCTTGCCCTGTAGCAGGGTCGCTGGCCTCTTCTCCAAACATGGCGTACACGGTGACTGTATATTCTGTGTTGGGGAACAGGCCGCTCAGCTCAATGTCTGTGTGGGTCTCTCCAATTTTCATCTGAAAAGAACACATGCGATTAGACCACTCTCTAACGGGTGTTATCACGGCTCAGCAGAGAGGAACCGAACCAAGGTGATACAGTCCTGAATGAGGCTCTGTGACCTCGCACGGCACCTACATCAAACAGGCCTCAGCTGGAACTGTGTGTTCGCCTCAAGTTGTTTTACGTTGGAAGCTGATAACATAGACCCACATAAAACTTGAGCGTCCCCCCACATGCTGTGTTGGGATAATGCTTTTCAGCTGGGCAAATGGCAACCACAGCCAGAACAATGATGCTGTCTGGTCCCCAGGAAAGTGGGGTGGGAAGTGAATTAGACGTATTCTCTAGATCTGTGCCTCAGAGCAGCATGCTGGAGGCAAGGCCAAGTGGGCACTTGTCACTGCTCGCTAATTCTACCCAGCCCTCTGGCCGGATGCCCGGGTTCTGCTTCAAGCTCGGCTGCACTGGGCCAGCTTTGTCACCCCATTTAACAAGGAGGCCATTTGGAAGAATTGCAAGTCCCTTCAGGTACTCAGAAGAGATAGGCTTAGCATGATACCCAGCTTGTCAACTTCTCTCTCGATTCAGGGGTAACTTTTCTGACTTTTGGAGTTTGTCAGACTAGTCATATGACAAGTGGCTTGCTTGAATGACAGCTGGACATTAAATTTATGACAAGGCAGTTTTAACTTTTAGAAGAAAGGGAAAAACATCTCTATAACCTCCAGTCACACAATCCAAGTTGAGTGTCTAAATGCTAAGCCGTGTGAGCACACATCAAGACGCATGGAAGGGAAGCCTGGAGAGATGGCTCAGAGGTTCCTAGTATATTTTATTCTTACAGAGGGCCTGGTTGGCTCCCAGTGCCCACAGAGTGATTCACAACTACCTAGAACTCATGCTCCAGGGGATCTGGTGCCCTCTTCTGGCCTCCTTGATCATCTACACACACATGCACATACACACATATACATATACAAAATTAAAAATATAAAGGAGTGGTGCACACTCCTTTAATCCCAGCACTTGGAAGTCAGAGGTAGGCGGATCTCTATGAGTTCGAAACCAGCCTGGTCAACAAGAGCTAGTTCTGGGACAGGCTCTAAAGCTACAGAGAAACCCTGTCTTGAAAGAAATATATATCTTTAAAAAAATATACTAAAGGATATATAGCTCAGTGATAAGGCACTTATGTGTAAAGTTCTGGATTTGATTCTCAGAATCATAAAAGAAGGAAGGAAAGGAAGAGGAAGGGAGGCAAAGAGAATGGATGGGAAATCAAAGAAAACCGAATACATTAAAAAGACTATAGATAAAATTTCATCAAAAGGGATGAGGCTGCGTCTCAGCAGAGCAACTTGGCTAAGATGTGTGAGGTCCTGAGTTTAGACCTTAGCACTAGACAACAATGAATAGCTGCTTCAGAAAATATGGCTATGTAGAGGTAGCAAGGTTACCACCTACGTTTTTATGTTGGCAGTTTGAATTTTCTGAATTTTCTGCCATCAATTTTTATAATAACAATTTCATCCAGAAGTTAAAGGTCCTAGGGCTGTAACTGGAAGCAGGGAGTTACCTCTTTTTCATCCCCAGCCAGCCCTTCAGTGAGAGGAGCATAGAGGATCAGATAGCCCGTGGCGCCAGGCACCGCGTCCCACTTCACACGCATGCTGCTCTCGGTCACATCGTACAGCTCCAGGTCGGAAGCCATGGGTAAGGCCACTGCAAGAAAAGGCTCTTTGTCATATCCATTTACAACTGTCCTTGAGAAAAAAAGATGGAGTCACAAGGGCTGGAGAGATGGCTCAGCCTTTAAAGGCTAGGCTCACAACCAAAACTAAAAATGGAATAATAAGAAACAAGAGGCCAGGTCTGATGGGCTTAGTTTGTAGTCTCTGTACTCTGAAGAAGGCCAGAAAACCACTTCAGGTTCAAGACCAGCCTTGGGCTACTGAGTGACACCTTTTCGAGAGAGAGAGAGAGAGAGAGAGAGAGAGAGAGAGAGAGAGAGAGAGAGAATTCCAGCCATATTTCCAGACCTGGGAGAAAGGAATTAGGATAAACCTCTAGCTCAAGGCTTCAACAACACCAAGAGCAACAGCAAGTCCCTCCCTGCTATATGATGAAGCCTCATGCTTCTCTAACTACGCTGTCCATTCCAGGGCTTTGCTTGCATGTTTAACTCTCTGCATATGTGTTGTTTGCAGTCTCTACAGCACTTCATGCCTCAAACATGTTCAAGAGTCCCTGGTTTGCAGACTCAGCTTGTTCTAGATCAAAGCATCTCGGAGAGGAGAAACGGCCATTAGACTGTCTCTGCAAAGGGAGACTGCTCAGGGAGTGGAAGGGGAAGCAGCTGGGAAAGGCAGGGTAAGGAAAGTCATGGAGAAAGGGGGTGATCTGAGATAAAATGTGATGCAGATGTTGGGAAATGCCACAGTGGGAACCAGTGCTTCACATGCTAACTGAAAGCTAAGTTAAAGGAGAGAAAACACATTTCCACAAAGCAGAAGCATCAACACTAGCCTTGCGAATTACTGTCATTCAAAAGCCATCCCTGCACAGGGGGACAGTACCATCGTCCTGGGACGTTACACATTTAGTGTTGATTAGACAGCTATTCTTCTATAAGATGCAAATCATTCAGTCCAGTTTGGCACAGTGCTCAGCTGCTATTAAGAACACAATCTTTAAAATGTCTAAAAGATGAACGTTTTAAGATTATCTTTTTTTGATTCTCTGAGTATGTGCCTGTATGTATGCATGTATGTGTGTGCATGTAGTAGGCATATGTGTCATTGCGATCGTGCCCAATGAAGGGACTATCACTACCCAAAAGATCCTTTTAACCATGACGAGATGAATGAAGAAGGAAATACGCTGTCATTCCCTCAATACTACCCTGGAGAAAACAAATCCTGAACTTCTTCTCGATTCTGACAAACAAACTGTGGCCCAGCTCTTGGCTCACAGCAGACATTTGCTAAAAAGATGTTTGGTGAATGAGTGACTGAGTCTGCCTCCTTCACCCGGTTGTCCTCCCTAAAACATGCAAGAGATTTGGCAAATCCATTCCGTACACACAGCTGCAAAGCGGAAGCCACAGCACCTTCCTCTCCTACAGACATCATGACAGCCCCTTCCTGTGAACTTCAGTCAGGGCGTCTGTCCACCCTGAGCAGCAGCCCAGTTTAGGGATAAGTTATCTAAGCATGGCTGTGCGTGTTGAAAGTAGAGGGGAATCAAATACACACGTGTGGTTTCCGTTCCCCGCAGGCCTTCACTGGCTGTGTGGGCAGATACTGCGAACACTGCTATCTGGTACTCAGTCGATGACATCAAGTTTTTCAACACTACAGAAGACACACTTCCGCCCACCACCACCTGTTGAAAGAATCACGTGAGAAAAAAAAAGATGAAACATCTCATGTGCAGAATTGAGACTGAAAAGCAAAGAATGTTTCCAGTAAGAACATCTCATTAAATACTTTATCATTTGTGCTGTGTCTTCATTTCCACTGTAGAGATCAATTCCCCTTGTCTTTGTACATAAATGAATGTACTTTTATGGAATGCGTCCAAAGTAATTTCTTATTTCATATATAATGCCAATTGTGTCATTCCTGGGCTAATTATTGTTCTAGTCACATCCATACGCTAATCCCCCCCCCCCATGGAACTTCAGAAAGTATTTAAAGGGTTTGTTAGTCACGAGAGAAAATGGAGCCACTTTGGAGTCCACAAACAAGGACTTTGGTTTAGTTTTCTCTTTGAACCAGAGGACTTGAAAATCCATGATCAATTTCTGTAACACTTGAAAGTAAAAAGGAGCCCATAAACCCTGCCTTGGTACAGAAGAACATTGTAAAATTATCTGAGGTCAACCAGAGGCTAGAAGAACAAAAGGACGTGGAGATTTCATCACATCTGAACTCTGTGACTCTCTGCACCCAGGCATTAAAGGCGAAGAGCACAGTCGCTGGCATTAGGTGCTCCCTTCTAGCTTAGCCATGATGGAAATCACTGGCCACAGCTGCAGGGTGGTGGCTTTCCTTTGTCCTGACCTCTACAAATGCCCAGGAAATTCTGAGTCCCAGAAGACTAGCTCCTCATATGACCACAAAATTTGGAACATACGGTCTTCACTATGGTAGAAATACCTGGGCACTCCCAAACAGGAAAAGATGGATTTAAATCTTAGTCAATTTAGAACTTGCTAATTTCGAGAAGAAAGGTAGACTAGGATGTAAGTGCAGAGTTGATCCATTCTGAGGATGACTGTAGGATGGGATGAGAGAAGGTGTGGGTACCACAACTTGGGGAGATGGGGGAACAACACAGTCATGTAGAGATCCATTTCAAATCACTTGCAGTCTTTAAGCAGATAATGTCCTATACACACACTTGCATTTTGTGCCCACTATGAGGACTTCAGGGATGGAGAATTCGGGCAGGCTGCCACATTACCTCTTCCGGTTTCCCACCTCGGGTGGGATAATACACCACTCTGTACTTTTCCACTTTTCCTGGGGTGTGAGTCCAGTTAACCATAAAGCTCCTGGCGGTAACTTCAGAAGTCATCAGCTCTGTAGGTGGCCCAATGGTGGCAAGGGCTGAGGCTAAATAAAAGAAATACACCAGATAAACCCGACTTCCCAAGTCATTCCTAGGAGCCTAAGAAATGTCACCAGTCACAGTGCCCTTCAGAGTCTCCTCAGTGGGTAAGTGGGTACCGTGGCTGAGTCTTGCATTCATTCAATCAAGCATTTAATGTTCATTAGAAACCCGTCCACTGAGGCAGAGTCTTAGGACACAGACTGAAACATAGCTTTCAATTCTCAGAACCTTTTACGAGAACTGTTAATAAACATGGAAAACAATCAGGGAAGTGAATGCGCCCACATCCAAAGATGCTCCTCTGAGGGATTTAGAGGTGCCATTTAATTCACAGCTGTTGCTACTACTGCCCATGTGCTGCAGATGAGAAAATCAAGGCACAAAGAAAGTATCGAAAAGACAAGAAGTAGCTCTCAGAGCTGAGACTGTTTCTGGCTTCTCATGGATATAAAGACATAGTGTCTACACAGAAGATGACCAGTCAACAAGGGATCAGTATCTAGACATAAAAGTCTAAAAGAAACTGGAATATGCTGAATACCCACTCCGTATCAGACGTGTGTGTCTTATACATGTTAAAGAAAATGGTTTTATAAAGATTTGGTGTGTGTGTGTGTGTGTGTGTGTGTGTGTGTGTGTGTAAAAGAGGGGGGAAGCTGGGGATGCAGCTCAGCTGACAAGAACGCTGTCTATCATGCATGAGACCCTGGGTCTAATCTCCAGAACCACACAACCTGGGCATACTGGTACACACCAGTATCTGCGCACTCAGAATGTGGAAGCAGAAGGGTCAGAAGTTCAAGGTCATTCTCAGACGCGTAGCAAGTACAAAAAGCGCCTCGAGCTATAGGAGATATTGTCTCAGGAAACTGTTAGGTGACTGAAACAAGACTTATAAAATCTCTAGTGTGACTCTATCCTACACAGAGAATAGAAATAATGCACTTTATGATACACAGTCATCAGGGGGAAAAAATGGCCGAAGGCAAGAGAATTTTGTACATGTTACTGACTATTATCAGGAAGGAAACTGAAGCCATTATTATAGACCCTGCAGACATCAAAAGAATAATGGCAGAGTGGGAAGAACAATACACAATTCTCCAACATTTACGAAATGGACGACTCCTTGAAAATCAAAGTGCTCTTTCTGCAGTATGGAATAAGACAGCAATATTCCCCTGCAATAGTTACAGGCATCTTGGTATGGAAAAGTATAGCAAATGCAGTAAGGCAAGAAAATGAAAAAGAAGTCAAAGAAATAAAAAAAGGGGGGACAAATTATTTCTATTTGTAAACTATATAATTTTCTATATAAAAATTTAAATCCAGAAGAAAACCCCTAAACTAATAAATAATTTCAAGTCATGTATATGGTATATATAGTAAATGTACAAAAAATCAAATGAATTTCTATCTCCAAGAAATAAACATGTGGACACTGAGATTAAAAAATTCAATAAAATTCATTCACACAATGTTGAATAGTTTGTACAATTCTAACAAAGCCTTTATAGTAAATGAACCGATAGGACTCATAAGTCCTGAAAACTAGAAAATGCTAATGAAAGAAATGAAATCATATCCAAGCACGTGGACAGGTGTACTATATTCATGGACTGGATACCTCCAACAAAGCAAAAATGATTCTTTCACCAAGTGGATATTTGGTTATTGATAATTCTTATATGATGCACTTCCTATCAAAATCTAAGTGACGTCTTTATGAAATAAAGATATGCTAATATTTAATGGAGTAATAACGAAATGGAAAGAGTTTTTAAAACTTGAAAAGAATAAGCAAGAGCTGTGAAGATGGCGCAATGGGTAAAGCAATGGCCTCCCAAGCCACATGCTAGGTTGGAGCCCCAGAACCCAAGGATGGGGCAGTATGTGCCTGCAACCCCAGCATTCCTGCAGGAGGATGGAGGTGGAGACAGCAGCAGGGACTGGAAGGTCTTGCCCAGCCAGCCTCAAATAGCACAGCAGCAGAAACAAGAGAGACATGGTCTCAATAAAGTAGAAGGAGAGGAGAGGATCAACTCCCAAATGCTGTAGTATGATGTCTACACAGAAGTCATGAATTTGCAATAATAATAATGATGATGATGATGATCACAGAACTCAAGTTTACACAATTTAAAGACTTACTATATAGGTAGAGCAAGTTAAAAGTTATTATTGTAAGAAAATTAGACAAGGTGACCTAAGGGAACAGGCCAAAGAGCCTGAAATAAAACTTCAGAATTATACCTAAGAGATGGTGGCACACAACGTTCAACTAGAAAATGCCTCATGTCTTTGTAATAGATGTGTCTTTAGAGGACAAACAGAAGAAAATGCTCAACATTACCATCCAGCACAGAAATGAAAACCAAAACCCACAACGTGTTATGACTATAAACCTTTCAGAATGGCTTAAATTAAAACAAAGCCTAAAAGCACATCAATACTGGGGCCGATACAAAGGAACCGATACACTCACATGCTGCCACTCAGAACATAAAATTCTAGACTCGAGAAACAGTCTGGCAGTTTCTTAATGACAACCAAGCTGAACTAAACATGCACTCGAGATACTGTTCAGTCGTTGCATTCCTGGGCATTATTCCAGAGAAATTAAAGCATATATTTACACAAAAAAAATCAATAAACAAATATTCACAGAAGCTTTATTGTAGTATCCTCAAGCTGGAAAGAATCCAGAATCTGAAAGAGCTTAAACAAACATTGGGCCATCCAAACCACAGAAGATAACCCGGAAGAGCTGTTGATACACATAAAATATGGACCGCATGAAAAAAAATCCAATCCCCAAAGGCTGAATATTCGATAATTCCATTTGTATAATAGTCTTGAAATAAAAAAGAATGGAAACGGAGGCCACTCTAGCGGCCGTCGGGATTCGCAAGAGGGCGATGAAAGGATGGGAGACCGGGAAGAGCGGCAGGAGCATTCCTGAGATGGGAATGACTTTTATATCGATTCTATCATTGCTCATCGCATGCTGGTGTTGATGCTGGCTCTCCAAGGTGCTGCCATGAGGGTAGAGCTGGAAGAGAAGACGCTAGCTCTGTGCGTACTGTGCTAGTGCACGTACGTGATTGCACAATTATCTCAAAACTGAGCACTTTGTTTGAAAAACAGAATGTTTTAAACGTTAATACTTCAGAGAAAATCCCCTACTGGTCAAAGAAGGTGTCCCTTACCCTCACACGGCTGCCAATGTGTATGTCTCTGTTTGACTGATGACTCGGGCACCAGAAAGAAAATGAAGTATTAAGAAAGTCAACTTGAAAGAGAAATAGGGATTTTTTTTTTATAGTCCATGTACCCACCATGACTGATGTGTGAACGTGGTGATGACCTATGTGCATGGTAACAGACCTATGAGCGTGATGAATCTGTGGACATGCTTTCTCTCATTTATGGTTCTGTGTCCACAGTGATAGCGCTGTGTGCACTGTGTGTGTGTGTGTGTGTGTGTGTGTGTTTAGAGACGTGTGAAGACAATGACAGACCTGGGCATATTGTGCTGTGCACATGCACTGGACCACCCTGGCCTCCTCACCTTTAATCTCCGCCCATGTCCACTGGCCTTCCCTGTCCTCCTCACCTTTAATCTCCCTGTCTTGCTCTTCCACTCTGGAGCACACAGTCCTGGTCAGGCTCTCCACTACTGTGTGCATCAGGTCGAATTCAGCAACATTGTAGACGTGAGTGCTGTCTGGCTCAGAGGCGATCTCCTGCAGCTCATTCAGGTCAGCATTTTTAACCCCTGCCATTGAGAAGAACAGGGAGGATGGTGATCTCGATGCCGCATCAGAAAGAGCCACTCTAGTGGAGTTGACCAGTCTTCACCACAGCCAGAGCATCCTCCACCCAGATGGCTGGACCGCATCATGTGCCCAATAGCATTGAAGTGGATCAAGAAAATGGGGCATATGTACACAACAGCATAGGTTTTCAGCCACGGAGAAGAATTATGTCGTTTACAGGAAAGTTGATGTAAATGTAGATAATCATATTGGTTAAGTAAGTCTCTGAAAGGCAAATGCTGTATTTTTTTTTCTCGTTTATTGTCCTAGCTTTTAGGTACATATATAAAATCTTATTCATAAACATGACATGAAAGCACAAACCAAACTTTTTAGGGGAAGAAAGGAGACCCACAAAAGGAGAAGGGGAAGGAAAAGGCAGGGTGGAAGGATTGGGAGGAAAGATGGGAGGAGGGGGGCACAGTGCGCGCTGCGCGGCACCAGCACTTGGGAGGAAAGGCAGGTGGCAGGTGGATCTTCGTGAATCCAAGGCCAGCTTGATCTATAGAGCAAGTTCTAGACCAAATAGTGCTGCATGGTAGGACTCCATCTCAAAACCCAAAGAAAAGTGTGAGAGTTGTTTCCTGAGTAATCAGCTAAGGATTTTGTTCAGTACACCCCCAACAGGAAGGGAACTGGATAAACTGGATATAACTTTCATATTGCACAAATATTACAGAATCAAGAGAAACTAAACTAATACTGAAATTTAAAAAAAAAAACAGGGCAGTGGTGACACACACCTTTAATCACAGCACTCAGGAGGCAGAGGCAGGAGGATCTCTGTGAGTCTGAGGCCAGCCTGGTCTACAAGAGCTAGTTCCAGGACAGACTCCAAAGCTACAGAAAACCCTGTCTTAAAAAATCCAAACAAAAACAAAAACTATCAATCTTCAGGTTGAAACTTCTACAAAGTAAGTTTCTTTACATTCAGAATCATGCTTCTGATCTCAGCACTCAGGAGGCAGAAGAACTATCATGAGTTCAAGGCTAGCTTGGGCTACATAGTGAGTTCTAGGCTAGCCTGATCTAAAATGTGAGACACTGTACCTCAAAAAAAAATAAAATTGAGAAAATACTGCTAGAATTCAAACTTTATCTACATAGCCACTTAATACAGTGCTAAACCAGAGGGAAACATGGGTGAAGATACTTTTTAACGGACTCAAACACAATTTACTGCCCAATGACTCTGCAAATTTTGGTGGATCAAATAAGGAAGTTCTGTTGCTTCCACTGTCTCTATTGAATTCCATCACCACAGGTCAAACAGAATGCCGAGTGTCTGGAAGGTGGTACAAATGAGTAGGAGAAAGGGCGGTAGCTGGAGACACTAGCAGTATGCTTACTCTACCCAGCCCTGGGTTGTTTGTTCCATCAATACATTCAACCCTCATGACAACCACTGCTGTTTCAGCTGCTTTACACGTGCATAGGTAATGAGCTTGTCTGAAGGACACGTGACAGGAAAGGGTTGTCGCGGTGGCTCATCACACCGTGCTGCCGCTCCCGCGGCACATCACCAAGATGCTTCTTTTTTTCACATTGCATAGACTAAGTTTGAATTTTACCAGCAAAACTTCAAAATTTCACCTTAAGTATATTAGGGTAAGGTACAGTTCGCTTTCATGTGCTGTTGTTGTTGAGGTTCTTAGATGGGAAAGGAAGGGCACATGACAAAAGTCAGCAAACAAGGAGGATTTCTGTAGAAATCCCCGTAGCGCCAATCATCTGAGGGGAGTAGATGCCCATTAGGGAGATGTCTGCCGTAGCACATATGCCGGGCTGCGCCAAGGCGCCAATTGAGTACCCTTCCAAACTCAACACGCTAAATAACAACGCTTTCATAGCCACTGAACTATGTGATTGGAAGGCTATATGATGAAGAATATTGCTCATTTCCAGGTAGTTTCCAGAGAAGCTCAAATAACATCTAGATGAATTCACTAAATTTTGTTTAAACACATTTCTAAGGATTATTTACAAAACCATAAAATTTAGGATAAATACCCTACATAATCCTCCACTAGCTTAATTCTTCTGCATAGACTTTCTTTACTGGATGAGAGATTTAAAGAATTGTGTATCTGAAGTTTCTTGCCCAAAGGACTTCTAGAACACACAACCGAGTCAGTACCACCTTGATTGCGTGCTGAAGCGAGAGCTTCGTGGAGAGACTGCTTTCTCATGCAAGTCTACACTTGATAAAATATGCAGCCAAAGATTCTGTCTCTCTCCCCTCCCATATCTTTGCTTCCCCGTCTTCATGAATAAAATAGTTTCACTGTTTAAAATGCATGGAAAATAAAGGCAGTGGCGGCAATGACTTGGAAGGAATTTGTGCAGTCAGGAGATCTGTTCCAGTCCGCTTTGCATCCCAGAGTTCACCACAATGCCTGGCACACAGTGAAGTGAGTCAGTCCTGAATAAAGCATTCTATAGCCCACAATCTCAGCAGCACGTCTAAGAATGGATTATCGGCATCTTTCCTCTCATTGGCCGCTCTGAAAATGCACTGTTCAACTTCAGCGTAATAAATGTTAATGCCTAGTACAAGCAACTGAATCAATTCCCAGGACCAAAATGATCACATAGCTTATTGCCCTTCTAAGATCCAGGCGTATAATACTTAACAGTCATATTTCTGCTCTCATTTCCAGTACTTACCATTTCCTACTGTATGGGTACCTATGACTTGTGGGAAACACCTATGTGAGGTCCAAAGGTTCAGATGAGGGATGCAATGTGTACAGCTGGCTCTTGAAAACTGGTATGAGATGGTTCCTTCACACCATAATACAATACTCACAGACAAGCGAAATAGCAAGACTATAAAAATACTAAAGCGAAGTTTGAATATGATGCATTCTTAATTTTTCCCTAGAGCCTCTTTCATCCTCTCTTCTACAGATGGAAAAACACAGCAGTAACAGTTGTATGGCTCAAAAACAATATCCCCTGGGGACTTGAGCAAAATCTACTTCTCCTAGATGCACCATTTATGAGCATCTTGGCTTTCCATGCTAAGGCTGATAGTGCCATCTTTGAAATAGTTTAGATCCCCAGGTCATTTACAGAGGACTTGGCAAGTGTCAACACTGGGCAGGGCTGTGGGAAGGAGAGGTGACAGTACAATCTAACCCTCTAGTGACTCACTGTTTAGAGGGGTTGCAGGGAGTAAGGAAAGAAGGGGAGAAGACAGTCTCTGCGGTTAGTGTCAGAGGCATCAAATGCTAACAAGCAATCAGTTCTAAGCCGGCAGTGGTGGCTCACACCTTTAACCCCAGTCCTCTTAGAGGCAGGCAGATCTCTGAGTTCAAGGACAGCCTGGTCTGCAGAATGAGTCCCATATGGACACAGAGAAGCCCTGTCTCAAAAAAAAAAAAAAAAAAAAAAAAAAAAAAAAAAAAAAAAGCCCTGCTCCTGCTGACCCAGATGTTGAACTCTCAGTTCCTTCTCCAGCACCATGTTTGCCTGCATGCTGCCATGCTTCCCACCATGATGAAAATGACTAAACCTCTAAAGCTATAATTTAGTCCATATTAAATGCTTTTCTAAAAAAAAGAAGTTCTTTTAAAACGATCAATCAGCAACCTACTCTACTATATAAAATAAGAATAAAAAGGTGTAAATAGAAATTTTTTGAGGTCTTTCTCTAAGAAAAAAAATGTGTCAGCACTCAAAGAGAGGGTCTGTCCATAATGGGTCTGTCAATAGTTCTAAACACTGAAGAACATTTTCAAAGTACAGAGGTACTTTGTACAGGTAGCCCCGGGCTGGTGTAGAACTCTCTATATGGACTAGGCTGGCATGGAACATATAGTAATCTGCCTGCCTTAACCCCTCAAGTGCTGCAGTTAAAGTCATACATGGCTATACCTGGCCTGATCTGAGCAAGTTTTTAAAGTATAGCTTGTTAGACACCTTCTCGCTAGCTATTTTGACTTAGTAGGTACGGTAGTTTGGATAAAATGGCAGCCATATGCCCATAGCAATTAGTGCTATTAGGAGGTATGACCTTGTAAAAGTAGGTGTGGCATTGCTGGAGGAAGCGTGTCCCTAGAGGCGGACTTTGAGGTTCCAGAATTTCAACCGAGGCCCAGTGGCTCACTCTGCCTTCCTGCTGCCTGAGGATCCAGAAGTAGAACTCTCAGCAACCTCTCCAGCTCCATGCCTGTCTGCATGCTGCCATGCTCCCTACCATGACTAAGACATAAGAGACTAAACCTCTCAACTGTAAGCCGACTACAACTAAATGTTTTCCTCTATCAGAGTTGCTGTGGTCACTGTGCCTCTTCACAGCAACGGAAACCCTAACTAAGTCAGTAGGATTAAAACAGAAGCTGGGAGTCCATTTCAGTCCTGTATCCACTGTTATCTTTTCTGACCTCTGCAGAACCTGAAAGTATTCTCTTCTGATGAAGACTACAGAAAGGTCATAAAAGACTCAAGTATGTTCTTGATAAGCACATCTATATGAGACTAAACTATATGGACAACGGAATAATTCACCGTGGAAACTGTAACTAAGTGGGCCACTCCTAACAAGAGACTTTTAAGTGTCTTCAGAGCCCTGTTGAGAGATTTGCTACCCCGTTTGGCTAATGTTTCTATGTCTTGAGAATCAGGCTGTTGTTTTGTTTTTGCTTTCTGCCAAAGTTTATTGGTCTCTACTAAGCAGAAGACCTTTCTCTTGCCGGGGAAACTGTAAACATTTTCATTGAAGGCAAAGCTTATTGTGTAAATATTTGTAATTATGCTGGAACTGTTGTATATATCCTTTTTCATAAAATGATAGCTTTCTGAGCGCTTGATTCAAGTCAGCAACACCACGCATCTTTAATAGCTGCAGGGCCCTTAATTCCCTGAATATGTGGGGCGTGATTTCTCCTCATACAACTAGCAAGGAGACAGCTACAAACTGGCCCTGAAGAGCAACCCAAGACTGATTAAATGGAAGCAAATGTGACCCTATCTTTAGCACGTCACTATATGTAGCGAATGTGACCCTAACTTTAGCATGTCACTATGCCTTTTCGAAAGTTTTGCCCTCAGTATCTGTCTCAAAGTTCCAAACACTGTGGCGTACGTGAAAGAATCACTCTTATTTTCAGTGCAAGGGAACTGGACTCAGCTGGCAAGCCTGGTAGAGAGTGCTCTGGCCTCTGGCTTTCAAAGCAGTGCGTGTTGCATGTAGTGGTATGTTCTCACGTTCACAATGGAAGCGGAACCATTAGAGACACATAGCAACATACTGCAGCTGGGTGCATTGGCACCTGTAAGCCCAGCACTCAAACTGAGACAGCATCACAAGTTCAAGACCAATGTCCGCTATTAGCCAGACCTGTCTTAAAAACAAACAGGATTGGTTAGATGGCTGAATGGAGAAGGGCAATCCTGCCAAGCCCAGTGATTTCCATTCTTGAGACTCACATGGCAGGAGCAGAGAACTGGCCCTCACGAGTTATCCTCTGAACACCACACACACACACACACACTTCCACAAACACACACATTAAATACATAAACAATAAATAAATAAATAAAATTTTAAAAAGACAGCATACCTATGGCAAAGAGCTCTACACCAGACTCCCGGAGGTTTCTGGATGGTGGGATAATATCATCTTGGGACTTTCCATCTGTGATTAAAATGCCGATCTTGGGAACTCCACTCCTTGACCCTGCTTCTGGCTTAAAGCTATTCTCAAAAATGAAGTTCAGAGCAAGGCCTGGGAGGAAGAAACACAAACCAAACATTTCTAATTAAAATCTTCAGTTTGGACATCGTATCCCTACAATGAGTAGAGTTAAGAGGGTTTTTATTAGGTCTAGGCCTTCATTTTCACAACAACCTGACAGCAGCTGATGAAAGACCCAAATCCACTAGAATAAAGGTAATAAAACAAAAAAAAAACTTGCTATTGCATCAGGGTATATAATATAGATGGTAACGCATTCTAGATTCTTCCTTAAACTTCTTTGCTTCAGAGAATGGAAAACACAGCAATAATAGCCGAATTACTCCAGAATAGTGCTTTTCATTCATCTTACTAATAAATACACTTCTCTTGGATGAATTTTAGTAAGCACTTTTGTCTCTCACAATACTAATTAAGAAATATTTTCTTTTTCTTTTTTCTTTTAAAATGAATATACAAAACAACAACCTTCTTCATTGCAAGAAAATTTTGAGACTGCCAAATCATTCAACAAACATTTACTGTCATCTTAAGCATCAAGAATTAGAATTTAGAAGATAAAAACTCTCCCTTTCTCTCTCTCATTAATCTTATTCATTCATTTTCTTTATTTGGGGGCCAAGACTAAAGATTGACTCTAGGGCCCCATCCATGCTTCCCTGAACTAACCACAAATCCACATGCCCAACTGAGGTCTAAACTCATGCTCCTGGCTTTTGAGAGGGGTTTTACCTGGAAAGGAGTAAGAAAACGTGCAATATTCCATCTGTGTTTAATAATTTTTTACAAGTGTTAACAATTCCACTAGAGTATGCTTCCAATTGGCAAGGCGATTAATTATCAAGTTGCCAACAGTTTCCCTAGAAGTCCATAATAAGATCTTCATGGCTAAAGCTGAGCATCCAGGCCATATGCTAGAGGAAGGCAATGGCCGCTCTAAGTTTAAAATCTGTTCAAATAGTGCTGGAAATGTGGTTCAGTGGTAGAGGCCTTTTCTAACCTGTTGAAGGTCCTGGGTTCAACCCCGGAGTGGGGGAAGCTTGAATCTAGAATTAGGTGCTTGACATTAATTTGGAGAAAATTCTCATCATCATTTTTATTTCAAGTATTATGTCTTCCTCCTTCTCCCTTGTCTTCTGGAATTCCTGTAATCGTGTGTGTCTACACAGCAATTCTATAGTACTTGAATTTCTAGTTTGGAAGGCTTTTCCCCCCTTTTTTCTGTTACAGAGTTCATCAAGCTTAGAGATTCTTCATGAGTTCTGGCCAGGCTACTAAGCCCATCAAATATGTTCTTCATTTGTTTTATAGTGAGTGTTTATTTGGTTTTTGTTCCCCTCCTACAGCTAGTATTTCTTTTGGATCCTTTAATTGAATTTCCATCTTCCCCCTTGTATGGCTGCTTTGTTATTGTATATTGTCTATTTTATCCATTAAACTCATTAGTGCACTAAAAATAAAATAATACAAAATAAACCACATCTACATAAACCATGTATGTTCGTGTCACAGATATTTTTAATGTAAATATTGTTATAATAACCACTTATAATACTAGTGGGTCAAAAGTCTTCAAAAGTTAACAACTAGTAATTGAAGTTTCAAATAAGGGGGAAGACTAAAAATCGTTAATTAAAAAGAAGATAACATTGAGTGTGATGACACACACTCAGAATCCCAGCACTCAGTAGGTGGAGGCAGGGGACTGATGAGCTCCAACCCTGCCTATTCTCCATAGCTAAACTGTCTCAGAAAGGGGAAAGGAAGGTTACAGAGACGGCAAACACTCTGCAGTGGCTGACAGCCATTGGCTTCCATGATGGCTTCATTTCCTTCTAGGTTTATTAAACTGTGAGCCACATAATCCCTGTATATCTGGAATCATGAGGCTGGCAAAAAATATATCAACAGTTAAAGGTTACTAAATAGAGTGGACCACAAATTAATTCAAAATCAAATGTGCAATGAGGAGGGAATGATGGCACACACCTTAAATCCCAGCCCTGGGGAGGCAGAGGTAGGATGATCTGAGGCCAGCCTGGTCTATACAAAGAGTCCCTGACCAGCCAGGGTCACACAGTGAGATACTGTCCCAAATAAATATAAATAGATACATAGGTAGATGAATAAATAAATAATACATAAGGAATTCAAGGTGCTGCTGGCACTCACCCATGCTGCATCATGCAGTGCATCTCTGCAGCCTTACTTCTGGATGCATAAAATGCACACTGCACTGCATGTACCACCATGCCACACAATGCCCATGAATGCTGCCAACACCTGCGTTCAGATTCAGGCCAACCGTGTGCTATGAACTGCACTGTTTTACTGAACATAGCAAGCTTTCTACTTGTATAGAAAATGTAGATGTGTAACTGTGGGAAACAAAGAGTTTTTTCATGCTTTTCTATCATCGTCCTCAGAATCTAAGTATAAAACCAGTATTCCTTTGAATTGAAGTGGAGTAAGTCTTAACACCGCTTGATTTAAAAAAAAAAAAAAGTCATCTAAGAACTTTTGATGTTACATGGTAAAAAGAAAAAGAACCATATGCCTCCTCTTAAAAAGGAGCAAAATAAGGTAATACAATAATTGCTCTTCAGCAAAATAGTTCTCTAAGAAAGCACATTGAAGAAAACAGACCTGTTAGAGTGTTTCCTCCTTTGTAGGGAAGGCTTCGGACAGCGTCAATCACTTCATCTTTTGTGTTAAAGGCATTCAAGTGCCACTCTATTCTGGGGTCCCCACTGTATTGTGCCAAGCCTGGAAAGAAGGAAGAGAGAACCGGAAGTTACCCACTGTGCAGGATCGCATGACCACTCAAGAAAGCAGGATGACCTATGGTGTAATCTGTCTAGCATTCTTCTCTTTGCCTGGTGATGTGCTTCCAAAGAGAAGCCCTGACGTCAGGAAAAGGAGTCTAGTTGGATTTCTCTAGGAGTGGAGGGAGTTTACATATTTTCTAGTTCTTTGGACATTATCGAATAACAAGCTATTTAGCATTTAAAAACAAAAAAGGCCGATTGTGTTTAGATAAAAGATCTAGATTTATTTGCTGTCATTTTATTCTCAAAGGAATGATGTTCTTAATGATTACTTAAAAGTTAGTACTTTTTATAGAAAATATACTATTTTATTGCTTAGAATAGGACACAAAGATTTACAGGAGGTTTTTTCTCTTTTAATTATAATTAGAATTAATTTGACAAAGATTATAATGTCAAAATATTATTTCCAGCTTTTCAATTCAACATTTCCCCGGACTTGGCTGCTTCTTTTAAACACAGATGGCTGTTGATGAAGTCTCATGCAAGTGATATTCTAAAGCTTTATTAATATCAATATTAAAAGGAAAGCTAAAAAGAGAATTGGTGTATTCAATAGTCAAGTGAACGGCAGCATGAATGAGAAAATTTAGTAGGGATAATATAAAATTACTAGGGAAAAATATTTATTGATGTGAACATGTGCTTTCAGGAACAACAGTGTAGTTGATCCTTTGATAACTTTGAAAGCAGCTTTGTAAAGGGTTTCTGAGTTTTGGAAGAATCTTCCCAGACATTTTGCAGTAGCAACTAGCTTCTATGGGCCATAGGGTATACCAATCCGGGTCTTCTCTGAGCCCACGTTGAACGCTGTGACCAGGTTTTCCAAGAAATTCCGCACCAGCCTGAAGTTGAATCTCCCAATACTCCACGACCCATCGACCAGGATGACAATGTCAGCGATGGCTGGAGTCTCACAAAAGAATTTTATCTCTGCAAAAAGTGCAAACCACAATAGCACACACGTTACTGTCAGAATCTTTCAAAGCGCGAGTCAGTTTCAGCGCCATTCAGACAATTTAGTGCTAAGAATACAATAAAATTCCCATCAGAGCTGCCATCTTTTTTATAACTCTTGCCTTAAATGCATTCTTCCAAGGAAAAAAAAATGTAGTAATGGTTGGCGGCAGACCCGAGGGTTCTGGAAATAGTTAGCAAAGGGCTGTCAGGTTCAGGCCAACCTAGCAACTCATCCGCTGTGTGCTTTAGAAGGAGGTGTCTGTACAGAATCTTCCAGCCTTGGGCTTTGGCCTGCAGAGTCTTTCCAGGAAAGGTCTCAACAGTGTCAGTCAGGGCCATCCTCCCAGGATGGGCAGATGGCCAGGAAGTGCAAAGGCCTCTTGCCCTATGCTAGATAGGCCAAGGCTAGGTATGTAAAAATGGTGCAGAGACCTTTGATTAAGTATGATGTTCATTTGGAAAAAGAAAATTGAGGAAGGGTTCAAGGACTTCCCTAAGTCTGTTTTGTGCTTTGTTGTTACTGTTGTTGATTCTCATATTGCTTCTATGTGACAGAAAGATTTCACTCCTAAAGATGAACTAGTAACTGGAGTTCTCAGCAGTTTAGTTAGTACTGCACATAGTGATCCAAAAGGGAACCAGGTTTTTGGCACGGTCCCTCCAGTGCCTGACCATCAGAGATGGTGCCCACTGCAGAAATGCTGAGAAAGAGGAGAAACCTGTCTTCACAATCACTGATTTTTTGCCTGAGGAAGCACAGGTCTGTGGATGATCACGTGAAAGCCCCTCCGCTCACACAGAGCCAAGATGGTGGGGTAGTCTTAAAGTGGTTTATAAATCCTTGAAAAAAATATTATGGCATTTTTACTGTCTTAACTGGTATTGCTTCATACTACAGTTTATCCTTCAAATTAAATAGAATAGGATCTTCATACTAAAATAGAAGTAATTGTGTGTGCGCGTGTGTGTGTGCAAATATGGACATTCTTATTAATTTTAATTTTTGCCAGACCAGAAAAATACCAACTTGGTTTATGTTTTAACATTAAAATGACAACATAACAATATTTAAAATATAATTTGCACATTGAAAACCAAAAATACAGAAAATCACAATCAGAAAGAACATGAGTCATGGGCAAGATGTGCTCACTGGCACAACACTGGCAAGACTATGGTGGTGGAGGGGGGAGAATGCTATCTTGATTGAATTTCAGGTCTGCTGCACAGGAGGGGATTCATATGGAGTACTGTAAGCATGGTCAAAACCCATGGAAAGTCATGAGCTCTGGGGGAGAACCTATTGGTGTTGTTTTGTACACAGTCATGGTGTCAAACTGCCTTGTAAATATTCATGTTTCTAGCCATAGATTTGTGCTCTCTCATCCTTGGTTGGGGAATGGCTAATGCAGAAACTCTTAACGGTTCAAAGTGCAGATAATAACCGAGAATGTGTGCTCAGCCACAGATGGAGCATCTCTATCAACCACCCTCTCCAAGGCTCACGGAATATCATGGATGAGAGGGCAGAAAGAATGTAAGAGTCAAAAGATGGGGCCGTGGGCTGTGAGATGCTGTCTTCTGGAAATGGCATGGCAGTTATACACACATAAACTAATAGCAGTTATGATCGCCTGCACACGATAAAGCCAGAACAAATTCCAGCGTTAAGTGGGGAGGGGCTCCCATTTTCCACTCCTCGCTGAGGAATTACAGACAGTTGGTTAACGGCTGCTGAGGAAGGCAGGGTCACTTTGAATGGGTGGCCACTGGTAGGTTGCCCATGCCCCAGTGGTTGGCACTACTCCCACGTGCAGAGGGGCAGCACTAATTGGATTCAGTGGGTTATGACAAAAGAAATGAATTTTGGAGAGAGACTTATTGAGGAAGGTGGTGGCTGAAGAGGGAGGGAGGGGGATATGACCAAGATACATCATCATGCATGGGTACGAAATTTTCAAAACCTGAGGAAACAAAATGCTTTTATCATCAAGACAGCTGAACTACTGTGGCTGACAAAAGAGACAGGCAGTTGAATAAATTTGTCTTTGCATCTACCACACCACATTTGCTTAAAGGAGCTGGATTTCTTTTCCAGACATAAATATGCATGAAAGACCCAGATTCTTTTACCAGATGGGGGGAAATGTGCTTGCCAAGGGAATACTCCAGCCTTCATTGTGGAAGCTCAATAGGACAACTCAATCCAGAGCTATTTTTTACATTTTTGGCCCTAAATTCCCCTTATTTAATAGAAGAAAGATACCAGCTCTGCACTTATGACTCATCCCCTACTGGAACTTTACAAAATCTAAACTAGATACTACCACAATCTATGGCACAGAAATTCCTTAAGTTTTGGTCATAATTTGGGGAAATTGTTATCTTATTATGCTTCGAGAACTCATTTTTATTAGTTGTTAAATGAAGAACCCCTAGCTTCCAAATGGTGTGGTTTTGTTTCTTTCGAAACTTCTAGAAATATTGTCTAATAATTGAGGAAATGTACAAAAGATTTTTCTAGAATTTTTCCTCTTGCTTACACTTTCTTAGGTTTCCTGGCTGCTTGATTTTTCAGTGCTAGAGAGAGGCCCAGGGGCCACACCCATCTGAGGCAAAGACTCTGTCACTGAGCTATCTTCCCATGCTCAGAAAAGATCATAGGCTGAAAATCCCTTCTTATCCCAAAGAGTAGGGAAGCTTAACTTTTCTATTTCAAAATGATTTCCAATAAAAAAAATTCTCTCGATTAAGCTCACTCATAAATAAATATCTAGGCCCAAAGTATAATATAAAATTGATTGACTGTAAGTCAAAATATTGATAACTTTAATAGTACTAAATCTTGAAAAGTTGTTCACATAAACAAAAACACTCTAAAGAGAAATTCAGAAGCCATGCGTGGTGGTTGACACTTAAAACCACATCATTAGGAAGTCTGAGGCAAGAGGATCACCAGAATTTGGGGCTATAAGGGGAGACCGTCTCAAAAAAACAGAAAGAGAAGAAAAATGATAGATTACAAACAAGAAGAAACATTATACATTAGGGGAAATGGAAAGACATTTCTTTCAAAAGTAAAGAATCATGAGCAGACACTTTAGAGGACAGGAAATAATGGCCAATGAGTGAACAAAGAAGTATTTAATTATATTAGTGGTCCAAACAAGATCATAGTGAAATATAACGTGTTCATTCAACTGGCAAAAATTAATAGATGTATTGCCACTTACGATTGCCCTAAAGATGAAAATATACTGACGTATGTATTTGCCAAAACATGCATGGAAACACTGGTGAGGTTAGAAAACAGCAAAGGAAAGCTGCCACTTACATACATGTAGAGACTTCCTATGTTCATAAATTGGAAGAGTCAACATAATAATGATTCAATTCTCCTGAGTTGATCTGCAGATTTAATTTTATTCCCAACAAAGTCCCATTAATACACACCCTGGTTTGTTTTTCATGACTGTGATAAAAACACTGAGCAGAACCAACTTGGGGGAAAAAGGGTTTAATTCAGAATACTGATCCCAACCCATCACTGAGGGAAGACAAGGCATGAATTCAGGGCAGGAACCTGAAGCAGAGACCATGGGAAAACACTGTGTACTAACTCTCTGCCTTGGCTTGCTGAACTAACTCTCTTCCATAGCCCAGGTCCACCTGCCCAGGGATGGCGCTGCCAACAGTGAACTTGGCCCTCTCACATCAATCAGCAATCAAGAAAACAAACAAACAAAAGGCAAAAACGGCCCACAAAGAAGCCTGTACACCAATCCTATCAAAGCAGTTTCTCTGTTGAGATCCCTCTTCCCAGGTATGTCAAGTTGACTTTGTTGACTTTGTGGAAAAAGCACGGTAGGGCAGATCAATTCACATCATGGAGGCCAGGATAGGCAAGAAGCAACATGATAGAGCCCAGAACAAGACTGCCCCATTGAGCTACCTCCTTTAAGGCATCCCTGTCTCTACTTTCTACATTTGGGCTCCTCCCAACCATGCCACCATATTGTGAACCCATCGAGGAAGTTATTTATTGATTAGGTCAGAGTCCTCTCCTTATCTGATCACCTCTGAAATCACCATAATGGACATTCCCAATAGAGTGCTGCAGTAAACTCTTGGGTGCTTCTCAGTCCAATCAATACAAAATTCAGTCAGTTGCCACAGCATCCTTGATGGGCCATCTAGCACAACGCTCCCCAATATCCCCTTCCTAGCCTGCTCTTAGTTCTTTCTGGGATGTCTTACTTCTTAGAAAAACTGTGCAGAAATGAATAGTGATTGTTTAATGTCTATTGTGTTTTATGTCATTAATTCTGACTGAGCTATATTATGTGCACCTATACATTTGACCAAACATTAGTCTAGATGTGTTTATGGACGTGCTTCTTGGTGAGACAGAAAAGCAGGTTGCTCTGTCTACTGAGTTTGAGCCTCACTTAATCAACTGAACATCAGTACCCAAATAGAGCCAAAGTCAATGGAAGAGGGAATTCCTGCCAGCTGACTGGACACCCTGGGACAGCTGTGTTTCTTGCCTTGAGCTTGCTGGGTGTTGGTCTGGAATTGATGATGCCACAAGTTCCAGCCTTCCAAATTGAACTAAATCTACACCGTTCTTGTCTCCTGAGTCCCCAGCTTGCTGACTGCCTCCATGATTTTGTAAGCCCTTTCCTTATAAATCTCCTTCCTTACAAATATCTTTTCAATTAAAGAAAAACAATATCAACCCTACATGATAAGTGTTCTTCAACTTCATAGAAAAGAGATTAAGTAGCTAGAGAGGGTAGGAGCTCTGCCCACTCCCCCATACACTGAGAAAGTGCAAGGTCTAAATTCAAAGAAAGGCCTGACTACTAACACTGGACTCCTTAGCCAAATACGCTTCAAATTCTATCACAAAAGAAATAAACAGAAAGAGACAGGCAGAAAGAGAGAGAGATGGAGAGAGGGGAAGAGGCAAAGCCGACAAGCTGTGGAGTTACGCAGAGCATGAAATCAAATCTATCGGCATTTGTCCTGTAGTCGACCTGCGGTGCGTACAGCACAACTTGGCAGAATGTGCAGCCCCCGTCACTGCGCCACAGCCAGGAGAACATTGCAGCTGTCACTCAGAGCTCGGATCATAACAGTAACTGACAGTCCTATAAACAGCACAGTCATCACATGTCTCCCCCCCTCCCCGGCTCCGAGGGCCTGGGAGAAGGCAGCTGCTTCCATAGTTAAAGGGCTGTCAACTTGGAAGGAGGATCAGAAGCTTCTGTATGCCCGAAGGAGTCTATGGCTGACAGATTTCAACTCAATCATAGACAGGATGTCTGTTCTGGGGAGCCACGGCGTCCCTGTTTAACAGACACAGACAAGCTAGTGGTGGTGATGCACACCTGCAACCACAGAACCTGAGAAACTGAGGCAGGAGTCCTCCCATCAGCTGAAATCCTAAGATTACTGCTCTCTCCCCAGCCTACAAAACGAAGCTAAACCATTCATTTTGCTTTTCAAAGCTTTATTAATTCTACTGCTCTTGACTCGTCTATATGTAGTCCTCATTTCATGCCAATACAGTTATTATTCTTGCCCCCAACGACTCCCACTTTTACCCAATCACTTTTCACACACACACACACACACACACACACCCCTTATCCGCCTCTCAAAAGGGAACCTGCGGTAATCAAGATATCAAAAATAGATTGGAATTCCTTTGAAAACACATGGTGCTGCCTAATAATATTTGTATGAAGCCAGTTTTAAAATTTTGTTTAAATAGACCCCTGGTTACTTCCAAGTTTTCTCAACAGCGACTCAAAGAAGGCTAATCTGTCTTATCAGGTCTGCTCTCAGATAAATGTTTTGCAAACTCTAAAGCCAGTATGGACCAGCCCTATTTGCTGTCAGCTCTTCCTGAAGTATGCAGTTGTACAGATGTGTTTGCTGAATATCTGGCCATGTGCTTACTTTAGTTGTCCTAGGTAAATGTCTATGAACTCAACAGCTCAGCCATCTCGGTGGCTAATGACAAGTAGTCCCCAGCAACTCTAAGTCCAAAACACCTGTGCCTTTTGATACCAACAGTTAGCTCTGCAGGGACAGAGACAAGGAGTTCTAGAATATTCTTAGGCAAGAACTTAAGAACTGACCAGAAGGGCACCACCATTCTGGAAAGAGATGGACTCTGCCAAAGTCACTAACATTACGCATTGATTTAAAAAAGCAGCTGATTTATTTAAATATTGCAACTCATTTTTCAAATGTGAAAATTTGAAACTTTACTTTGGATGCAGCTAAGAATTCTTACTATTATAGAAGTCACAGGCTGAAAATGACAACTTTTACTGGAGGCCAAGAAGGAAAAAACAGATGTCCACAATTTGTTAAATTATCAAGGGCCGCAGAGGAGGAAGAAGACCCTCCAGACACACTTTGGTCTAATTGCCTCCTCACGAAGTGTGGATGTCATGTCCTGGGTATCTGCTTATGTGCTCATGTATATCTAAGCTATGAACATGAAATGAATGAACAATGCTTTCCACCTCTACCCCAAGAACCAATTTTGCCCCTTTGAAGATTGCCCTGCTCCCACTGAAAATGCATTAAACCACTGTTTTGCAAAGAACACGTCACTCTCCTGAAGTCAAGAGCATGGAAGGCAGAAGCAGCTCTAAGTGGGCAACTTACACCTTGTAGGAGTTTACTTTGTTGTTGTTGTTGTTGTTGTTGTTGTTTAACCTTCAACTCTTTCATGAGGTGACATGGGAAATGCCCGCCAAAGGCTGGTTTGACTTTGACTTGGTCCCCGCTGGCTAGGCAGTTTGGGGAAGTTTCAGGAACTTTAGGAGGCAGAGTTACAATGGAGAAAGTGAGTCGCTGGGAGCAAGTTTGGAGGATTATAGCTGAGCCTTGCTTCCTGTCCTCTCTCGGTTTCCAGATGTGCTACAGTGTGAGAAATAAACCATTGCATATTCCCACCGCCATAAAGCCGCTTGCCACTATGCCATCCCCACGGTGACGGCCCGGATCCCCTCAGACAACGAGTCACAACAAAGTCCTTCTCCCTCAAGTTTCTTCTTGTCAAGTATTTAGTCACAGCAAAGAAAAGGAACTAACACAATGAAAGAAGTGATTTCTGTAAGAGGGCACATTTATGAGAAAATCCAGGCGAACACAACTTTCTGTAGTGAATGTGCTGTGTGTGTGTATGTGACAGAGAGAGAGATAGAAAGAGAGAGAGGAGGGGAGGGAGAGGGAGAGGGAGAGGGAGAGATAGAGGGAGAGATAGAGAGAGGGAGAGGGAGAGGGAGAGAGAGAGGGAGAGAGAGAATGTTCCCAAGTCTATTCTGAGGTCATTTGTTTCAGTTAGTTGGTTTGGTTTTTATTTGTTTAGCTAGAGTCTTGTGTAACATTGCCTGGCCTTGAACTCCTTATATAGGTAAGGATGGCTTTGAATATCTAGTCACCCTCATTCTGGAGTTCTGGGATTACAGACATAATTCTCATGCCTAGTTTTATGAGGTGCTAAGGACTGAACCCAGGGCTTTCTGCCTTCTAGGCAAACAGTCTACCCTCTAAGCTACATCTGCATCTCCTTTTTAGTTGCTCCTGAGTCAGTCTTTGTGAGTCAAACCTGATGGGGCAGGTCAGATTCTCGCGTCTCCCTGCTCATGGCACTAGATTCAGAAGCGATCGTATAGACCATTACAACTGCTCTCCAGGCAGCTTCTGAAATAACCAGGGCTAAAGATGCGGTTCAGTAGCAGAATGTTTGTCTAGTGTGCATTGGTCCCTGGGTCTGATCCTCAGCGATAAAATTAATTAATTAATTAGTTAATTAATGATGCATTATCCAGAGCATCCCCAGGCCCTCTGTTATTGTCTGGGGAAGCTTGCTTGTGAATAAAGCCATACCAGAAAAAAACAAAGTCAGCAAGCAAGAGAGAGCAACTAATACCAGACCAAGACCCTAGGTGTGACAATGACTGAAACGCAGGCCTGCAATGCACAGTGACACTTCAGTCTATAGCTGGCCATATATGCAACAACGGCCCCATATCTACAATGGTGCCAAAATGCTCCGGCCCCCTGGTGAGAGCAGCCATCGGAATGTGAGTGTGATGCATTGACCATCTGTTTATGGTCAATGATACAAACTGACCGTGTGCCCAGTCTTACAAAATACAGCACATACATTAAGTACTGATCACGCTATTTGAAAATGACTGGGTTAGTGGTTTGTGTTTGCTAGGAAGTTTATCAGTAACTGACAGTGTGTTCCTCCTGGTCACATACATTGACCATAAAACATTTTGCAGTGTCTTGCTAGCCCTGCCTTCTGTGTCCCTTGCTAACTGCACCCATCAATTGCAATAGGAACCGGGGTGAGTAACAGACCTACGCCTCCAACATTTGTATAAGTAGCAGCGAGGAAACAGCCCAAGGGGTCAAGCATTGCCGCCCAAGCAAGAGAACCTGAGTCTGAATCCCTAGAACCCAGGTAAAGCCACCATGGTAGACAGCACACATCTGTTATCCCAGTTCTCGTATACCATAGAAGAGACAAATACAGAATAATCCACGGATGCTCACCAGCCACATAAGCTGGCATGCACAGACATGAACAAGAAATCCTGTCCCTGAGCTCCCAAGGTCCTGATGAGGAGCAGAAGGAGCGAGAACATGAGAAAGAAAGTCAGGAACGTGAGGGGTGCGTTCACTCATGGAGACGGTGGGACAGAACTAATGGGAGATCACCAACTCCAGTTGGAATGGGACTGATGGATCATGCGACCAAACCCGTCTCTCTGAATGTGGCCAACAGCGGGGGCTGACAGAGAAGCCAAGGACAAAGGCGCTGATCTTTGACTCTTTTGCATGGACAGGCTCTGTGGGAGCCTTCTCAGCTTGGTCGATCACCTTCCTGGACCTGGGGGGAGTTGGGAGGACCTTGGACTTAGCATAGAGTGGGGAACCCTGATGACTCGTTGGCCTTGAGAGGGAGGGAGGGGAGATATGGGTGGAGGGAAGGGGAGGGAAGGGGGAGGAGGAGGGGAGGGAAGGGGGAGGAGGAGGGGAGGGAGGGGGAGGAGGAGGGGAGGGAGGGGGAGGAGGAGGGAAGGAGATGGAAATTTTTAAATATAAAAAAAAATAAACCATGAGAAAAAAAAAAGAAATAGAAAATAAAAATCCTGTCCCAAACAAGGTGAAAAGTGGCACACGGGCTGTCCTCTAACATCCACATGAGAGCTGTGGAGATTATGTTCACACATATATGTGCATACACACACACACGTGCACATACACACACATATCACACACATCCGAAAAGATTTAAGACCTGGGTGAGTATACTTTAGGATGTTCCCAAAGCAATGAAATTGCCCACTGACAAATTTCTGAGGCTGTTTGCTGCTTCTGGGTGTGACGGTCTAGTCCGTATCTAAACCCCAATACCACACTTCTGACAATGCCGAGCTTTCTCCCTCGTTTATAGGAATGGATTCAGGAGTTAGCCAGGATTTGCCTAAAAACACACCTATATCCCTGTGTTTTAACTGATCTTCTGACCCCTATCTAACTAAAGTTTAAATCCCAAATAGACCCAACTGTTTCCAGGATGAATCCACAATCTTGAATTTGGCATGTGTAAGTCCTAGAAAACTAGTGGGGAAGGTGATAATTTTTTAAATCAGCCTCTTAGTTATGAGTTAAGAACCATGAACGTGTCAAAGTGATGGTAAGAAGTGAAAATATGGCAGGATGGTAGTGGCACATGCCTTAAATCTCAGCACTCGGAAGACTTTCAGGCCAGCCTGGTCTACAAAGCCAATTCCAAGACAGCCAGGACCACATGAAAACCCTGTCTCAGAAAAAAAAAAAAAATAGGAATGAAGAAGGAGGAGGAAGACAAAGAAGAAGAGAAAATATGCCCTGAGCACCATTATAAGACCTAGCTACATGCAAACATAATTAATATGCATAATTCGGAGCCGACTTCTCATGGAGGGAAACCATTTGATACCGATGCTGAGCTGCACTGAACTACACAGGCTTCATGAGGGTAGACATCTATCAGCCATGTTCATCAGTTGATCCTGGGAGATAACTCAGTGCTTCTCCCACTAGGGGATGAATATCAAATCTCATCTGTGTGGTCACTGTCAAATCAATATAAAAGACAGGACTCTTAGTCAAGTATGAAACACTTAGAAACCCAGCACTGAAGAGTCAGAGGTAGGACGGTTAGGAGTTCAAGAACAGCCTCAGCAAGTTTGAGACTAGCCTCCAGTGTATAAGATTTTGTCAAAGATAGATAGATAGATAGATAGATAGATAGATAGATAGATAGATAGATAGATAGAGATAGATAGGTAGATAGGTGGATGATGGATAGATAGATGATGATGATGAAGATGATAGATAGATAGATAGATAGATAGATAGATAGATAGATAGATAGATAGATAGATAGAGATAGGTAGATAGGTGGATGATGGATAGATAGATGATGATGATGAAGATAGATAGATAGATAGATAGATAGATAGATAGATAGATAGATAGATAGATAGAATACTTCCTAGTATTTGGAGGGTCTTGTTTATTTTATTATTGTGTTTGTTTTTTTAAAACCAGATACTCAACATGTAGTCAGGGTTGCCCTGTAGCTGACTATGTAGACCACGTGGCCTCAAACTCATCCTTCCTGTGTGTTGAGATTACAGGCTTATACTGTTATGCTCACTTTCAGGCATTCTAATATTAATAATAAATGTTTCAAGAGTACTCACTGTGTTCTAAGTATTTAGCTAACTTACACTAATTCACTCAGTCTTCACAACTAACACAGAAGTTCTCATGTTCCCAGTTTTTTTTTTTAAAAAAAAAAAGGACAAATGTGGACATAGAAGAAATGGAATCTTTTGCAGATTCACAAATGAGATTACATCCTAAGCAGTTCTGATTAGGAATTGCAGAACAGATCAAATGTCCTTAGAAAAGAAACCAATTTAGTGAGGGATTCAGTCCCAACACATCTGAAAGCTTTAAACACTCTAAGGCAAGAATCAACAGCCATATTCTGAAGAGTTCAAGATAGGGAATACTTGAGTCTTTGCTGGCCATGTGATCTCTTCTTGGAACTCTTCAATGCTGACATTATGGGAGAGCAGCCATAGACAATAGTCAGGAACAAGCAAAGCTGTGCCCGGATAAAACATTATTTAAAAACTAGTAGACGGCTGGGCTGGCCCACAGAGTATTGTTATTGTGGAAAGAAGAACAAACCCATCTCATGCTTTTCGGGCTTTTTCCTTAGAAAATCAGAGCTCTATTGTATGGAGGAAAAATTAATAAAAATTAGAGAAGAAAAGGAGAATTCTAGCCTCTAGTCTCCAGTTCTCTCGTTAGAGCAGAGAACATAAGGAGAAAAAGGAGGGCTTTTTCTAAGCCTTACTGTCTAAGGCAGTAGTGTGGGAAAGCACCTGATCTCACGTGATTCCAGAAGCTAAGTGGATCCAGTCCTTTAGTACATGGTAGGGAAAGAGAGGCTAGATGGGCTTAATTGGGGAAAAAATGAGCAGAAAAGAAAGAAACCTTAAGTTTCTTTTCCTATCTAGCCCATAATCTTTTCCAATCTGGTTCTGCTTTCTTACACAAAATGCCAAAAATAACTAGAGAAAGCTGTTTGGACAGCCATGGGGAAAGAACCATTCGTGTCAACGAGCCAGCGCTGTGCTCAAAGGCAAATACCACTGCTGTTTGCAAGCTGGCTTTGGAGCATTAAGGGGATGTGTGCAGCGTATTAAAATTAAGTGACTACTTCACAGCACAGGAGTTTCAGCTAAACATCCGAGCTCCTTGCATTTAAGCTAAAATTTTGACATATGCGAGAGAGAACTGCTTCTGATATACTCTCAGCATAAATGCTCACGCGGGAAGAGTGTAGATTGATGGGAAAACAAGAAACGACATAGTTCGATGTGAGTCGTGGACTATCTCATCCTGAGAGAGGCGTAAGCTAAGTCTTAAGAGGAACCATGAGTGGTTAGTGCCTCCCCCCCCCCCCCGCTCCCATTTCTCCCCCTAGAAACCCTAAAGCTGGCCTGCATTGTTTTTTTTTGTTTTGTTTTTTTGTTTTTTTGTTGTTGTTGTTGTTTTTGTTTTTGTTTTTTGAGACAGGGTTTCCCTGTAGTTTCTAGAGCCTGTCCTGGAACTAGCTCTTGTAGACCAGGTTGGCCTCGAACTCAGAGATCCGCCTGCCTCTGCCTCCCGAGTGCTGGGATTAAAGGCGTGCACCACCACCACCTGGCTACTGGCCTGCATTGTTAATAACCTACTTTCTTTCCTTCTTCCCAAGCTCCATTTGTCTTTTTCTCACCCCGTAGCCCACGCTGACAGGGAACTCGTTATGTAACCCGAGGTGGTCTCAGACTTTCGGCTCCTTCTGCCTCCACCTCCCTGAAGCATTGGGACCTCGAGGGTTTCTGGCATTTATTCCACACAGAGACTATAAGACAATTCTCTCCTACAGTCTGAGCTTTGCTAGAGTCCTCACAGGCCTGCAGGCACCTCACTTGAGAATAATCCCACCTGTCTTCCTTCGAGTCTCCCAGGAGTTCTGGCCCCCACATGGGTCCTGATTGCTACCATACACCTGCCTGACCGTGGCTTCAGGAAAGTCACTCAGGAATGTATCTCCATAGAGATACATAGAGTACAGGCACTGTGGCCGGTACAATCCTCAAACACTTCGCATATTTCTCAGAACATGTCACCCTCAGTCTTTTGTTATTGTCTTCTTCGTCTTCCATTCCTGTAACTCAGTCCTGGGTTTTGAAAGGACAAGAGGAAGGTGTTTAAGGCAGAGAATAGAAAGAGTAGAACTATGTAGTAATATGCAGCTAAAGTTAATAAATTCTGAAGCCAAATGAATGCATAGATTTTTATCTCAAATATTCTCTAAGCATAAGCAGGCAAAGAATGCTAATCCAAATCTTACCTGGGAACTTTAAAAAAAAAAAACCCACCACATTAAAATATTAATGGATGTACTTTAACACAAAGAAACAGAAACATGCAAGTCAAAAACTGATGGATTGGTAGTACAGGGTATCTCTTAGTAGTAAAATATATGCCGGGCGTGGTCAAGGTCCTGGGTGGGTTCAATTCCCACTGTCCCCACGTCATCGCAAAAAAAAATGATTAAGGAAAAGAAAGACTTTGTTTTTTAAGGCCGAATAATGTTGGAAGGAAGGATACTTTACCAACACCCTTTGTTTAACTTTCTCATTTCATGTTGAAGCACACTAATATTTTGCATTCTCAAGTTAACCTACATTAAAAATGAATGACAAAACGCGGTGAATAGTGAATACGAGCCCTAACACAAGCTTTCTTCATCCCAGGACAGCTCTCTCTCCCTGAGCTACATCCCGACCCCACTCTCCTTCGTGTTACAGCTTTTTATTTTGAGACAGTGTCTCGCTAAATTTCCCAGGTTTGCCTTTTACTCATGATGCACCCCGGGCAAGTCTTGAGCTCGCAATCCTCCTGCCTCAGCTTCCAAAGGATCTGGAATGACTGATGTGTGAAATCAGGCCTGGTTCCCAGATCTTTCTGGATCTCATTTCTATACCGTACGCTACAAGCAAATATCAAACCGTAATTAGCAGGCTGTGTGTCTGTCTACTCTGCCTGTCTTGTAATATGTACGGATGAGCAACTCTAAAACGATTTCTATGGTTGCACATATAAATAGAAAAATTTAGGATACTGAGACCCGTGTTTCTCACTTTGAGGTTCGAAACATTTTTTTAAAAAGCAGGCTTAAATGAGCTGTGTGAAATGGGCTTGAGATAAAATACAAGATGTAACAAAATAAAATAGGAGACATAACTGGTAGACAGAAAACAGTGTGATACCCTGAAAGCATTGTAAGGATTGTTGGCATGTGCTACAGCGATCTTGTAGACTTGTAGACTTTGTTCAGTTTCATATGCATCTTAAATCTTAATACAATCATATCAAAGAAATACAAAAGAATGAACATTCCCCAGGTTGGTAGGAGGGTAAAACAAATATAAAGAGAACAGAAACCATAAAGGAAAAAGAACATGAAAACTGTGGATATATATATATATATATATATATATATATGAGTGTGTGTTATATAGCATAATATAAATATATACATATATAATACAACATATAGAAAGAAAAGAAATAAATTGTACATCCAAAATGATCAGTAATCTCAGCAAATTTTAGCAAGCACAGTTATAAATAAACATAATGATTGTGAAATAGAATATTCAAATGCCGTGCAATCTCTCCATAAGATTCCCCGGGATAAACCTAGGAACACAAGTATAGTGACAGTTAAAAACAATGGATTGTTTTGTGACTATGCCCAGTAATGAGGGTACGATGACATTTATTTTAGACACTGCAGCTTTGAGACAAATATTAAATGACTAGTAACAAAAAGGATCATTTGAAATAACAAAAGTGAATTTTCCCTAGAAAAGAAAACTCTCATTATGTGTCACCAGCGTTACAAGTATTTAAAATAGCCAGTTTCAAATAGAAGTGGACAAACATTAGTGAGGGAAATTAAAATACATTTTTCTCAAGGACATGTGGATTGAATCTAACTGCTGGCCATATTTAAGTAATAAAACACCTCAACAAACTTAAAAATATCCCTGCATACCACATTCTCTGAACATAGTGCAATAAAGTTGGACACTAATAACAAATGAATATGTTTAAGATCACCACATGTTTGAAATTAATAACTTATTTGAATTAAGTCATGAATTAAAGAAGACAACCTAGTAGAAATTATAAAATATTAATGCTATACGTCAAAATATGGGATAGGACGTAAGCAGAATTTGGTTAGTTTTAAAAATACATAGCATGATGGAGGAAGGGCACAAATGAGAACGTAGCGGAAGAGACCACAAACTCCTGCCCCCTGGAAGTATCCACAAGGGAAATCGCTAAAGTGAAGGAGCAGCAGACACAAGGAATATGTCAGGACAGCTTCCAAGTGGATGCTTGTTTAGTTGTAGAAAGGTGAACGGAAGAACCCCAACCAAATGCTGACAGCCATTGGGAAGGCAGAGAGAAAAGAGCCAATGGCAAACTTTATAACAGATTGCATGAAACAACAACATATGTTTCATCTGCACAATTAAGCCAACCACGCTGATTATTAAATTAATTAAACACATAAATGTCCTACCTTCTGGTGAAGTTGATTTACTTCCATTTCCTTTGTCCACAACCTTGACTCTGGGCTTTGTCGGATCCTTTCTTTTCTCTAAATCTTTAACTGGAAGAAAAAAGAAATACAGGAATGTGTGGTATTAATGGTTTTTTTTTTAAATGTGGTACATTTACACAATGGAGTATTACTCAGCTCTTAAAAACAATGAGACCATGAAATTTGCTGGCAAATGAATGGAACTAGAAAAGATCATCCTGAGTGAGGTGATCCAGACCCAGAACAACAAAGGTACTCACTCATGGGTGAATATTAGCCATAAAGTAAAGGATAACCATGCTACAATTCACAGACCCGGAGGAGCCAAATAACAAAGAGGGCTTAAGAGGTAACACATGGATCTACCAGAGAAGGGGAAATAGAATGGGCATCACAGGTGACTGGAAGAGAGGTGTGGATGAGGGTGGATGAATGGGGGGATCAGGAGGGAGGAAAGGCAGAGGGAGAGTACACGGAGACTCAACTGGAACCTGGGGGCATCTTTGGAATAAGCTAGAAGCCTAGAGCAAAGGAAACTCCCAGGAATCTATAAGGGTGAGCCTACCTAAGACTCCTAGCAATAGGGGATGCCAAGCCTGAATTGGCATCTTTTGTACCCAGGCAGAATTTCTACTGGAGGAATTGGGACACCAACCTAGACACAACCCCTTAGATCTACCATTTGTCCTGCCTATAAGGAAGTACTTGGGTAAAAGATGGGGAAGAAATCATGGGCGTGACCAATCAATGACTGGCCCAGCCTGAGACCCATACCATGAGAGGGAGCTCACCCCTGAGGGCCAGGAGCCAGAAGCGGAATACCCCAGAACCCTAGGATAGAACCAACACGACTAGAAAAAAATATTAAATGAAATAATTCCTAATGATATTCTGCTGTATTCGTATATTAGTGCCTAGCCCAACAGAGAGGCTTCATCCAGCAACTGATGGAAACAGCAGAGACCCATAGTCAAACATTAAACAGAGCTTGGGGAATGGAGAGGAAGAGGGGGAAAAGGAGTGTAGGAGCCAGTGGGGCCATGGCCACCACAATAAAACCCATAGAATCAACTAATCTAGGGTCATAAGGGCTCACAGAGACTGAACTGAAAACCAGAGAGCCTGCAAGGGACTGACCTAGGACCTATGCATTACTGTCACAATTGTGTAACTTGATCTTCTTGTGAGACTCCAAGCAGTGAGAGAGAAGCTATCTCTAACTATGTTGTCTGCCTTCGGGACCCTTTTCTCCAACCAGATCGCCTCATCCAGCCTTAAGAGAAGAGGGGATACCTCATCTCACCGCAACTTGATATACCACGGCTGGCCCTTGATATCCATGGGAGGCCTGCCATTTCCTGAAGAGAATCAGAAGAGGAGGAATAAATGGGTGGGGGAGTTGAGGGGGAACTGGGAAGAGAGAAAAGAGGGAAAACTTTGGCTGGGAATGTAAAAACAAAAAAATAAATAAATAAAATATCCAATGTGTTTATAACTAAAACCCCTGCAAAACCAAAAGGTATGAATAGACACTAGTACCACAGCACAAAGTCCTTTCCAAATGTCGGACCTGATATGTTCTTCAACCTAGTCACAAGGTATGAAAAGTCCTTAGGGCTTAGGTCAAGGGTGTACCATAGATAAATGTATCAGTTTATCACTTTGACACTTCAGACAGCTGTACAACTGATATCTTCCTCCCAAGCTTAAAAAAAAATGCTTCTCTAACATTTTCTTCATAGCTATAACCCACTGGTTAGGTGTGCATGCTTACTTATGATAACGTAAGTAGGCCTAATGAAACCCACCGGGTTGTCAAATGCAGAAATAAAATTCAATAAAACATCAAAGCAGAAGGGGGTCCTGCAGGGATGAGGAAGGGAATCAGTGGGAGTGGGGTGGGCCATGAAAAGGTAATGAGACGCTGATATGATAAAAATTATGAACATGTATGAAAATGTCACAATGAAAATCATTTTGTATAATTAACCTTTACTGATAAAAATGACAGAAATAGTCTTGAGAGTTAGATGGTGTGCTTGTCACTTTAAGGAGACAGTATTCAGAGGCTGGAAATGGCCCCCATTCCTTTGGTACACTCCTGGCCACCTGCAACGTTAGTTTAATGCCCCACTGCTCTCTAGGCTGGACACTCTGTAGCAACCCGCCTGCCATTCCTCGGTTCTTTAAGCTTCCAAAGCTTTCAAGACCACCACCAAACATCAAGACAATGACAAGATCTGCCATTTAGTTGTTTCATCTGCTTGAAGGAAGTGAGCAGATGTGTTGGCAGGGTCAGCTGCATAGGGCATATAATTTTGCCAACCATCCTTGCCATCCTCCCCAGGAGATGGTCCCACTGGTCCTCACTCTGTCTTTCCCCTGCCTTTCCCCTGGCTTCTTTGCCTTTGCTGAAAGGGTCCCATTTTCATCTGCTCAGGGCTTACTGCCTCTAGTAATTCTGTCTTTAAAACCCTCCTTGTCTTCCTGACACCAAGAAATTTAATTTCAACCTAGGAACAATAATTTAAATTTTAAGATACTTTAATCTTACTAGGTGCATTAATCGAATTTTACACCCGTCTTCAGACCCCATTCTCTGGATTCTTAATCAAGTGTACTGACTTTTTAAAAAAAAAAAAATCTTTGTTCTCAGTTTTTGCAAAGATATAATTGCATTTTTTTTTCCTATTTCACTACCCTATCTTTTATATTCCTGTCTTTGGATTCTTTTTCTCCTTTCATTCCTGAAACATGACCTTATACTAAAGCGGCCTTGCATCTCTGCCTATAGTTTTATCGTCCAACAATTTAAAATCTCATCCTTTCTGGGCTAATTTCCAAATCTACATCGTTCACCCCACCCACACTTGGGCTATGACCCAGGCCACTTACATTTTCTGAAATAAGATGCATCTGTCGGTTTAATGTGAGGGAAAACTGCGTTAAGAAAGGCTAGCGGGTGTACAGGAATCCGGGAAATAACAAGAATAATTCCAAACATGGGGATCTGCAGATCTGTTCCTGGAAAGGGAACACTACCGTGCCACTATTTAGATGGGCAGGCTGATTGGAGCAGAGGCCAATTTTTCTCCTTGGAACTCCAAGGAGAAAAGTTGGTGGCTTGGAAGCGCTCCAAACAGACCACAGCTCCAGCTTATATTTGAATTTTGAAAATCAAGTCTCGGGGGAGGTTGAGCCACAAGGTCGCACAGAAAGTGTAATGAATGTTGCGACCTTCAAGTAGGAAGAGAATCAGAAATAAATTGTCCTGTCAGGTGTACTGCTACCGTCTCCTGCCTCCTAAATTGTTACAGAAGTACCGGAAATGACGTCATGAGATGGTCTCCGCTGCATTTGCCTTTCCCTCACGCCTTCTCTCTCCTCCATCTCCCTCTTATTCCTTCCCTCTGTTTTTCTTTTTCTGAGACAGGTTTTTGTTTTGTAGATTAAGCTACCCTGGAGCTCACTGTATAGCCTAGGCTGTCCTGGAACGTGTAAGTCTCCAGCTGTTTGTTTGTTTTTTTCCAAAAAAAATGTGCTGCTTCTTTTTCTCCTATTTCCTGTTTCTCATCGACCTGAAGAGACATCATTTCCGGTACTTCCAGGAACAATTTCGAATGCTGGTGACTGGAGTACCAACAAAAGTGTGGGGTGGTGGGACTGACTTTAAACCGAAAACCTAAAAACCTCTAGATACCTTTTCGATGATGGGGGAAATCTCAAACAGTATTCCATGTCATCTGCACCTGAGGACAGGTAGACTCACTGAATGTCTTTGTTCAGAAGTCAAAAAGGCAAAATATCTCAAACACCTCGCTCATGCATGGAGTATTTTAAGCCCAGAGCCCCTGGTGGTACTTCAACACTGTCAATACCCACTTCTGAACTGGCCTTGAGCTGGTTTGCTTTCTTTGTCTTTATTGTAGGCGATAAGTTGAACCGTGTAATTCTGCTCTGGCAGAAGGCCTTGGATAATCGCTTTTGTTGCAGCGTTCTGCAGATTCAGCTGGTTGGTTTTCCCCCCTGGAATGAAATAGAAAGGTGAGTTCGTTTGAGGCCGCAAGTAATGACATGCTCTGAGAGCTTTTATTAACCACAATTTGAGACTGTTGGAAGGCAAAGACATTAATATTTTTAATTTTGGTTGTATATATTTACCAGGCACAGCGTGCTTTGATAGATATCAGACGGTAACACCGCTTGAAACACACATACCTAATACATGTGTGCACAGAGCAATATAATTTTCATCCTCATGTCCAACATATCCTGTCTGCTTTAGATATCAAATGGTTGCCCACGCTAGATAAAACCCAGTCACAAAAGACATTCATCAAATACTCAATCCCATTGATTATCTAAGGGAAAAGGTAGCACAGGATTGGAAAGCAGATTCTCAACATCAGATAGTCTTCAAAGAGAAGAGGAGTGAGTGCCTCTTGAAAGTGTGGGGTGTGTGGGGGGGGAACACAGGAGCTGGCTGAATGTTAGTAGCCAGGCTGGCATTGTTTTCCTCTGCTCCCTGGAGTGATACAAAGCATCCTTGAATCACCAATCATAATCATAAACTTAGTTATCTGAAATCTGGCCATCACTGCCTCAAGATGCAGAAGGAAGTACTCACTGACTGGCTACTTAAAAGACAGTTTGCTTCCTTAAAAAAAAAAAACTGCAAGATCCCCATCAAACTATACTGACAACTAAGGCTTTCTTGAAAATGTTTTTGGTTAAATCCTTATTTTTTATCAAAACTTCAAAAACACCTTTTTTCCCCCTAGAATTTCTGGCAGTAATTAACAACCTGAAATAAAGGGAAAGTTAATTCAAAATTCCTGTCCCTCTAATAGCCCTAGGAGAGGTATAAATTAATGTAGCACAGATTATAATAAATTTTAATTAAATTCCAACCAAATCTATATCTAGATCAGAAATGTTTCTTGCTATTATCCATGCTGCCTGCTGCCAAAGGACAAAACTGAGTTTTCTCTGACCAAAGCCCATTTCCTTAAGTGTTCAAGGTGTTAAGTTTTGTCTCATAAACCCTCATCATTTGAAACTTTATCTGTTGGAGCTAGTGAAATAGCTCAGTGGTTGAAAGAGCTGGCCGCTATTCCAGAGAACCAAAGTTTGAATCCCAGCACCCACATAGCAGCTCAAACCTGGCTGGAACTCCAGTCCAGGAGGACCCAGGGTCTCTTCTGGCATCCATGGGCACAGTATGCATGTGTTGTACAGACAGACACACATACATTTAAAACGTCAAAACTTAAGTCTCAAGAAAACCCCATCTTTTATAAAGTACACAAATAAATATTATGTAATCTATACTTTGCTAAAAAGAAGGTTTTTAGAAAGCTTTGTATATTACAGTCTCTCTTTGGAAGGCAGATATGTTGTTTTATTAAAAATTGTGAGGCTCCTATGATAAAATGAATGCTTTAAACTCTGTCTAGACCAGCATTTCCCAAATTTATTTGACCATTAAATCATTTTATTGTGTCACTGCTATTAGCACCCTGCAAAATACTATGGAACATTCTTTGGGAAAGATTGGCATAAAAAGAACTTGGACCATGATCCACAGTGGTAAAATCTCCATGAACATTAAATGTATTTATTATACTTTTTTATTTGCAATGTTAATCAGGTAGATTTTAGTGTATCTAAATGAACTAGTTTGCTTTGACCACAGTAATAAAGATAGTGGATAAAATAAACCTAATAGTCATTAAAAAATATTAAAAATTTAACTCACAATTTTATCACTGGAGATATTTCAATAAAAGTTAGGCATCTAGCTTTTGAGTGCACTGTCTCAGAGGGGATTGGAAGATCATGTTGAGGTTTGGTTCACAAGGCTCTTGAGTCAATTCTAAGGTCTGTGATCCCTCAGTGATGAGTGTTTGGGGTGCTTATAAATTTAGTATAATTAGCAATTAATCAGGAAAAATTAAAGTACTGATTGACTAAGAACTTATTTTCAGGGCCTGACACAGGGAATCCCCCAGTTCCTGAAGTTAATAACTTGTAATGAGTCTAAAGTGCTTAGTATTAGTGACTAAGCAAGAAGCTAGATGTTTTATCTACCTAGATTTGTTTTGAGATTTCTAAATCAAATCACGGATAATATGACACATTTGTGAATACAAAATCAGTTGAGAAATGGTCCTCCACAGAAGGAAGTCTAGCTTTCTGTACCCATCTTCATCACCTGTTATAATTATATTTATAAACACGTGTATCATGGCTAATCATTGTCAAGATGACTAGATCACAAAAGAGCTATGTGAGGCCCAGCTCTGTACACCTATGTGCAGATGCCTCTGTAGACGATTAACTGAGTTGGGGGGGGGGGTGGTACTTTAAGTATAGGAAGCAGCATTCTACGAGCTGGGGATCCAGGTCAGAATGAAAAGGAGAAAAAAGAGAAAGCAGCGAAGTGCAACATTGCCTCTCTCTCCCACTCTGCCACCAGGGCAGCTGGGAATCAAGCCGTTTCTCTTGGCAGCCCATGCCAACTGCCATGATGGACAGGAGTAACCAGGGACTCACCCTCTGAAACTGGGAGACAAAATAAACCTTTTCTCCCTTGAATCGCTTGTGCCAGGCATTCTACCACAGCAGCTAGTAACCGCTACGTGAAGGTCATGAGGTTACCAAGTAACCGATGCATGGAGGTCATGAGGTTTCTAGAGAGTTCTCATGTACTTGTGTGTAAGGATGAGAACTGAGAGACTTCCTGAGGAGCACCCCTGCGGCGACGGTCCCTTAGCAACACTCTATGGCAGGACTTTCGGTATGTGTGCTTTTTAGTTCCTTTGGCCTTCACAATCAGGACTCCCCAAACTCCAGTTTTACAGGAATCCTTCAGGGGAGGTTTTAACAGTTCAGATTGAGTCAGAAGTTTGGGGCTGGGATCTCATATTTTGTATTTGAAATAAGCTTCTGGGAAATGCTGTGTGCACGACCACAAAGCTCCAATGTTGTTTCATACATCCTACAGAAGAAACTGGGGCTCTCAGAGGCTAAATAACCCGTCCAGACATCGCTATTTCTAACAGAAGTATAATTAGAGCTTAAGAAATCCACTGTGGATTCTCTGAATCTCTGTGACACCCATTCAATTCCCCTACATGCCCTGCCTTGATTGACTTTATCTTTATAATAGAACTATAAAACATGAAAATGAAAACTTTGCCCATAATTTAATCACAATTTTATAGCACACCTTTATGTAATGACCAATAAATCTGTTCAGTTGGTGTTTCTCCTGTTGCACTGTGTTTTCACAATGTCTAGTTGACCTTTATAATTTTTATGTGTAATTGCTAAGTATCATTCAATAAAGTTCATTAGTTATAACCTATTCAAACAGGCGCAACAATTGTACACTCGAGTGTAGTGTATCTTTACAGCATCCGTGGATCAAAAGTATTTATTATATGTTGAAATATGGGTGGGGGGATTTTTGATGTTCTGGAAATTCTGACCTAAGGAGACTCAATCACAGCTGAGTCCAAGAGCCAGCCCTTATATTATTTCCTTGATGAGAGGAGAATTGCCCAGTTCAAAAACTAAACCACACACTCCTAAAGCAACACTCAGCACTACATATTTTTAACCATCCGTGTGTAAAAAGCACAACCAGCCCCAGATAATAAAGTGGTTGTCTTTACCTGAAGCTGGAGCCACGAGTAGTTTGTATCCACCAAATTTCCCTCTGGGAGCTTTCCATGAAATCTGTATACTGTCGTGGGATATTACATTGTATCTTAACCTTGTGGGAGGAGCCACTGAAAAGGAAAAACAAAATGGTTTAGAGGTGGAAACATTTAAGTTAAAATTGAAAACTCAAAGCAGCATGACCGAACCACACAAGAATTCATCAGCCTCAAAAGCTGTTCTTTCTACAACCCCAGCAATGAATCACTCAGCGTGGGAAATATGACAACGGGGAGAGTGTGTGCTTTTTCTCCCAAGGGACACCCGTTGGTCAGACAGCACCGACCTGAGACATAGGGTTAGAACTGAATATATCTCGTCTCCTTTAGAAACCAAAGCCAATGCTCCAAACTGATTTCATTTTGTTTCAAGGATGTATTTCCCTACTTGGAACATGAAAACTTCTCTGCCTTACTGGGACCATTGAAAGTATGACTTTACGTTTTCCGCTATGGGCATCAAATGGTTTTAATGATGCAATATTTGAAGAAACTATTTCAGGCATGTTATGGTAATAAAATATTCAATGTAAAACATTTGAGAGGGGCTGGGGACGTGGCTCAGTGGTTAAGAGCAGGTGCTGCCTTTGCACGCGACCCAAGGTCAGTTCCCAGCACCTGTATCAGGTGGCTCACAACCACCTGTAACTCCAGCCCCAGGGGATCTGAAGGCATTGTCTGACCTTGACAGGAACTTGAACTCATCTGTACACACACACACACACACACACCTAATTAATTTATTAATTTATTTTAATATAATAAATAAAACATTAGAGGTAGGGATCATAAGGAAATGGTTCAAATGCAAGATCAGTTTTTTGTAAGCTCTGATCTACTCTTCTGGAGAAGCTGATTTATGCGGATCAGGTAGGTTGCATAGATGATTCAGGCGACAATATTTGATCTTTAGTAGCCTCACAAAGGCGTTTAGATCTCTTTACTTTCACGTAAATCATTAAAACTTTATAATAGGTTTCAAAACCCTCTGTAAATGCCCCAGGGTTCCAAAAGAAGTCTTTTGGCATGGGGATATGTGCTATATAATATCCAAATAAAGTTTTTCACTAGTAGAATGTCAGGATTCATTATCTGCTTTGTGCCCAGCCTTCTTTCCTTTCTTTGGGACCCAGGGTTAGGGAAGGAGGCAAGCATTCATAGAAGACATGAAACATAATACGAGCTCAGACATAAGTTTGATTCCCAGTTCTGTCATTGATCAGTTAAGCAGCCTGAATTCAGTGATCAGTTCCTACAAAGCCAGTTTCCTTACTTTTAGAAAACGTGATACTTTCTACAAAGCCTGGACCATAACTTTAAATAGATTAATTGATTCATTACGATGGTCAATAAAAATGTCTTCCCCTTCCTCTCCCTTTAGCTAATGATGGAGTTTAAAAACTCATTTAAATCCTCACAAACATTTGTTACCAGTCTGACTTTAGAATAAAGGAACCAAGGAATAGCTGCTGAAAACTTTGTTCAAGTTCACACACTGGGGAAGGACAGCCCCAAGTGAAATCTATGCACTGCTTCACACACACACACACACACACACACACACACACACACACACATATTAACAAATCACCCTCTACTGAGCTTGATGAACAAAAATTTAATTCTCATCCTGGTTAGTTTTTTGTCAACTTGACACAAATGACAGTCACTTGGGAAGGGTGGGCTCTCAATTGAGAACATGCTTTCATAAGACTGGCCTATGGGAAGGTCTATCAGGCATTTTTTTTGATTAATGATTGATGTGAGAGGACCCAACTCACAGTGGGTGGTACCACCTTTGGGCTGATGGTCCTGAGTTCTATAATAAAGCAGGCTGAGCAAGTCATGAGGAGCAAACCAGTAAGCAGCACGTCTCCATGACTTCTGCATCAGCTCCTCCCTCCAGGTTCCTGCCCTGGGTACCTGCCCCGCCTTCCCTCGGTGATGAGGGAATGACCCGAGAGTTCCAAACTGAAATGTTGCTTTTGTCTGTGGTGTTTATCACAGCAACAGAAACCCAAGCTGAGGCACCATCCTCAAACTACCCAGGCATGTGGAATCAGTGAGCCCTGAAGGACACGTCTCAAGAATAAAACATCTTTAGACTCATCCTTAACCATGTATAAGTAGAGAGCGCCATTTACAGCGCAACAAAAGCATTAGTTTCATAGTTTCAACTTGAGACAATGGAAAAAGTTTGGCTAATGGGAGAACACGATTTTACCACAAGAACAGCTCTTTTAGTGCTCAGCATGTTAACGTACAAAGAAAGTCTTTTTCTAAGTCTTCAACTCAGAAGCAAAAATCTATGTGTAGCTGCATTTTATCACCTATGAGAAACATTACAAATACGAATTAGAAGTTTGAAACAGCATTTCTGAGTTCAGTCAAATCAGTGGGTTTCATTTATCACTCAAAAGCTTTCGCATGACTGTACCGGTGAGAAAAGCTACCTGGGACCCAGGAGGCTAGAAAGGACAGCAAGCAGCTGGGAGCTTTGATCTAAGCCAACCAATCCTAAGCGGTTCCGTGGACTCTGCTGGCATGTCAAGTGTGCTGACATCTCAAGGAGAGCAAAGAAGCTAACAGCGATTGGGATTGCTAGGCTAGACAGTAGATATGTAAAAGAGTTCCTGTGTAGGCCGCTATCCTTTGAATACTGTGCGAGTTCCTGGTCCTCGGCATCTCTTTAGACAACAGCTAAGTTTCTAAGCTGCCAGCGGAAAACAGTGGGGAGAGCATGGGCTGTGCTGTTTATGAAATGCAGATGGTCGTCTAGAAGCCAAAATGACAAGGCTTCCATTGACCTTCTCAAGAAAACGAAATGAGAGGCAAATGGCACAACGAAGTCCAGCAAAGGTCAGCTCTTGAATTTAATTTAAAAGTAGATCACATGACCACCATCCCATCATGACAGTTAGAAGTCAGATCACACCTAGTGCCAACAGAAGCATAAATATTCTGATAATCGCGAAAAAAAAAAAAAACCCTTGGATAGACATGAAGCACACAGTTTTGCCTTTGGGGAGAAATACAGTGCAAAGAATAAATACGAATTAAGAGACAGTTCTAGATTTCAAAGTCAGCTCCCTCCTATCCCCAACCCCCACCCCCCCCCCTGCCTTTGGAAGGCACTGGGACTTGAGCCAAAGCAAGGGCAAGTGGAATTGACAGAAACACTGTAAAGAGTCACAGAAAAATAATTGCTCTTATCTCACACAACAAGAATCTATGTGGGTCTTTTTTCCCTCTACAAGCACAAAGGGCGTGCTTTCTGTATCATATACGCTGTCCTTAACTTCCAGAAGATGCTTGAGTGAGCTTCATTAAAAAGTTAATCTGTGTCGGCTCAAATACTAATCTTTTCAAATAGACAAAATCAAGTGTAAAGTTTTGTTTGGAGCACACACAGGGAGCGCAGAGGAAGCAAACAAGCTCTTCCATGGTGACATGAGATTAGGCTCAACAAAAAATACTTGTGTATACATGAGTTTCACCCCAAAGAGGAATGAGCAAGGCTATCCACTTATATCTTCTTCTTACTGAGGCTTGTTACCAAAAGCTCAGAGTGCTTTGTCTTACTGTGTTGCACTGTGCTTTGTTTGAACACAAGTTGGCAAACTTTCCATAGGAATCCATGGGAGGAAGGGCAATTTTATGTTATTCTATAATCTAATCTACCTGCTTATCCAATGAATAATTTTCTGCTGTTTCCTCTCTTCCTTCTCAGGCCTCTTCTATCTATCTATCTATCTATATCTATCTATCTATCTATCTATCTATCTATCATCTTTCTGTATGTCTGTCTATCATCTATCTATCTATCAGTCTGTATATTTTCAATTTTGTTCAAAGGAGGTTCACAATGTCTTTATGACTTTTAAGGGTCATGTCAAACATGGCCAACTCATAGAAGCTCATAGAATATAAAATCAATACAGTAAAGCAATTTGCATGTCTTTGCCTTGCTCAAAACATGTAACTGAGTGGTCATGGTAGAAATAAGATAAACTTTCTGGAAGTTCTCATGGATTTTCAGACACCAGAGTCCACGTGACATCTGAAGTTTTTTCTAACCTGGCTGTCTTAGCATGCAGCCATAATCTTCCATCCTTCACTTCCAGATACTGGAGCTCCCGGACTCTTTTTAGAGTTTCCTTGATTTCATCCTCTTCCTCTTCCTCTTCTTTCTTCTTCATTGGATACTTTTGATCAGCTATTTTTCTTCCACTGAACTCTTGTCTGAGATTGTTCTGCAGGCTTCATCGCCATCTTTCTGTGGAGCTACCCCTCTCTAGTAACACCTCAAGGGCCCCAAAGGTCTCTAGTTCTAACCATAAAGTACAATACAACTCAAGTAAAAACTCTCCTGTCCTAAAACTTTTCCTATAAACTCCATTAACTGTGTACCTACCAGGCCCAACTGTATGTCTCCCCAAAACCTAAAACCCCACATATTTGTCTAAGGTTGAACTCAGTATCTTGAACTTAAAATTCCCCCTTTGTCTGTTAATCTATTCAACATAAATGCCTTCTAAAATTCAAACCTTCTCTTGTAACCAAACATATGGAAGCAGTAACAACACAAGGAACAGAGCCAAATGTCCCATCCACTCAGGTCTCAGCCAAGGAGTTTCCGCATCACCTTGTGCATCCCCTCCCTCTCTTCTGCCTGCCTGCACACTTACTCAGCAAACCATCTCTGCTTACTCATCCCTTCTACCACTGGTTCCTGCATCCACGCTTTTCCCTTCAGCCACATCTCCTGCTTCAGACACCAATGCCCAGTTTAGGAACAATTGGATATTTTAGCAGCCAGACCTTCTTAATTATGCCTATGCCTGAAATTCATATGAGTCACAAGCACAGGTAGTGCTGTTACCAACATTATCATCTCTACAAAATAAAATTATTTGAAAATTAGCAACAGCTTAAATGTCTGTTTGGTTTCTGGCCTTTGCTTTTTTGTTACGGTCCCATGGGACATGCACTGTGATTATCCGTTAGTACTTCCATCTAGTGGCCAGGAAACTTCTTGATGAAGAAAAAAACTGTCTTACTCAGCAGAGCTCGTGAATCACAGGCACATAAAAGATGCCCCTTAACTGTTCATCTGAAGCAGAATCTGGCTCACAAGGTGGATCTGGTAGTTCATCCTTGAAGATACTGCATAGAGATGTCTACTCCAATCCACAAATGCAGGTTCTAAATTAACCAAAATCGGGATGGCACTGCTGAATGTTTTCATGACTTGCTTCGTTTGGACCTGGGTCTTGCATCGTGGAGTTCAGGGAGTAAGTTGCCTCCAAAAACCTTCTTTTGCCAGTGTACATAGGACAAGCAGAATCTGTCTCAGCTGTTCACTATGTGTTCGATGAAGTAGATGAAAATACAGTCGTCAATCCCAGGTGCACGACAGCTATTTGAACTTGCCGAGTTCCATTCCTTTTCAAACAGGTGTGCCTTGCTTTGAAGAAGCAGGGTGTGGTGGTTCATGCATTTGATTTTTGCAGCCAATTGCAGATATGAGACATTAACATTCCTAAAACTACCTCATTGCCTTCATGCATTTTGCTCTAGTGATGGATATTTCAGAGGTGGCAGTTAAGCTCCTGCAGAAACGTGTGTTTGTCTAGTTAAAGAGGCATTCATCCTGTGTGTGATGTGCACTGACTTCATGGATAGCACAATTCTGTGTAAAAGGCCAGACAGCAGTATCTTCTGCCACCCGAACGTAAAAGCAGCCATACACAATATGTAAACAAATGTGCATATAATACAAGTTTATCCAAACAGATAGTGGGCCAGATTGAGCCCATGGATGGTAGTTTGTCAACTACAGACTTAGAAGAAAAGGGGTTTGAAACAGTACATATCTTGCTAATATAAAGAGTAGATTTCACAAACTCTTTTTTTTCCAAAAGGCCAAAATAAAGTCACATAGTGGAAACCTCTACTAGACAATTAACAATCTTAAACTGTACTCAGTTTTAAGGAAAGAACTAAAAAAAAAAGGAATGAAACTTAAAGTGATATAAATATACTATAGGTCCCAGGTATGACAACCAGAACTCAGGAGACAGAGGAGGGTGAGTCTCTGTAAATTATAGGCCAGCATGGTATATAGAGAGAGTTCCAGGCAAGCCAAGGCTACACAGGAGTCTAGGTCTCCAAAAAATAAAATATATTATAGACTCTATGGGGAATAGATGGGGATACGATACACACATACGTAGAATCTATTGCTATTTATTAACCTAGCTGACCTGGCAACATGCAGATTTGATTTTCACAGATTCATCTCTGATGGCCTTCCAGCACCCTCTCTTCAATCAGCTTCTCCATAATGGCTATGCCCAGTTTCTGGTGACATGGTAACCCTGTATGGTTTGTTCCATTGCTACATTGTAAATAGTTGGTAAAAATGAATAAAAGCTGACGTATTTCCTGCCTGGGAAGACAGGTGAACCAACAAAAAGATAGTGAGGATGGAGAACCCAAGAGACCGGCTCCCAGGTCTTTCAGTTACCTTGACTCCGGACGATGGTGCAGAAGTAAGCAACCGCCAAAAAAGCCAGAAGCAGCCAGAACCGCATCTCACGCTGAAAAATCTTCATCTTACTTTCTGCCTTTTACATGAGGTGCAACAGCTGCCTGGAAACAGAGAGAGGATGGAAAATAAGTCTGTGTCGTCACCCAGGAGAAGCAAAAGGACCACTGTGGCTTAGAACTGTCAGAAAGTAATTAACTCCCTACAGTGCTGAGTATCTCATTCTCAAATACAAACTGACAGAAGAATGCTCTTTTCCCCCGGAAAATTCTATATTGTAGGTAATAGGAAGAGCTGGGTGTGGTGGCGTATACCTTTAATTCCAGGACTCAGGGGGCAAAGGCAGGCATATCTCTATAGGCTCAAGGATTGCCTGTCTACATAGTAAGTTTCAGACCAGGCAGGGCTACATAATGAGACCCTGCCTCAGAAAAGGAGGAAGAGGAGGAGGAGGAGGAGGAGGAGGAGGAGGAGGAGGAGGAGGAAGAAGGGGGAGGGAGGAGCCAATGGTCACAGAGTTCTACCCATAACCAAGAAGCTATCTGTAATCAATAACTGCTGACAAAGAAAAATCAGTTTTCTCCGATGGAGTTTCAGGGCAGGTCCCATGCCCAGGAGTGGTTGGCCAACACAAGAAAGATTTCAAACTGTTAATTTTGTAGATTTTTCTTGCTTGTTTATTTTGATTTGTTTTTATGGAGGTGTGTGTGTTTGTGTGTGTGTGTGTGTTGGCTTTTGCAAAGAAAGAGGGAAAAACATACATTTTGGTGGAGAGGGAGGTGGGGAGTACGTAGGATGAACTGGGAGAGGGAAAACATGATTAAAACATATTTTATGAAAAAAACAATTTTTTTCACTAAAGCAAAACTTTAAAGAAAAAGAAAGAGAGGTGGGGGCATTAGAATGGGGTGAGCGGCTCGGCTGTACTGTGTCTCTTCGGTAAGCATTATGTGGATTGGCTAGTCTGGCTGAAACAGGGTCTTTCCCAGTCGCGTGTCCGTCCTGTACCACCTCGCCCGTCGCCTTCCATCACCTCCAGAGCACAAATGAGTTCTACCTTTCTACCGGTGATCAAAGAGAGCTTGCTAATATGAGATCACTGCTCCATTTTCCCTTCATGGGTTGAATAATCTCCAGCCCTTTGATCTTTTCTTGCCGCTCTCTCATTTTCTAATATACACGAATCTGAAACTCTTCCAGATCTCTCTTTTTTTTGTGTTAGTGAAAGACGACGTACAAAAATAGAGGAAGGAGGGGGAATGTAGAGAAGGGAAGAAGGCAGAGGAAAAGGGGGGCGGAAAGATGGAGAGAAGGGATGGAGGGAGGGGAGAAAGGAGCTCTACTTGGTATTAATGTAAAAGGCCAGTCTATTGACCACAATTCTATTTTTGAATTATTACACTGGGGAAATTCTTAAGAGATTAAGGCAACATTCGTGTAGCCCCTGGCAAGATATCCGTGTGCCTATAAATAACCCCCCCCACCTGTGCTCTTGTAAGTAGTCATGATTAAACTAATTGGTTAATTATTCACAAGACATGATTGCAAAAGGGGACTAATTGGGTAGAAGGAGATCAGTTGGAGTGGGGAAGGGATCAGAGAGTGTAATGGGATGTAAAGGTGATTGAAATGGGTACGGTTATGAAAACATCATAATAAAAATCTCTTTATATACAATTTAAATGTGCTTTTAAAAACTGTAAAAAGATGTCTCAAAAGCCTTCTTCTGCTAGGGCATCTTCAGTCATCTATCCATTCACTTACTTTCTCCTCCATTTATTATATAAAATTTGCTCAGAAGAGCAAAGGCAACTTAACAATGCAAAGAGTATAAGATAAATATAAATACAGGCGATGGTGGTGCACGCCTTTAATCCCAGCACTTGGGAGGCAGAGGCAGGTGGATCTCCATGAGTTCGAGGCCAGCCTAGTCAACAGGCAGAGTTCCAGGACAGACTCCAAAGCCACATAGAGAAACCTTATCTTGAAACCACCACCCCCTCCAAAAAAAATACATATAAATACAGTGTATAAGATAAACTTTCCAGGTTTAAACCACACAGGCACAAAACACAGGGCTCTCTTTCCATTTCAATTTCAGATAAATAGTAAATAATTTGTGGTGTGTGTATGCTCTGTGAAATAGTTTTGACATATTGAGGAGCACCCTGAAGGTGTAGGCAGGGGAAAGAACCGTGGAGAGTTTTAAAAAACCTAGTTTAGATTCACTTTCTCAATCTTGATCAAGCTTCAGGGAGTCTGATGCCAGGCAGTGTATTGCTAGTTTATTTAAACACAATATAATTTGGAAAAAAAACTTGTTCTGGTGTAATACAATCCCCGGTGCACAAGGAAGTGCAGTTACATCAAAACTCAACTCAGTACATGTCATTTCTGGTTTGGTGATAAAATATCCTGACCAAAGGCGGCTTATGAAGAAAGGGTTTATTCAGTTTACAGTTCCGGATTACTGTCCATCATTGGGAGGGAGGTCTAGTCAGGAACCCAAACAGTTACATCACACCATTTCCTCACCTGCCTCCTGCCTGCTGGCTCTCATTCAACTTTCCCTGCCCTGTTGTAGCACAATTAATAAAAACTCAAAGACAGATACTGGGGTTCAACCTCAAGATCAAAACAAAACAGCCAGCCACTGGCTCTTACCGCTACCTCAGCCTGAAATGGCAATACTGCCTCCAGGAATTCTCAGAATGAGACTGTGTCTGAGAGCTGTCTCCTCTCATCTTATATTCCTCTCTTGTGCTGGGATTAAAGGTGTGTGTCACCACTGCCTGGTCTGTAAAGCTGACCAGGGCAGCTGTTTTACTCTCTGATCTTCAGGCAACCTTTATTTATTAAAATACAAATGAAATATCACTACCCCCTGTCTAGTTCAGGCCCTCGGCCTAGAGAGCACCAATGCCCACAACAGGCTAATCTTCCAATATCCATGTGCAGTCAAGACATTTCCAGAAGACAGTCCTGACCTGGTAATGTCTCCACTGAAGCTCTCTCCTCATTGGTTCGAGGGTGTAGACACAGGCTTCCCCCTGCCCCAGCCAAAAAGCTATCTGCAACTGATACCATTAGCAAAGAAAAATCCGTTTTCTCCAATGGAGTCTCCCTGAGTATATGGATCACACTTTCAGGGCAGGCCCTCAAGTCCAAGAGTAGCTGACCAAGGCAAAACAAACTCATTGATACTTTTGTGGACTTCTTGTCTCATTATGCTGAGGGCATTTTTTTTATCTTATTGGTTTCTTGTTTGCATTTTCATCTTGTGGAAGGAAGTGTACCTGTATTTCATTGTTTTTGTTTGTTTTAAAAGAGAAGAAAAGAAGAACATAAACTTTGGCAGGTAGGGAAATAGGGATGGTCTGGGAGGAAGTGGGGTAGGAGAAGAACATCAAAACATATTAAATAAAAATGTTTTCAGTAAAAAGTAAAGAAAAATCAGGACTTTAAATGCAAAAAAATAAAAATAGGTGTCACAGATACCAAAAATAATGTTTTACTGTAAGAAAACATAAGACTATAAACTTTTGCTCTTCTTTCTTTAGTGATGTATAAACATTTACTGGTGATAATAAAAGTCCTTTTTTAATACATTTGTGACAGGATCACAATTTATTTGTCAGTATTTGAAATTTTTAGGTTATTTCCAGAGTTCTCAAACATATATAAACATTGCACTCAACATCCTTTCTGAGATTGGTGTGCTTCAGCTTGACATAGAACATGGAACTGCTTGTTAAAAGAAGATATAAGTGTTATTTTGTCTTTTGAGACAGGGTCCCAAGAGGCTGGTTTTGAATTAATAATCTTCAGTCCAGGTTGGCTTTGAACTAATAATCTTCCTGTTTCAGGCTCCAAAAGGGTGGGACTGCAGGCACGTGCCACCACCCCGCCCTAAGATAAGGGTTTTTTAAGCTAATTACACATTGTTGTGTGGAAAGTTACACTGATTTCCCACTCCCACCGGCACCGAAGGACTACGCTGTACCGCTCCTTCAGTCCCAAGGGTTGTGTGTCGTCTGATTTGAGAGTAAGTGTGATTATGAGTCTTGTTTTCATTTGATTTCCGTAGCCAGTGGGGCTTAGTCACTTTTGCACAGCTATAAACAAAACATGGGGCAGAATAACTTAGAGAAAGAAATTATTTCTGCTGAGTTTCAGAGGTGTCAGTCAACCAGTACAGACAGAGGATGACGAATCAGAAGAACTTGATCACAGCAACAAAGCCCCAATAAGGGGGCAAGGGGATGAATGGAAAATTCCAGGGAAAGACAGAGCACCGAAGCACACACCCCAGGAACCCACTTCCTCCCACCAAGCAGGAACTCCCACCATCGCCCAGCCATCCATTTAAGTTTTAAATGTTCCAATGTATTAAACCACTGATTAACTCAAGGTCCACATGATCTAATTATGTCTGGAAACATACAGACACACCCAACGGTTGTTTTATTGTCTCCAGGACATTGTCTCAATACAGTTAAGATTAACATCTAACAATTAAGATGGACTATCTTAGGGGCAGGGGAGATGACTCAGTGGTTTAGAGAGCTTGTTGATCTTGTAGAGGATCTCGGTGCAATCCCAGAACCTACATAGTGGCTCACAAATGTCTATAAGTCACTCCAGTTCCAAGACTTTGGATGCCCTCTTCTGACCTCTTGGGGCACATGGTGCACACGTATGCACGCAGGCAAAACCCTCATACCCATAAAACAAAATAAAGAAATCAAAAAAAAAATTTTTAAAGCTTGACTATCATTTTAATGCAATATTTGGCATTCTTTGGCTATTTAATTTTTTAAACAAAATTCATGTCTTACACTTTTTTCTGAATTGTGAGAAACTTTTACCTACTATTTATTTTAACTGATATCACTTACACCATTTTTCTAGGTTGTTTTTTAACCTTTAAATTTTATTTAGTGGGTTTAGGGTTTGTTTGATGGTTAAGTTAAATCATCTGACCAAATGTTTTTCATCATGCTGTTCAATGTCACAGGGAAAATGACCTCTCTCAATCCAAATTTTATTTCTAGTTAACTTTTTAGTTCCAGGTAAGAAGGGACTTTTTTCATACTGCGAGGCCTAATGGGCTACTCATAACACACACACACACACACTACATTGTTTTATAATGATCCAACAGTCTAGATGAATACTACCTTTACATCTTTTTTAATCTCATTTCATGTGTTAAATACACTTGTAATTAATGCTTCTTTTTTTCACATTGCATAGACTAAGTTTGAATTTTACCAGCAAAACTTCAAAATTTCACCTTAAGTATATCGCTGGTTACTAGTTAGGGTAAGGTACAGTTCGCTTTCATGTGCTGTTGTTGTTGAGGTTCTTAGACAGTAGTGCGGGCTCAGGGCTGTGATCCTAGCATTTAGGGAGTAGAATTAGAGAGATCAGGAGGAGAGGTTATGTGAGATTCTCCATCAAAAACAAACCAACTCCAGGGTGTGGGAGCCGGGAAGATCATTATGAAAAGGTGAGAAAAACATGGGAGTAGGGGTACAAATGTGAGCAGGATACATGATATTTATGAATGAAACTATACAACGATGCCCATAATTCCATATACTAACTAAAAAATGGACGCTATTTTAAAATGTATTTGTGGTGATGACTTCATAACTACACGGCTCTACTAAAATTATTATTTGCAATACTGCTTGGCCAATAGTTTAAGCATATTTCTTTTCTAGCTCTCCCCGAGAAGCCCAGGCTGACTTTGATTCTCTTTCCTAATCCTCCCAAGTGCCAGTGATACAGGTGTGAGCCACCATGCCAGGTTTATATAAACACCTCCAATATTTCTACTTAGAGGCCTTTGATAGCGGGACATCTGGATAAAATCCCTGGTGGAGCAGGAATACACTAAGTTGCCCTTTATGTCCCCTGGTTTACAGAGCTGGGCCAGAGACTATGGCACGTAAGTGTTTAATAGAACACATGCTGCTTACTCAGTCCCAAATGCCTTAAATTGATCTCATGATCCTTCTTCCAGGCCCGAATGCTCTGCTTCTGAAGACTAGCTCAGTCTTTGGAACAGACCTAATCTATCAAGGCACATAACAACCAAGCTGTAGGCTAGAGGCAGGGACGAGAGATCATTTTTCATCAGCGCTGGAAAAACTTCATCGAGTGAGAGATAAGGTCCCTAGGAGACTTAGTCCTCTCCAAGGCTATAAATACCATAGATAGGTAAGAGATGGGGGCAGCCATGACACTAACTACTGACACTAAAGGCCCATGACATCCTTAGAGGAGCTTCCTAAGGTTAGGCTCTAGCCTCATTCGTGGGAAGACCTGGGACGCGGCCTTGTTAGTGGCAGCCACAAACGGTCTGCTAAGTTTTGCTGGATGAGGAACGTCAGGCTCACTTGGATCTGAGTCAGGGCTAATCTAGGGATTTTCTTCCCATCTCAGAGGCATAGATCTCATCTCGCTTTTCTGGCTTCTTCCAGAGCGCTCCAGGGTCATTCTTCTTTGTGATCTATTCTGGAGCCTTCCAGATGGAGGCCTTTTCATCGGGGGACTGAGGATAAAGGAGGAATCTTCCTGCTTGAATCACTGTCTCAGAAGAGCTTTAGAGTGGGCGTCAGCTCCTCCAGTCCCGGGGACAGATGGGATGCGATGCTAATATTGGGGCCCTTACCCTCACTGAAAATACTGTAGGGGACTGCTTCTTGCATGCTTCCCACAATGCAGGAATACTTTGGTGATCACACAAACAAAATCATTTAGTTGCATCCCGAGCACCCTCTGCTCTCCTGAAGCAGTGTCACGTGCTGCCAGAGTGGCTTCTCCTAGGATTGCACAACACACTAAAGGAGATCCAGGAGACAGTCTCAGCTTGCACCGCCACTCGGGAACTAGCCCTTTGCTACTAATTGCTTTATCCAAATTCCTATAACAGTGGCTTTGCATCCAAGGTTTTGAAGACTAAACCAGGTCCCCATGATGCAAGACTTGGGCAATGCTTCATCTCAAGGATCCCAAGATTCTGTCCATCTGTGTGAGCCTCCTGCAGAGTTCTGGTGCCAGAATCTCGTCCTGGACTGAATTCTTGCCGCCCACTGGTGCACTGGCTTACCACAGAACCTCTTTCAACGGCTGCCAATCAGGCACCCCCAGTGCAAAGTCTCCTCCGAGGAGCTTCCCCCCAGGCTCGTGTATCTTCTTGTACTAGTTTGGTGTTGTTTTAACACTAATTCCAATGCGCACAGCTGAATTTTCAAGCTACGTCAATAACCAAGGTTGACTTAGGGTTTGCTTAAGAAATCTTGGTGTCAAGATTTTTCTAGCTTTTTTTTGTTTTGTTTTGTTTTTGTTTTGTTTTTCGAGACAGGGTTTCTCTGTGGCTTTGGAGCCTGTCCTGGAACTAGCTCTTGTAGACCAGGCTGGCCTCGAACTCACAGAGATCCGCCTGCCTCTGCCTCCCGAGTGCTGGGATTAAAGGCGTGCGCCACCACCGCCCAGCGGATTTTTCTAGCTTTTTAAGGAAAACTAGAAAGTGTCCTGTTATCACCTTTGTCCTGTTCAGTGATCCTTTCCCTCCTTGATGCTGATTCATGCACAACTTTTCCCTGCTCTCCTTTTCACTTGCTTTAGATCTAGTTGAATTTTATACTTCTTGGCTCTGGCTGGGATATTTCCCCATAATTTTTTCTTTACATATCTAGATTTTCATATATTTTTGTTTTACTCACACGCTGTCGCATTATCTCAGTTCCGACTGTTTCTTTTCCATTTATAAGGACTAAATCAGTATGTTTCCAACACAAAATTCACAGGCTAAGGATTTGCCCAATTTGAAGTTTTGAAAAAATTGTCAAGCCTATTGCCTTTTTTTTTTCCAGCTTATTTCTGTATTTGTCATTAATGGCTGCTTTCTGTTTTAACTGTTGTTGGATAGCAAATGTCTTTCTTTGTTGTTCACCCATTGTTTTGTCTAATCCTTCATCAGTACAACGTTATCCTTTCTTTCCCACTGTTTGACACGTTTTGACAGCATCACATAAGCTTTCGTTTCTCTTTTAGTCCAAGATACTACAGTGAAGGCAATAAAACAAATCTTTCTTGGTGTGGCAGTGCCAGCCTGTGATGCCAGCACTTGGGACGCAGAGGCTGGAAAACCAGGTATTCAAGGCTGAGCACTGCTACAGGACAGGTTTGAGAGTAGTCTGAGCTATAGAAGGCTTTGTCTTCAGACTTAATAATAAGCCATAATGCTCTAAGCTGTTAACATAATATAACTTATCCACACTTCAAACTCACTATTCTGGTTTTATATCAGAATGATAATGCATATCTGAAAGAATATATAAGAACATATAACTATTTTCTTTGTGTAATTCACTCATAAAGAAATCATAGAAAAGGCAGAATGTTCAGTGGTATTATCTGCATAGCATTTGAAGTTGAATTAATTTATTACAGGTTAGTTAAATAATCCAAAGGGATTGAGCAGCCCTTAAGTACAAGGACTTGAGAAGATTCCAATAGACAGCCTCATTCTCTTCGGATTAATATTTCCCTCAATCAACTAATCATCCATGGATCTGCCCATCACACACACACACAAAAAAAAAAATATAGTGGCAAAATCTTTCCCAAATGAGATATATTCATTCTAAGAATTCCTTCCCAAACATGACAATCCTAGGCTTCAAGTAAACAAGTCAAGGAAACAGACCACATCTGTCCCATAGGCTCTTTAATACCAGACTGTGTGCATCGGATCGTGTGAGTCTATTCTAACATAGGAAGAAAAGATCCCTTCCCCAGTCGTATCAGGGCAAGAGCCTTTTTGTATATTTTTTACCAATTGCAATTGCATTGCAATTCCTGTGCCCTGGTGTTGCATAACAATAACTAACATGTAGCATTGGAAGTGAATATATTTCAAACGCTGTGGCTAATTAAGTACCTACTGCACTCCTTCATTAGTCTGGGCATAAACAGTCTAAGTTATTAGACTGAAGATAAAGCAGTATACAGAGACTGTTTTTAAATTCTTTTTGTTGTTTGCTTTAAATTAGGATTAGCAACAGCATGTCGGGAGAAGTAGAATCTTAATTTTCCCACGCTTTTCTGCCAAGTCACCAAACTTCTGGACAGAGAAGTGGAGACAAGAAAAGTCTCAATTTCTATTTAAGTGCCATGAGATATTTTAACATTTACCCAAAAAATGTCAAAGTTTCTTTTGTTGAAACTTTGCCTGAGAGTCTGAATAAACAAATAACTCTGCTTTGATATTTCTTTTCTTCTTTTCCTTCTTCTCAAACATGCCATGGCAGAGATGGCTACTTAATTCTGAAAGCAGAAGACACCAATCAAATCTGAGGAGAGATGATATTGCATTGCATAAGTGTGGTCAAAGCACCATCATAACCTGACAAACAGCTTTAAACCAGTCCCATCAGTGCTAATTCAGCCTGATTCTAGCTTGTGTATTTTTTTAATCAAATCTCATTTGTGCAGTTAAGTTTAATAAAGAGCAAAGACTCAAGTGAAGCCATTAGCCAGTGCTTACAGGCATTCAAAGAATTCTCAGCTCGGCACACAGCTGGTTTTATCAAAAAGTCCTTCAAATGTTTATTCAACAGTTATATCTCTTGCCAAAACTTACACATATACACAACCAAATCTTGAAAAGTATTCCCACCAATCGTTGTTTATAAACCTTACAAACTTACACAGAATTGTTCTTAGCCACTTGGTACACAGATGCTGGTGACCCAGGCTGTGAGAGAGAGACAGCTATTTATGACACTGGAATTATCATCCCAACACTCATTGAGAGTCCTTGCTATCTAACCAAAGTAGAGTCCTTGGCGCTAAAGAAGGTAGACAACATCACACTGTATGTTCCTCTTAGGGAGCTCCCTTACAATTCCATTATAGAAGAAGATTGCTAAGCTAACAGAAGTATGAAGTGGCATGGAACATTAGCACAAGCCAGGTGGCATGCCAGACATTCTATGTTCTTCTTCAATGATATATGTACGATAATGTCTGTCTTTGAAAAATGAAGTCATGACATTTGCAGAAAAAAATCAAAGAAAATACTCCAATAAACAAGCACCTTAGACCTCGAAAGACAGATGCTGTATAATTACTTACAAACTTACACAGAATTGTTCTTAGCCACTTGGTACACAGATGCTGGTGACCCAGGCTGTGAGAGAGAGACAGCTATTTATGACACTGGAATTATCATCCCAACACTCATTGAGAGTCCTTGCTATCTAACCAAAGTAGAGTCCTTGGCTAAAATTTAGTTTTAATTTTCATATATGTGTGTGGAGGATGGAGGATGGATCATAAACCCAGAGAGGCAACCGTGAAGTGGGAAATGATGTCTTAAGAATGGTAGGTAAAGCTGGGTGGTGGTGGCGCACACCTTTAATCCCAGCACTCGGGAGGAAGAGACAGGTGGATCTCTGTGAGTTCGAGGCCAGCCTGGTCTACAAGAGCTAGTTCCAGGACAGGCTCCAAAGCCACAGAGAAACCCTGTCTCAAAAAATCAAAAAAAAAAAAAAAGAAAGAAAAAAGAATGGTAGGTAAGAGCTAGGAAGTAGGGGCTCATGCCTTTAATCCCAGCACTTAGGAGGAAGAGGCAGGCGGATCTCTGAGTTTGGTGTTAGTCTGGTCAACAAAGTGAGTTTTACAACAACAAAGGCTACACAGAGATACCCTGTCTCAGAAAAGAAAAGAAAGGAAAAAAAAGAAAAAGAAACAAACTTTCAGGCTGGGGAGTTAGCTCACTTGTTCTTGTGAAGGATCAACTTCGATTCCCAGCACCCAAAAGACATAGATGGAGGCAAAGCCCTCATATGCATAAAATAACTCTAAAAATAAAGAGGATAAGTAGGAGAGAAGAGAGGGTAATAGAATACATGCGACATGAAGGCAGGAGGGTGGGGGGAAGAAGGAAGACCAGCAAGAGTATGGGGGTGGGGTTACAAAACAGTATGGAAATGCCAGGCTGAAAACCATTGCCTTATACACTACCTTTTAAAAACTAATTTAAAAAGAAAGATGATCACCATAATACACAGATAGACTCAGAGAGTTCTGATTTGGGCCCCTGGGCACCAGGTTAATGGAAAGGAAATGGAAACAGTGATAAACAGTGATTCTGCTACTTGGGCAGACGCTAAAGGAAGAAGGCAAACAAAGAACCTTCTATCTCCCCCATAGGAAGGGTGTAAGGCCAGCCTGGCAGAAAGGTTGAAGCCAAAACTGAAGATCCAGATAATTACAAAGGCAGCCAGGACTCGCTTGTGTGGACTACTGTAGACAGTTCCGAACACATCCCTATCCAGTTTTTAATCTCAGAAAGAACTCTGTGCAGGTTGAAATGATCAGCTCTCTGTCGATGTGACCACCTGACTCAAGAGCCATTCACAGGCTTCTTAGGGGAGAAAAAAAAGGGCTTTGCAGTTGTGGACAAGTTTGTGCAGAGCAGCTTTGAAAGATTGGGGATATTTGAGCATGGTTTAGACCCAAGAGAACAGAATAAGAGGTATGTAACAGATGTCTTCCTGTGTTATATTTAAAGAGCCTTCATGCAGAAGCTAAAACTGGGTTCTTTGGCGCACCTTCTGAAAAGAGAAGGTTTGAACTGACGCAAACTCACAGTCCAACATTGAGAATAGTTCACCTTCTTCTGTAAAGTGTGGGATCATAATCCGAGTGAGTTTTCCAACTTGGGGGATCAGTATAAAGTGGTTTTTAGGATGTCCGCCTCAGCTCTATCTTTCCAATATTGTTTGTTCATGGTTCTTTGTTTATTTGTTGTCGCGGCCCCTTGTTTTTTTTTTGCTCATTGTTTGTTTGTTTGTTTAAGACATGGACTTCAAGCTTACGGGGTAAAGCAGTTGGCGATTTTAAGGACAAGAGTTCCAGCACCCCCAAACGGGGTAAGAGGGTATGACAGTGGCCTTTAATCCCATCTTGGGGAGAAGGAGAGACAGTGGAACCCCACAGTAAGCTGAATAGATTGAATAGCTAAGGCCACAAGATCTGTGTTCAAGTTAGAGACCCTACTTCAATATCCAAGGTAGAGAATGATAAGGAAAATGCCTACAGTCTACTTTAGACCTACATACACACATGCATACGTGCATGTGAATACACACACACACACACAGGTTCCCACATACATGCAAACATGGATACACACATAGACAGGCGTATTATACAATTATACACCTCAAGAAAAGACAAATCTTTGCATGTGTACAGGCCAATCTGATATAAAAATCCCTCAGTAAGTTCCTCTGATTCTAGCCTGTGTTGAGTTGACCTGTGAAGCTAACCTTCACAGTGAATCCTTCATGAGGGATGCTTTACTGAGAAAAATCAGTCTCACCTGAGGCTGAGAACAGTTTTATGGGTGGCACCATCAACCAGGCCTCCGAGAACAGCAGCTCCTCAGCTAGATTGGTGGCCTTAAGAATTTTTTGCCTTTCTGGATATTGGCACCAGAGGACATCTGGATGACATTTAAAAGCACAGCTTAACAAATTCAATACGCTTAATAAGCAATCGATAAATACTGATTAATTATCATTGAGTGTTTAGGGATAATGGATGTACAGTTTGAAGGTGAATATGGTACGTGGATTACAGTTGGCTTCAGGTAACCAGGGCTTGAAATTAGCGGTCACCTGCCAGTTGTGAGCCGCAGGGGCAGATGACCCAAATGAAAGTGCAGTTTTCTTCTCCCATAGTAGAGGGTTTCCCAGAGGGGTCACTTTTCGCTAATTCGTCCTATGAGGTTAGCAACAGCGTTGTGAGTCAGTCAGCTGCCTCTACAAGAGCCGGTACAAACCAGTCTCAGAAGCGCAGCCATTCTGTGGGTTGGAGAAATAGTCACATAGATGAAGTGCTTGCCACACAAGCAGAAGGGTCTCAGTTCCAGCCCCTGAACCCACATACGAAAGCCAAGCATGTGCTTGTAATCTCAGTTCTGAGGAGACAGAGACTGGAAGGTGTCTAGCCAGCCAAACTGATGTAATTGGTGAGCTCTGGGCCAATGACAGACCGCATCCCAAATAAAAATAAGTGTAGACTGTTCTTGAGGAATGCCATCTACACACACACACACACACACACACACACACACACACACATACGGGGGGGGGGGGGGAGAAGGGGAGTGCCTTGACACTCTTAAACTAGATATGTAAATTTTGAGATGGAAGCCAGAGCCATTCCAGAAGCACAGCAAGTTAGTGACAGCTACTTGACACAAGAATGTCCCGTCATCTGGCTTCCGTCTTCCCTCTCAGCTGGCTTTTTAAGGACTGCAGAGCTCCTCCACCTTCCTCACAGCCTATGGCCATTTTCAGTCACGGACCAGCTCCACTTCTCCTGTTAGATACCTTCCATTCAGGAGGCTTCCCTGGTCTCCCCACTGAGAGCCACGAGGCTTCCCCCTGGCGCCTCCAATGCTAACCTTTGTTCTCCACTCTATATGCTCATCATTGGACCGTAGTTATTAACTGCATTTCTGCTTTCAAAAATGCATTTGCAGCACTGCACCTTGAATATTTAGCACAGTGACAATACAAGGCAAGATGCTGGGCTGGAGAGAAAAACAATCTCTTTTTGTTTTTGGTTTTTCGAGGCAGGTCTTTTCTGTGTAACAGTCCTAGCTGCCCTGGAACTAGCTCTTGTAGACCAGGCTGGCCTCGAACTCACAGAGATTCACCTGCCTCTGCCTCCTGAGCGCTGGGATTAAAGGCGTGCACCACCACCGCCCGGCTATTTTTTTAACCTCAATTCAGTGTGCTCCTCGCCACAAAAGCAGAGGCAGAAAGCCATCCAGGAGCATATCTCTTCACGAATGTGTCTCCTGACTGCCCACCCAGACCTGCCCTACGTCATTCTGATGGATTTAGCAAAGGCTAGCCTCCTTCTGCTCAAGGAAAATCTTGGAGAAGAATCTGAATACAACTCCCTAAACATTTCAAGTTAGGGACATCTGCCAGGGCAATTGGAGTAGCCACTAACAGAAAAATGCAAGCTGAGAGAGAACTGATCTAAGAACCAGGCATGGTGGCTGATGCCGGTATTCCCAGCACACGGGAGGCTGAGACAAGAGGGCTGTTGTGAGTTCGAGGCCAGCAATAACTACATAGGCGGCGGCAGCTGAGCTACACAGTGAAACTCTGTGGGGGCAGGAGAGTGGAAGCAAGATTGCGCAACAGGTGAATGTATGTGCCGTGTAAACCTGGTGACCTGAGTTCAAGCCCCAGGACGGACAGTAAAAGGAGGGACTAACTCCAGAAAGTTGTCCTCTGACCTCCACATGGGTGCATGGCAGATGTACACCCACACACCCGAACATGCACGTTCATACACAACACTTAAGGGGAAGGTGGGAAGGAAAAAGGGGAAGGGTTGCAGGGTGCTTTCAACCTTGGTGGAATTTGGGTCTCTGGGCTCCATACTCCGGCTTGTACTCTTGCCTCTCATAACGCCCCACAGACGTGCCTTCCTCGTCATGATTCCCACAAAACAAAGGAGCCCCCCCCCCCAAAAAAAAGAAGACTGTGGACCTTTTCAAGAGGGAAAAAAGAGAAGAGAATGAAGCAGGAGAAAGAAGAAACGACTTTTGTCAACCAGACTCTTAAGCTCGGTCCTAAGCGGCCCCTAGATCCCTCTGCCTCCCGTCCTCTGCCTGCTTCAGCACCAGGGCAGGTGACCTCAGCTTACATCACCCACTCCAGTTCCAGACACACGTCCTAGGGCCTCCCCCAGCAGAGAAACTGGAAGAAAAAGTACCCAGGGTGGTACAGACACTGCGGGCTCCACTGGCCTTTTCTCTAATAATTTCCCTGTCACTTGCTAGATTTGTGACCTCAGAGGAGGCCATATTTCCCTGGAGCTCAGGGGCCTTGTCCCAAAAAGGGAAATCGCATTTACGTCCCAATATAATGAGAAGATAGTGTACTTTTTTACAGAGAAAGGAAGAGATACCGGAATGTGCCAGTATCTCTGCTATAGTCTGGGTTATAAATGTCACCCAAAGGACCAATGTATTAAAGGCTTGACCCTTTGGGAGGCGGTAGAAATTATACGAGGGGTCTACAGAAAGGCTTCTCAGAAAGCCCCTTTCCCCTTCTCTCCTTTCACTCCCTGGTTCACAATGGAAATGACCTCGCTTCACTGTGTGCTACAATTTTGATGTACTGCGGGCCACGGGCCCAGAGCGTCAGAGCGTCAGAGGCAACTCATCATGGACAAGACCTCCTCAGCCATGAGCCAAAGCACATCTTCCTTCATTATAATTATCTCAATTATTTTGTTTTGGTGACTAAAAGCTGAGTAGCACAGCTTCTAACAGAGACAGATAAACAACGCACAGGGATCATTATCCCCGTGAGAACAAGCAGCAGCCTACACTCGGAGTTCAGTGTATAAAAGAGTGACTGGACCCCTGCCACTGTTTATTTACTTATATGGAGTAAAAGACAATGATTGCTTCCTTGACATCCAGCACTATCGGGCGCGTATTTTCCACAACAAACGTAAACTTTTATCGCTTCCCTTTAAACTTGCTTCCTGACATCCCCGCCCCAGCCGCCTGTCCCTAGGGCGATCGTCTAGAGTGTCCTGCACCGATGCTGTAATCACAGTGTGTTAGCTCAGTGGTGCTCACGGCGCAGCCCCAGTGTGCAGCGATTCAAGAAGACTTAAAGAAACCGTCGCTTTTGCTCTGCGTTCCAGGGAAGCAGAGGTCATTTGGCTGAGTTTGACTGAGAGTGACTCCAAAGGAGCTGAAGTCACATCTCCACGGAGATGTCAACTGCAACCAGGCCAGAAGAAAAGAAAAGGCGGCAAAACAAAAGAGAAGCGATCTCCGTGCATCTTAGTAGGGGACGGTGGGAAGTGAGATCTGAAGGGAGTGTGCCCTGTGGGGTCTTTCTAGTAAGTTAGGGGCTTCCCAGAGTTGCACATTAATCCTCTCATTTGCTCAGCCCCCAGTGGTTCTGGAAGGCATGGAAGGCCAGAGACTTCTCTGCAAAATTCAGCTGGACTGTCAGAGCACCAGGATCTGGGCCAAAGAGCTCCTCCCATCCATCCTGAAGCCTGGGAGCCATCCAAACTACTCCAGGAACACTGGCAGGTTCCAAGGAACCCTGCCCAGAGAATTAATTATTAAGAGGCCTCACAAGGGTGGCTCCTGTCCTTTCCAAGGGACCTGGAGGAGGTCAGGGCTGCAGTGGAGATTCGGGGTTGTTCTGGTTCAGAGTTCCTCAAGCAGAAGGAGAGTGTGCCCAGTGTCTATTAAAAGACTAAGAAGATACCCTATGCACCATGGATAAAACCTAAAGATATCTCAGTGGGTGAAAAGAAATCAATCACAAAGGGCCATATAAAAGCTCCATTTATATGAAATGCCCAGAAGTGGGGTGATAGGCCAAAAAGATTGGGAGTTACTGACCATAGGTGTAGGTTTTCTTTTGGAAATTCTAAAAGCATTCCATCTCTTTTTAGAATTTAAAATATGTGTATATAGTGTTGGGGGTACATGTGTGCTTGTGGGGGACGCAGTGTGTGGGGATGTGATGTGTGGGGAGGTGTGTGTGTGGAGGTGTGGATATGTAGGGGGATGTGTGTGTGTATGTGGTGTGTTGGGAATGTGTGTGTGTGTGGATATGGGGTGATGAGTGTGGGTGTGTATTGGTGTGTGAGTTTGTAGGGAATGTGTGTGGCTGTGGGGGGATATGTATGTGTGTGTATCTGTGAGTGTAGATGTGATGTGTTGGGGATGTGTATGTGTGTGCAAATATGTGTGGGTGTGGGAATGAGTGTATATGTGGGGTGTGTGCTATGGAGTGTGCAGGTGTGTGTGTGTGTGTGTGTGTGTGTGTGTGTGTGTGCGTGTGTGTGCAAGTGCCCATGAAGACCAAAAGAGACTGTCAGATCCTTTGGAGTTGGAGTTACAGGTGACTGTAAGGCACCAGATTTCCCTGCTGGGAGGCAAACTCAGACCCTCTGAAAGAGCAATGGGTGCTCTTAGCCACTAAGCCATGTCTCCAGGCACCTAAAATCATTCTTAATTTGTAATGTTGACTGCCCTCTCTAGATATACTAAAAGCTTTTGAATTATACATTCTGAATGTGTGGGCTGCATCCTGTGTGGAATGATCGTCGAGAAAACTGTTTAAAACACAAAGAATCGGACAAGGTGGTGTAAGCCTGTAATTCCAGCACTTAAGGGGCTAATGAAAGATGGTCCTAAGCCAATCTGGGCTATATGATAAGAAGTTTCAGGACAGCCAAAGCTACACAGTGACAACCTGCTCCAATAAAACAAATAACAAAACAAACAAAAACCCACCAAAGAAAGTTACTCCAATAATGGCATTGAGCCCAGGTTCAAATAAAGCCCATCTGCGTTATTGTCTTAACCTCAAATCTAAATCTCGTCTATCCGTCCACCCACCTACCCATCACTAATGTAACAGTAAGGCTGCATGCAGAGCTGGATCCCTCATCAGCAACAGTATCCTCATTTCAGCCACCCTGAGTCGGCTTGCTACTTCATCCTATAAAGAAGTGCCCTCTTGGCCCTTGATGGAAGCAGCATTCCAGGGTCTCCAACAAATGAGGATGGAGACAACTCCGGTTTCATCTCTCTTTACTGTGAGGCCACAGAAGGCTGACTCCTATGTCCCTCCCTCCTGTCCCCACCCCATCTCTACTGCTGCTACCAGTCAGGAACTCTCCAAATCTTCCAGCAGAGTCTAAAGCCAGGTGTTGGCTCACACCTGTCATCCCAGCTCTTGAGAGGTGGAGACAAAAGGAATGGGAGCTCAAGGCCTTCCTTAGTTACGAGGAAAATTTTAGACCAGCCTGGACTACATACGACACCGCCTAAAAATAAATACATCTTTCTTGGGACTCGAGACAGTTCTAGAAGTCATTTTCGGGCGGAGGAGGGGTAAGGGTGGAGGATGGAGGGGAGATGAGGCCAGTGGGGATCCAGACTCCTGTGGGAACTGCATGCAAGCTTCTTCAGGGGTGCTCTTCGTGGCAAGTTGAAAGCTCTCCTGGACCTAAGCTAAGCAACCCTGAGCTCTCCAGCAGCAAAACTAGCTTCCCACCGAGCCCACAGGAACTCAGCACCAAGTCTGCATAACTCCAAACGTTGGCCAGTCACTAAGGCTACCCTAATGACGTAACCTCGCCCTGCCCCTGCCTGTGCACACTGGATGGCAAAGCCCAGCTTCTGCAGATGCCTCGGATGCCCAGAGGCGGAGCGCAAGGAGACGTAGAGAGGAGTTCGCAAAAATAAAAGGAAAATTAAGAAGGTTCACGAAGCATCTTAGCAGCAACCCAAGGAGCGTGGTAGCCCTCTACCCTCTATGAGCTCTGCCTGACTGTTCCCCTTTCTGTTCAGCGCCTGGCCCAAAGCTGCTAGCATGTGCAGGAATACCTGGGTAAGTTGTCTCCACTGACAAGTCTCCCAAAACCACTACCAAATAGAATCTAAACAGCGTAGTGTTTTATACACACACAGGGCTTCCAACCAAATCCCTAAGCCCCTGTCAAAAGATCACTCCCGCGCCACCACTGCAGTAGAGCAGCCAAATGCAGCTAGTTCCTGCCCAGCGCCCACCGCACCCAGACTTCATGGGGAAATCCCCAGAGAGAAACGGAAGATTCCTTCGCTCTCCGCTCACCGGTCACCCAGCGCCTTGCAAACTCTCTGCCCCGTGGTCCCAGAGAGGCATCTATCTGTGTGCATCTCCTATCTCACCCCTAAGGTTCCCAGGCTGTCCCGTGAGCACACGTGCGGCGGGCCGTTCTGGAAGCAGCATTCGTCTACAGGTGGCTCACTTTCTCTAACTTTCTTTCTTCACCTATAGACTTTGCAAAGCCGAACCACAGAACAGTAAAGAAAGGCGGACTGACCTGTGCAGGGCAACTTTCCAGCCCAGGTTGGGACCTCTTGGCGCCTAGGGAGGGTTTGCCGCCGGTTGGTTCTTAGCGGACCACTGCCCTGGCTCACTTCTCTCGGAGTACCCTTTCTTAATTACCTTCTCCTTCCTGTCGCTCACTCTGTCCTCTCCTTGTCCCTCTCCCGCCGCCTCCTCCCCTACAGAGCTATCCCCTCCTCGCAGCTCGCCCGGGATCAGATAAGAAAAATGGAACAGCAGTGCGAGCCAATTATAAAGCCGAAGGTGGCCTCGGGGGAGGGAGGTGGGGGGAGACAGACCCCCCCACTTTCCCTCCTCCTCTCCAGCATCTCCGCCCCGCTCGAGTTGCAGAGGAGCCCGCCCCCACGCCTCCTAAGTCCTCCCCCCCCCCTCCGCCCAAGGCCTGGCAGCCGACCCAGGTGCGCGTGGCAGCCGGGTGCAGAGCAGAAATGATCAGCCTGCAAGTGACCTGTGTCCCCAGATCCTAAACCAAAGCCCCAGGTCACTTTGAGAGAGCTCCGGCACTCCTGATTTCAGCCGACTCCAAAAGATCCCATCCCCAAAGATGAGCCTGGTCATCTCCTCTGGGATCCTGCTGGGATCCTGCTGGGATCTCCTCTCCTTTGTCCCTCAAGTCCAAGGGACCAGCACAGCAAGGCCCCCACGAGCAGACTGATGAGCAGGGGAGTCAGCTGGAGGAATGTTAAATAGGAGGGTTTTCTTCGTTGTAAAATCTACATATGAACAGTTTATTTCATGCGGTTGTACCTTCAGATAGATTTTCTTTCCCCCCATGCAGAGATTATAGTCAGTAGGGTTGGGATCCCAGGGACTCAGCGTCTATCAAAACCCTGGGGCCCTGGTTCGCGCAGGCCACACCCTTTGAGAAGTCCTGCGCTGGGACGAGAGGTGCTCCCGAGCCCTGGGTGTCTAGAAACCTGGGCCTGAGTTCTCGCCTTCTGGGTGCTCTTTGAAAAACCGTCTTTCCATTTTTGTGTCAGGCTAGAAAAAGCCCAGACATTCACCTTCATACTAGAAGTTGTTGTTGACCTAAATAGGGAGGGGGGGGGGCTGCATACACGCCGACTATTTAGCAAGACTTTGCGAGAAAAGACCAAAATGACTATGATTTCATCAGTTTCCAGCGCAGAGGGTAGAGAAAAGTAAGAAGCCCTGTCCTACGTTCCCGGACGGCTTCCAACGTGCCCTGCTGGGAGCACACGCGGAGATGCTTGACACCTTTCAAGGTGATTTCTGAGACGTTCCAGCCTGTACCGATGCTTTCTTCAAACTCGCGTGCGCTTGGCCTCTCTGCCTAGTTTCTGAACTTCACCTTGGAGTACTAAGAGCGGCTATAACCTTCTCCCTGAGACCCTGGGACGGGATCAGCCCTGGCCTCAGGACTAGGCGGCCGCTGGGTGAAGTTGCTCCTGCGTTTCACGGAGCCTAATTCTCCACAGCTTGGATACAGAATACAGGTGCCAACGCTGAGGACCTGCACGCGGGACTACTGGGGTGAGAGCGCCACCTGGTGTTTGCCACGGGCTTGAGACCTGGAAACAGACCTTTAGACTGACAAGCCTGAATTCAAGAAGTCATTTGTTCCTTGGTTATATCTCTTTTTCTCAGCCTTACTTTCCAAATGTCCATTATGGTCTCATTTTAATAATTCATCAGGGCGCCGATAGCCACTATAAACCTTTCCCTCTATTCCCTAGGGGGAGGTAGCTGCGAGCTGGCACAGGCTTAAAGGTAAGAGACCAGAGAGGTTATGGGTTTTATAACTATGAAACATTGAGGGTGGAAGACTCTCTGAAGGTCATAAGAGATAAAACATGTTCATAAATATCAATACAAAAGAAACGTACACAACAATTTTTTATTAAACTTTAATATGAACAGCCAGGGAGGTCATGCTGATCATTTGGATTTCCGGAGTCCATATAAAACCAAGCAAAGTTGTTGGTTCAGACATAGAATCCCATTAGTAAAGAGGTGAGCTGATAAGACCAAGTTGACCTCTGGGGGTTTGGCTGGCCTAATCAGGAGCTCCAGGTTCAGTGAGACTGTCTCAATAAATAAGGTGGAGAACTGAGTAAGGAAGACGGCAGACATTGATCTCTGGCCTGCACACAGACAGAGAGACAGAACACAGAGACAGAGATATACATACACACACAGAGAGAGAAAAACACAGACACTGGCACACACATACACACTTACGTGGTTTGTAATGATTTAGCATCCCATGTGAAATGTTCTATTTTTTAATTCCAACTGAAACTTCTTTCATCTCTTTAACTTTTGAGTTCTGTTTGTTTGTTGGGGTTTTTGTCATTTTCGACTTTTTGAGACAGGACCTCACTCAGCAGCTCGTGCTGGCAACAAACCTGCTACAATCCTTTGGCCACCGAGGGCTGGAATTACGGAATTGCCCCAATAGGCCTGGCTTTAGCACTTGAATTATTGCATATCACTTTCAATTGAGATAAACATCAGTTAATGCTGAAACCCAAAGGCTGGTGTCAATCTGTGCTGCAGTTGGCAGTGAATTTCCAGCTCTTTTGAGACTATTCATTCAATGTGTATCTTAAGCAATCAGCATCCAGTGGAATAATGAGAGCTGAATCATAGGAACATGTCAAGAAGACCCCATTTCAAGTCTTCTCCTTCACTCCAGAAAATACTATATAGGAATACCTGGGACACACACACTGCAGCACACAACCTCTGTCTGCGCTCTATGCACTACCATACAGTTCCCAAGCTTCGGGCAAGGGGCTGGAGGTTAAAACACACAAAGACACACAGACAGAGAGACAGACCTCTAGTCACTGGTAAGAAGCCCTTTATTCAGTAGCACCACGGAGGCTTCTATACCCAACACGGTCAGGTGGGCCAACAGGTGAAAACCTTATCCTCTGATCCTCTAGGCCAAGGCAACACGTGATCATGAAGCAGAGCTGGTAAACAACTTTGACACAGCTTTCAGTAACTCAAATCAGAAGGAAAGTAAAGATCACTAGCAGGGAAGAGCAGCTGGAGGCCAGGACTCCAAATGGTCCCAACACATACAGAATGACCCTCCTCCTAAAGCCTCCTGAAGCCTTGCACTTTGCAAAAAAGCTTTGATTTTAAAACTGAATTTAAAAGCTCTGTCCCTACTGCCTTGGAAAATCTCTTACTTCTGAGCCTTTTTTTTTTTTACTCCTGTGTAAGAAAAGAGTATATGTTTTAGAATATTATCATGTGAATTAAGTGACAAGTGCCTGTGGATCTAACTTATAACATATGGAAGTTATATTTTACACTGGGATTGTCATTTCCTTTTTTAAGATCTACTTTTATTCTTCTGAGTGTTGGTACTTTGCCTGAAGTATGTCTGTGCCTATGGAGGCCAGGAAAGAGCACCGTATCCCCTGGAACTGGAGTGATAAGCCCTTGCGGGCCACTACGTGGCTGCTGGGAATCAAACCCTAATCCTCTGGGAAAGCAGCCAGTGCTCTTAACTGCTGAGCCATCTCCAGCCCCAGGGTTTGTCATTTCGGGGCCACTCCATGGAGATGTTATTGGCATACGGGGCAGGACAGACTATTATAAGCCAAATTCCAGCATCAACCACCCCATCTCCCTGTTGTAGGTTAATCTTTTTGTACACTACGAAGATGTATCTCAGCCAAGGCACCTGCTGACTGGTTTAATAAAGAGCTGACCAGCCAAAAGCTAGACAGGAGAGCACAGGCCTGACTTCTGGGAACAGAGTGGAACTGGGGGGCGGGGTGGATAGAAGAGGCAGGGAATTCACCAGGCAGACATGGAGGAAGTGGGATGCTTAGTACTGAGCAGAGGTAACAAGTCACACGGCAGCATGCAGATTAATATAAACAGGTTAATTTAAGTTATAAGCGCTAGCTGGGAACAAGCTAAGCTTTCATAATAAGAGGTCTCCATGTCATTAGTTCAGAGCTAACACAGTACAAAGAGAAGAACTGCTACATCTCCTAGTCATTATGAAGACCAATAACACCCTGACACCTCCAGCATGCTACGTAAAACCTGTTCCTGGCTGAATGAATCACGTGTGTCCTACCATATCTCCTCTGCAACAGCCAGCTATAACTCTTCCCCTAACACAGCATCCACTTCCCCTTCATATGCAAACAGTAGATGGGCACCAACTGGTAAAACCATGCCATGCCTGTCATAAATACCCACGGCACAAGCCCCTAATGCCTGTTTCCATGTCCTCTCTCCATGCTGACTAGCTCATTGCGCTCCTGAGCCTCTTGAGTTCGCTGCAATCTTGCATGAGCACAGTTACTCACAGAGAGCTAACCCCAGGTGAGGATGCTTTCCAGACCCTGCCCCCATTCAAGGGATCGTGTTTCTTTTAATTGACTTGTGCTATACCAGCTGTTAAATACTTCGTGTCGCTCCCTAGAATAATGGAGTCCTGAGCTCCTTTAGAAGATTGTTTCAGCTGCCTTGGATGCAGGTAGAGTGCACACTGTGATTCAGGGTTCCTTGTTTTCCCCTAACCAAAGGTGATTACAAGCTCCAAATAAAGCCAACTGTGTAGCGTTTGCCTCAAACGTATTATATTGTCTTAGTTTGGGTTTCTATATTGCTGAGAGGAAACACTATAACCAAAGAGCCAGTTAGGGAGGAAAGGGTTAATTTGACTTATACTTTCATACTGCTATTCATCATCAAAGGAAGTCGGGACAGAAATTCAAACAAAATCCTGGAGGCAGAAGATGATGCAGAAGTCATGAAGGGGAGCTGCTTACTGACTCGCTTTCCGTAGCTTTCTCAGGCTGCTTTCTTATAGAACCCAAGACCACCAGCCCAGGGGAAGGAACCTCCACAATGAAGCGGGCCCTCCCTTACTGATCACTAATTGAGAGAATGCCTTACAGCAGGATCTTATAGGGGCATCTTTTCAGTTGGGGTTTCCACCTTTCAGAGCACTCTAGTTCATGTATCAAGTTAATGAAAGACTAACCATTTACGATAGGGTCCAAAAATGAAAAGAAAATGCCCATATTTTAAATTAATTATTTGAGCAGCATAGACACAGTGCCCCCCCCCATCAAATAGCTCCTCCTTCTGCTTTCATGATCTTCCTCCACAGTCCATCACTCATGTCCCCCTGGCCTTCCCTTTAGAACTCTTCTCCCCCCTCTCACATTACCCTTTCTACTTTCGTGTGTGTGTGTGTGTGTGTGTGTGTGCGCGCGCGTGTGCGTGTGCGTGTGCGAATCTCATTCTTCATAGGACAGAAAACCTGCTCTATTTCCACTGAGCCAGGCTTATTTCACTTAACACTATGACCTCTGGCTCTATCTGTTTTCCTGGGACTGTTACTTTCCTTTACAGCTAAATAGACTTCTACCATGTGCATGTACCGCATGTTCCTTATCCATGTGCCTGTTGATGAGCGCTATACTGTTTGTTCAGTTTTTATCTCATTGAATCCAAACATCGAGGCCTGAAGGAACAATAGACGTGTACCCAGCTGTACCTCCAGCTTCCAGCAGGAGTTTGCCAATGCAGCTGCCTGCGTGCTGAGAAGTATAATGTTTCCTTGTGGTGGCCGAGTAATAACTGCTGCTCCACAGCCCACAATGGCCTCTCCACCATTTTCCTGGAATCATGATCACGACTTCCTCTTGACCCAGCAACTGTGCTGGGGGCCTCCAGATCTCTACTCAAGTTGAGCTTCTGGCATCCATTCTGATTAAATTGCCTCTGTGGCGTGCTGGTTGTTCAATGTCTTGCATAGCAGCCTTGCCCAGCTCTCCCATGCACCTGTCCCTCCCTTCCTGGAGATTCTGTCTCTGCTACGAGCAACCCTCAGTGTGCCAGATTGGATTTCTTTCCCTGCTAATAGAAGAACTTCAAAGAAGGCTGCTTTTAGTTGAGCAATCATGAGGAGCACCAAAGGTATAAGAAAGCTTGCCCAGATTCATCCAGAGTGTCAAGAGAAGGTCAACACCATATTTTAACTGTCTAAACTCCTAGAGCTGAGCTTGTTTTATTGTGATGTGCTGACCCCTTCCAAATAACGAGTGATACCCTTTGTGTTTTCATTGGCCTTTGCTTTACAGCATGCATTCAAGTTCAAGTTCATTAGCCGAGTTGAATACATTAACATTGCAAGATTAAAGTCACTCCAGAGGGTCAACTGATGCTGACTCATTCTGTCCTGTGGTACTACAGTCCTCGGCTTACAATCGCCATTCATACTCTTGAGCACGTGACTTAGACATTCCTCATCTTTTCAACCCCATGGCCCAGATCAAAGTCATGACGTTAATAGCAGCCAAGCTTTCCATGTGTGACAGCAAGCTATCAGGGTGTGCATGTTACATAAAAGGTTCTATTCATAGCACAACTGTGCTAGACCAGGCCTGCAATTATGTGTAGGCCAACCCCCACCCCCTCCACTTTACAGTGGATTGGTGACCCTGTCGCAATCCCCCAAAAGCCAGCGGCAGATATTGCTAGATCAAATGCCACATAACAAAAGCAAGGCTCTCTGAAATCGTAATAATATTATCATAAGAAGAAGGGGCCCTACTTAGAGCCTTTGACTTTAGCCATGCTAGAAGACCTCATGTGGCTCACTTTTGTTTATTTTGTCATTATTTTATTAAAATAATTCAGGTCTGGGGATGTCATTCAGTTGGTAGATTACTTGCATAGCATGTCCACAGACCTGGGTCCATTCCTTAACACCAAATAACTCGGACAAGCTGACACACATTTGCAATTCCAGCCTTTGGGAGAAAGAAATAGGAAGATCAGTTCAAAACCATGCACAGCAAGTGACCCAGTCTCCAAGTGTTCAATCCATGTCTTCAAATTGTAAAGTCAGTAAGACTGACAATGTGTAAAATATAAATAATATCATCTTGCTCTTCTGAAATAACATCTTTTACTCCTCCATTTCATCTGACATTTTCGGATCTCTGTATTTCTAAATAACATGCATGTGCTGACTAGGTTTTTGCCAACTTGACACAAGCTCTGGTCATCTTGGAAGAGGGAACCTCTTTGAGAGGACATTGAGAAAATGTCCCCACCATGTTGGCCTGTGGGCAAGCATATGGGGCATGTTCTTGATTGATGATTGGTGTGGGTGGCCCCATTCCACAGGAGACAGTTCCACCCATGGCAGGTGGTCTAGTGTTGGGTGAGAAAGCAGATTAATTAGAGAATGGGAAAAGATTTTTAGCACGCACACATCCAATAGAGGGTTACTATCCACAGTACATAAAGAACTCAGGAAACTAGATATCAAGAAAGCATACAATCCAATTTAGAAATGGGGTACAGAACTAAACAGCGAATCCTCAATAGAAGAAACTCAAATGGCTAAGAAACACTTAACGAAACATTCAGCATCCTTAGCACCAGAGAAATGCAAGTCAAAACTACTTTGAGATTTCATCTTAACACCTGTCAGAATGGGTAAGATCAACAAGACAAGTAACCGCTCGTGCAAGCAAATGGATGGAACTAGAAAAAAGTCATCCTGAGTAAGGTATCTCAGACCTCGAAATACAAGTATGGCCAGTTCAGCCATCATCAGAGAAGTGTTCTCCTGCAGGAGATGGGAACAAATTCATAGAACCACAGCCAGACATATGGGGGGAGAGGGAGAGGGAGAGGGAGAGGGAGAGGGAGAGAGAGAGAGAGAGAGAGAGAGAGAGAGAGAGAGAGAGAGAGAGAGAGACCTTGGCGCCCTAAATGGGATGTCTCCATCAAATTCTCTCCTCAGAGCTCAGGGAACTCTGCACAAAAGGAGGCGGAAAGGATGTAAGGGTCAGACGAGATGGAAGACACCAAGAAAGCAAGGCCCTCAAAACCAACACGAGCAAAGCTTGTTTGAACTCAGAAGCTGAAGCAGCATGCACAGGGCTTTCGTGGGTCCGCGCCAGGTCCTATTATGGCTTCTAGTTTAGTGTTTTTGGGGATTCCTCAGTGTATATGAGTGGGTATCTGAGTGGGTGCCTTCTTGTGGGCTCTGATACTCCTGTTGGTTTGTCTTGCCTGACTTCAATGTGACCGTTGCTATTTTATCTCATTAGATTGTATTTTGTTATATTTTTAGGAAAATGAATGACTGCTTTCTCCACTGGGATGACATGGGTTTATTAATCACTCCAGGGCAGATCTCATGTTCTGGAGTAGTTAACCAACATGTGCTGGACTCCACAGTTTTTTTTTTAATGTGTACTTTTATTTATTTACAGTTTGGTGGTTTGCTTTGCTTTTTGTTTGTTTTTGTTTTCTTTTGGAGCGATGTTTTTTTATTTCCTAAGTTTGAAGCATTTTGTTGTTGTATTGGGTTTTTGGTTTGTTTGGTTTTTTTTTTTTTTTTGAGAAAGAACTTAAAAGTTGGGTGGGAGGAAGGAGGAGATCTTGACGAACTTGGGTCAGGGCAAGAATATGATCAAAATACATTTAAATTTCAACTTTTTTAAAAATTAATTTAACTTTATGTGAATTGATATGAGATATCAAATCTCCTAGAACTGGAGTTACAGACTGCTGTAACCTGCCATGTGGATGCTGGGAATTGAACCCAGGTCCTCTGGAAGAACAGTCAGTGCTTTTAACTCATGAGCCCCTCAACTTTAAGTCATAAAAAAATACATTTTAAAAAACTCAAACAAGCCGGGCGGTGGTGGCGCACGCCTTTAATCCCAGCACTCGGGAGGCAGAGGCAGGAGGATCTCTGTGAGTTCGAGGCCAGCCTGGTCTACAAGAGCTAGGTCCAGGACAGGCTCTAAAAAAGCTGCAGAGAAACCCTGTCTTGAAAAACCAAAAAAAAAAAAAAAACCTCAAACAAGCAAGCAAACTGAGCAGGCCATGAGGAGCAAGCCAGTGAGCGGCATTGTTTGTGGTCTCTGCGCCAGTTCCTGCCTCCAGGTTCCTGTCTCAAGTTGTTTCCCCACCCCCGCCCGCATTCCTTCATATTGGACTGTGATGAGGACATGTAAACCAAAATCAACCCTCTCCCCCCAAGCTGTTGGTCTTTTTCCCCTGCATATTAGATGTGTCATTCTTTAAAGGAAGAAGATGGGCACTGGGAAAGCATGTCAGCAGAGGTCACTGTCACCTCAGCGCCTGACTCACAGTGGTAGGGCTTCACAAAAGGCTTGTCAACTTCAGCTTACATCAACAGGAGCCAGCAGAGAAAGTGCCAGTTGGATGAGAAGGTCAACTGGCTTTGTAAGTTTCCATCTACCATCTAGTATAAGCCTTCAAGGAAGCAGACGTGGCCACTGTCAACTCCGGCATAAAGCTGCCACATAGTGTTTGCCACATTAATTTGAATAAATTCGGCCAGCTGTGCCCCATGTGCTTGTCTTCAGGTATCTCCCATCTACCGTAGGTGTGGCACACATTTGGTTGTCTAAAAATGCAGGTGGCACAAGGTTCAGGCACAGCGTGATTACTGGGCTATTCATTCAACCAACAAATACTCATTTGCCACCTCAGTCCTGCCAATTGAGATTCTGGCAATCAGGGCCAGGAAGTGAAGAAGTCCCTCCTACTTGGAGTGTAACCATGGTGGAGGTAACCAGAAAGCACAATAGAGAGAAACAACACAGTTTAGCTGGGAAGAAGAGTAAGACCAAGGAATTGGAGACAGACACAAGCTGCTGATGCCAGAGATGGTCCAGGGAAGGATGTGGCAGGAAGCAGGGAAGCTGGCTGAGGGAACCACAAATGCAAACCTCTTTGGAGTGAGTACCAAGGTTTCCGATGTATCGGAAAAAGTGAACTTGACCAACCAACCCGTACAGTCCTTAGAGAAGTCTAAAGAAAAGGTCAGAGAATCAGCTGGCTCCACTCACTTCCAGTACCACAGCTAACTGTGGATATTAGAGGGGTCTTGGGGTTTTGTTTGTGTAAGAAGGTGAGCTCTGGAGAGAACAATGGCGTGGTCAGTGTAACTCTCAGGAGCTCCAGAGCCTGCAGCTCTTCTTGTGTGTTCCCTATGGACACGTATTTCTCAGAGTGATACACAGAGTATGGTTATCACTGTTTTGCTTTCCAAGCTTCATGAAATAAACACTCAAGAATGATCCTACCCATAAACATGCACCTATAGGAAGAGCATAGAGTGCCCATTTAAGAGTGGGGGGGATGGAAGCATAAAGAAATTAAACGGATCTGGTAATAAATTCCAGCAATCCCAGTAACTTGGGAGGCAGGGGTAAGAGGCTCACAAGTTTGAGGCCATGAGTAACATGGTGATACCTCATTTCAAAAAAAATTAAATATAAATTTAAAGAGAAAAAAATTGGTATTTCATGATCATTGTGGCAAACTCCCAAAAAGTAAGACCTCAACAATTATACAATCAACTTTCAAGGTAATTGATTCGATTGAGTCCTCAAACAAGACAAAAACTTCAACTAGAACTTAGAGGAGGACCCGAGTCCTCTAAGGGTTAGGTACATTCCTTGCCCAGAAGCATCTTGTCCAGGGACCCAGCCCTAAACTAGGAAAAAATGCTTACAAACCTCTAGCACATTCCAAACCTCCCAGGAAGCACCGTGCCAAGTCTAGTCCGTCAGCGCTTGAGATAATGAAGTAATTTATGGCAGCCCGTCGTGATGGAATTGAACAAGAATGGAAAATCTTTTCCTTCTACACAGATCAAAAAATGCATTTTTTTAACCAAGAGAGTTCAAGTCTGTGATTGAAAGGGGCGTGCGCAGCAGAGCCCTGCAGCTACCAGGTGGCGTTAACATCCATTAGTAACACCAGAGGAACTGTTTCATTTGGAATCAAGCCCCACCCACATCTGAGAAAAAGTAAATAATTCTGTTGCCATGGTTGTGAATTTTACCAAACCTTTAATCTGAAGGAAGACGGTTTGCCTCTTCACAGGATTGAACTGCACAATTAAAATGATGGCCAGTATCACCACTGCAGTTTATCTGAGCAAAAGCGATTGTCTTGGATGACCTTACACATTCTTTCCTTTTTGCTTTTTAAATACAAATTGATGATGCGTACAAATGGAATTTCCCTGGAGTCTCAGTCGTGTTCTGTTTCCCCAAACTTGATTGTCCTACAGCAAACTTGGTTGTTATTACACACAGCCTATCTGGCTAGAATATTCCCCACCCCCATCCCCATATCTACCCAGCGAAGCATCTGTGTGTCCTCAGATCTATGTGTAGGACTTCATAAATGTCCTCTTCTTCCTCTGTCGGCTCAGGCAAGGTCATGACTCTGCACTGGGAACTGGACTTTCTGGAGTCAAAACGATCAATGTCCTCGTTCGTTTATATTTCCACACTGAATTTTAGTTTCCTGAACGATTCCCGAAAAACCCATTGACAAGATAAATTTTTAAAAAGCTGTCAAATTATTTTTCATCTGGAATTAAATTTGCTATAAGGACGCAAGTGAGCGGACAGGTAGTTCAGCCAGAGGACACATCCACAGGATGGGGGTCCATCCTCTGCAAAGCCCTGGGGAGATTATCAGCTCTGTTTCTTGCCTCCAGGCAAGATGTCACCGAAACCATTTTAACTCCTCAGACTAAAGGATCCCTGGTGAGCTAGCCACAGCTTTTCTTCACGTGCACAGCCTCCTTATTGGCGAGAGCTTTTCATTTCCAGAAATTAAATAGCTCCGCAGAAAACTAAGTCTCTACCCAACTGAATTTTCTCAAAGGCCAAAACAAACATACAAACAAGCTAATGCTTTTCTACGCACATAAGGTGGGTTTTATGTCAAAGCTGGTAAATCATAAAAAAAAAACCAGTATTGAGACTCAGCATTTCTGTGAAGTATTAAAATGCTTCATTTCAAATACACAACATTTCAATAGATATTAACGTTTTAGCCAATAATATATGTTGATTATGGGAAATTGTAAAAGGAAGAATAAAAGAATCACACAGAATTCAGCTCCCTAAGCAGACACTAGTAGTCTGGCATAAAGCTATTTCCTCTGCATCTAAGGAACTCGAAATATTTTATAGTGCTGAGCTCACACTTCAACAGTTTTACAACTATATTACCAGTGACTATTTGGCATCACTTTATCTGTTTATAAATGGGTGTCTTATAATTTAAATTGAACATATATTAATTGTACAAAACGACGGCTTTCATTATAACATCTTCATACTTTTTATATTTTTTTCTAGCTTAAAATATATTTTAGGGGTGCTGGAGAGATGGCTCAGCGGTTAAGAGTATTGCTTGCTCTTCCAAAGGACCCGAGTTCGATTCCCAGCAACCACGTGGTGGCTCACAACCATCTGTAATGAGGTCTGGTGTCCTCTTCTAGCCTGAAGGCATATATGCAAACAGAATATTGTATCCATAATAAATAAATAAATAAATATTTTTTGAAAAACAAAATATATTTTAGGGGCTGGAGAGATGGCTCAGTGGCTAAGAGCACTGACTGATCTTCCAGAGGACCTGAGTTCAACTCCCAGCACCCTCATGGTGGCTCACAACTGTCTGTAATTCCAGGTCCAGGGACACAACGCCATGACAAAACATCAATGCACATAAATTAAAAATAAATATATTATATTTTAACTAATTTTTCTGTTTTGTTTTTTGAAACAGGTCCTCAGACGGGATATGATGCCAGAACACTTGCCTAGCCTGCACATGGTTCTGGGCTTAATACCAAAAAACATCAAAAAATTAGAAAGAAAAAGAGGGGAAAAGAAGGAGAAGAAGAAGAAGAAAGGAAGGAGGGAGGAAGGGAGGAAGGAAGGAAGGAGAAAAAGGAATGGGGATGAAATAAAGAAATGAGACACTCTTATTTAACCCAGGCTGGCCTTGTCGAACTATGTACCTGAGGCTGGCCTTGAACTTCTGATCTACAAGTCTTGTCCTTGGCATATGCTAGCATAGGCTTTGAAGTAACCAAGGTAGGACGGTATGAGTGTTAGCAACTTTCCCATTGAAAACAACCCCAAATCTACAAATAAGGTCTACATAAAAGACCTCAACATTTTTGAAGATGGTAAGAAAAAAAATTCCTTAGGAGTAAAAGTTAATAAAAATCAGGACTCATAAAAGAGACATCAATACTCAAGCACACTTTGGTCTCGAGCCACCTGCCAGATTCTGGAGATTTGTCTTTGTTTGACAGCCTTTCAAGTTCAAGGCTAGGGACCCCCACAAAAGAATTCTAGGAGACCATGGCAGAGTACTGACGACCTGAGAGGCTCCACCGATGAAAGATCCTCACAGGGCTGCTCTGAGCACACGATAAGGACTGAAAGGGTGATAAGAGATTTCTCCCAGGAAATGTACAACCATTAGAGGTTGTTGGAATGGCTCAGTCAATAAAGGGCAAGCACAAGGCCTGAGTTCAGTCTTTAGGTCCACATGAAGAAGCTGGCCACAGCCCCATAAGGGTGTCTGCATTCCCAGCACTGAACAGAGGAAGATGGGACGACCCCTAGGGTCATATAAGGAGACAAGAGAGTATGAACAATAGCCAGCAGAGGTCTAGGGCTGCAGCTCAATAGTAGAGAGCTTGTCTGGCATGCTCAAGTCTGAGTTCAGTCTCCATATGGAAAAAAGAAGGAGAGGAAGCCAGCAGAAACAAATCAAGGGGACAATAGCATTCTAACCGCAAAGACTTTGCATACTAAGATTAATGAGCATACAAACTGAAATAAAAATATAATAAAATGTGAGCAAGTACAAGCGATAATAAAAATAGGGAAGTAACTTTGGAAGAAAAAAAATGGAGCTTCCAGAAAAGAAAAACCTGATGCTTTAAAAAGGTTAATCTTTGGGGTCTGGAGAGATGGTTCAGCCGTTAAAAGCACTGACTGCTCTTCCAGAGGAGTTGGGTTCAATTCCCGGAACCCACATGGCAGCTAACAATTATCTGTAACTCCAAGATCTGACACCCTCACACAGACATACAAGCAGGCAAAACATCAATGCAAATAAAATAAAAGTTAAATTAATTAATTATTGTTTTTAAAGTTAACCTTCCCGGCGTAGTACTACAGACCTGCAAGCCCAGCACTGGGAAGCTGGCAGAGGGAAGGCTGGTGTTTATGTCCAACATGGGCTATAGAGAAAAACCTTGACGCAAGGGGGCTGGAGAGATGGCTGCTCTCACAGAAGTCCCAGTTCAATTCCCAGCATCCTCAAGGTGGTTCACAACCATTTATAATGCCAGTTCCAGAGAATCTGGTGCTCCATTCTGACCTCCAGAGGCACCAGGCCTGTGGTGCACACACACAGACAGAACACCCATATTCATAAAATAGACTTATTTCTTTAAAGGAAAGAAAGAAAAGAATCCTTCATTAGAAATGGATTTTTATGAATGAATCTAAAAAAAACATTATATTGAGTGAGGTAACCCAGACACAGAAAGACAAATATAATATGTACTCTCTCATAAGTGGCTTCTAAACATAAAGCAAAGAAAAACCAGCCTACAGTTCACAACCCTAGAGAACCTAGACAACAATGAGGACCCTAAGAGAAACATACATGGATCTAACCTACATGGGAAGTAGAAAAAGACAAGATCTCCTGAGTAAATTAGGAGCTGGGAATCATGGGAGAGGGTTGGAGGGTAGCGGGTAGGAAGGGAAGGGAGTGGAGAGAAAAAATATAGCTCAATAAAAACAATTTTAATAAAAAAAAAAGCCCAAAGCAAAAACCGAGAGCCCTTGAGTGTCTTCACTCCTGTGACCCTCTGCTCCCTTGCAGTGCCTTCTGATTTTTTGTGTTGCTTTACTTTAAATAATAAAGGGCTGCTTTTTAAAAAATGGATTTCTAGAAGAAACAAAACAAACAATAATGCATATATAGACTATCTTTATAATTATAAAATGGTATAGCTTGGATGAATGGCCCTCAAGGGTCCATATGTAAAGGTTTGGACTCAGATGGGGGGTACTAGAAATTGCCATCGGCCTTTCAGAAGTGAGGACTCCTGGGAAAGCCTCGGGGTTTTGTGGGTGTGGCTCAAAGGAAACTGTGACACCCAACCTGGGTCTCTGGGTCTCTGGGTCTCTCTCTGGGTCTCTGGGTCTCCCACACCCCACCATTACCTTGGCACGGGTGTGAGTGTTCACAGCAAACACACTCCTATCATGATAGGCTGTTGTCACCAGAGGCCAAAAACCAGGAGGCTGCATTTCCCCCAACTCGAACCTCCAAAACCTTAACTAAATCAGCTTTTTTCTCTTTATACGTAATGTATCTTGGGTATCTTGTCACAATAGTATAAAGTTGTTCAATACAGAAATATAGTAGGAGAGCAAATTAACATATAAAAATCAATATCCTTCATATATGGAAAAGAAAGTGTTTCACGGTAGAAACAAAAAAATCTGATTCTTAGAAATAAATCACATGAAACTCTTAAACTTGCATGAAGGAAATATTAACAATAATCCTAGAGAATTTAAATTGTGGACTTAAACATCCTTGCTGCACAGAATGATGTCAGTTCATCCTCACCTAATTTCTACCTTAAAATAAGACAATAATAAAAATCATATAAAGCTGGGTGGTGGTAACCCACGCCTTTAATCCCACTACTCTGGAGGCAGAGGCAGGCCAGTCTCTGAGTTCAAACTCAGCCTGGTCTACTAGTGTGCTCCAGGACAGCAAGGACCATTATAACTCTTTAAAAAATGTATATTAATAAACTATTTATGAACAGACATGTATATTACAGCCCCCATACCAAACAAACAAAAAATTACAAAAGCAAAGCAAAATGATAGAATCTAAGTCCCACCCCCATCCCACCCCCCACACACATCCTCTCTGCCAGACTACTGGAAGCTGAACTCTTCCTTGGAACCCTTGTGGAGAGGCCCTGGCTGCAAAGCCCATGCTGACACATCCTCACCCTCCACCATGTGGTTCCAGGAACTGAACTCAGTTATTCAGGCTTCTCAGCTCCTGCCTTTACCCACTGGGCCATCCCATCAGCCAGACTGTTTTTAAACTTCTTCTTTATATTTATGTCATTTCCGAGTTTGAAAGCAGTTTCAAATTTTCTCTTCTCCACAAGCAGAAGTTTAAGCCCCAGAAAACAAAGCCTCTAGTTCCAAAAGAAAAGGTTGGAGAAACAATGAGGAGAAGTTCCTCTCCATCCCTCCTGCTCTCTGGTCTGACACTGCATCAGCTTGTTCCCCTGCCATGAGATGACTCCCTCCGTGCGCCACAGACACCTGCAAGAGGCAGGCTCCTTCTCTGTTCGGGCAGCGAGCCTGGAAAAATGGTAGGTTCTTGCCAGAAAAGGATTAATCTTCTTTTGGGGTTTAATCTTTTTCCATTTCACACTGACCAGATGACACCTTTGTCTCCTTCATGAGAGCCTCCCTGACACTTGGGACCCTCGTCACATGTCAAGTATGGACCATCTGGAAAGTAATGGCATCTTCCCCACGCTCCAAGTCAAGCGTCGGGTCTATTCCCAGAACAGCTCTCCCATTCCCCAGGTACAGAAAGATCAGAAAGGCACTGTGCTGGTGGTTTGTGAGAACTGGCTGAGCAGGTCAGCAGAGCCCACTCCCCCAGGAGCATGTGTCAGATGCACATTTCTAAGGGTTAGCCAACACAAGCTTCCCCCTGACAGGAAACTTCTTCCTTCCCACTAGAGAGCAGCGGATGAGCAAGCCAATATGTCCAGAACTCGCATAAGAATCTCAGTTTGGCAAGTAGCTTAGCTGTCTTGGTCTCCAAAAATATTGTCTTTCTTTGCTTATGTTTAAAAAATGTGCTATTGTCACCAAATGTATCAGAGCTTTAACAGCTTTTGTAAAATACACACACACACACACACACACACACTATTTATGGCATTACTTTATCAACTCTCACATAAACCCTAAGACACATTTAAGAAAACCTTCCCCAAACAAGTCACACTTTTCCTCTTGGTGACTGGAATGAGAATAGCCCTCCATGGCTTCATATATTTGAAAACTTAGTTCTCAGTTGTTGGAACTGTTTGGCAAGGATGAGGAGGTGTGGCCTTGTTGGAGGAGGTGTGCCACTGGGAGTGGGCATGAGGTTTCCAAAGTCATATGCCATTCCTAGTGTGCTTCGTGTCTCTTTGCTGGTGGGCCAAAATGTGAACTGGGAGCTGTTGTCCCAGTCGCCTACCTGTAACATGAAATCTAACTGGTCTTAATAAATAAAACCAAGGGTCAGATATCAGGGGGTGAAAGCTGAGAGATCAAAGAAGCAGTGCAGCCAGCCAGTAGAGAGACCTTTTACCTCTACCAATGCTCAGACTGAAGGGGTGATCCTGTCCTCAGACTGCATCCTCAGATTGCATTCTCAGATGGCAGGGGCGAGCCTCAGACTACACTGAACTCTTTGTCTCCTCCCGCCTTATGTTCCTCTCTCTATCCAGCCATATCCCTTCCTGCCTCCACCTCCCTAGTGCTGGGATTAAAGGCATGGGATTGCAAGTGCTGGGATCACCTTTGTGTGAGCTCTGTTTCTTATTTAGACAGATTCAATCCTAAGTAGCCCAGAGTGGCCTTCAACTAACAGAAATCCCTCTGCCTCTGTCTCCCAAATCCTCTAGTGGCTTAGCTCTACACTGTGATCTTCAGGCAAGCTTTATGTGTTAAAGCTCTGCTGACCCATACTCAAAACCTCTGGAGTGGGAAGCCAAATTAAACTTCTGATTTTAGGAATTGCCTTGGCCATGGTTTTTTATCACAGCAATACAAACCCTAAGACATCTTCTGTGCACACAGATGCTTGCTAGTTTAACCTCCTCCTGCTTTTTAATGATGCTGTTTTGAGCCCTCTGTGTTTTCACAACCCAATAATAGATTAAAACCTACTTCCATTTGCATAAGTTGCTGTAGGCATTTTTTTTCTGCAATTAAGTTTGAATTCTCCATGAATGTGTCGTTACACAGTTATTTTATCTATTTATTTATTTATTTTTACTAATTTCTCCAACAGTATCGTTATCACAGGGAAAAAGACCAGAGGGTTTGCTCTATTTATGTGCATAATTAATAAGTGCTTCATTCACACAAAACCTACTTAAGTTTTTTAAAGACTGAATTTAATTATTTAAAAATTTTTTATTCTTTTATTTTTCATGAATTTCTTAACAAGGTATTTTGATCATATTTACCCCCACTCTAGTCCCTAACTTCTATCAGAATCACTCCCACCTCCTTACTCCTCCCAACCTCATGTCTTTGTTTTGCTGTGTTTGTGTTCAATATTCCATCAACTCCAGTTTGTCTAGTGGGTGTGGGACCATCTGCTGAAGCCTGGTCCACCCAGCAGGAGTCACACCCTTAAAGAAAACTGGCTCTTCCTGCCCCAGAAGGCATCAAGTGTTCACAGCTACTTAGTTAGGGGCTCATGAACACCTTCTCACTCCATGCTAAAATGTTGATTGGCTTTATAGTGTACAGCTCTTGTGCGGGCAACCACAGAGACTAGGAGTTCGTGTGTGCAGCAGTAACATCCAGAAGACACTGCTTTGCTCCAGTTGTCCCAAACCCCTGACTCGGGGCTGGAGAGATGGCTCAGCGGCTAAGAGCATTGCCTGCTCTTCCAAAGGTCCTGAGTTCAATTCCCAGCAACCACATGGTGGCTCACAGCCATCTGTAATGGGGTCTGCTGCCCTCTTCTGGCTTGCAGGCATACACACAGACAGAATACGGTATACACAATAAACAAACAAACAAACCAAACCCCTGACTCTTAGAATAATCCACTCCCATATTCCTCAATAGTTTCTAAGCCTTGGGAAAGTGCTATGTCATAAATGCCCCATTTGTGGTTAAGAAATCAACAGATATTCGTCATCAAAACCAGCTGTGAGTTTCTGTTAACCATCCACCGCACGAAGAAATTTCCCTGATGGGATTCTGAAAGCTACATTAATCCCGGTTTAAGACTGGTTGGCCCCCTGGGGTCTACAGCAAGCCCTTTCCAATGTTTTATAATGAAATTTGGTCTTTCTCTGCTTATGTAGAATGGTCATTACATCTAAGCTCATTACAGCTATTACATCTAAGTCATTAGCATCTGTGGCTCCAGGAAGAATTGAGGTCAGTAAGAGGCTAATTGCTCCAAGCTTCCTGACTGTGGTTATCTAAGTCTTGGCAGCCAGTGAGGAAGTCAGAACTTTCGTCATTTGTTAGTGTCTTGATATCTGGGCCAAATGAAAGACCAGCTGACTCAGGTAAGGTAGATGGGAAAGCAGAGGCAATGGGCCGTGATATCTGAGAAGGCATGGAAGGCCCGGTGCTCACCATGAAGTAATCTTGCTGTTTTCCTCTTAATTCTTAGTTCATGCCACACCATCATTATCCTATGCATGCCCATGTCTTTAGTATGACGAAATAAAATGACATTGTGATGGTTTATTTCCTTGTCAGTTTGATACAAGGTAGAATCACATGGAAAAGCACCTCCATGAGGGAGTGCCTAGATTAAGTTGCCCTGTGGACATACCTGTGGGAGAGTGTCTCGATGCTTTAATTAATGAGATGTGGCCTTGTTGGAGTAGTTGTGGTCTTATTGGAGGAATGTGTCACTGGGAGTATGCTTGAAGTTTCCAGAATCCATGCAAGGCTTAGCGTCTCTCCCTTCCTGCTGCCTGCCTATCCATATATAAAACTCTCCGCTCCTACTCCAGTAGCGTGCCTGTCTGCTTCTCACCATGATGATCATGGACTAACCCTCTAAACCTGTAAGCCAGGTCCCAGTTAAATGCTTCCTTGGTCATGGTGTCTCCTCACAGCACTAGAAGAGTAACTATGTCATGTTGTAGGAGGCCACTTGTTGTTCCTGGCTTCCCAGACCCAAAATAACCACACAGAAACTGTAATAATTAAATCACTGTTTGGCCTATTAGCTCTAACTTCTTATTGGCTAGCTCTTACATCTTAATTTAACCCATTTCTACGAATCTGTGGATCACCATGAGGCTGTGGCTTACCGGGTAAAGTTCCAGTGTCTATCTCCTGCAGGGCTATGTGACTTCTCTCTGACTCTGCCTTCTTTCTCCCAGCATTCAGTTTAGTTTTCCCTGCCTACCTCTATTATGCCCTTCCAGGCCCAAGACAGATTATTTATTAACCAATGGTATTCACAACATACAGAGGGGAATTCTACATCCCCTCTGTATTCTACAGAATTTCCCCTTTTCTGTTTAAATAAAAAGGTTTTAACTTTAACTTAGTAAAATTACGTATACCTTAAATTTGTATCAATAAACCAAGATCCATACCAATGCAAATCTCTATAGCAAGGTCAATGTTAATAAATTTTGAGTATGTATCTATGAACATGGAACCAAACCAACTAACAACCCAACAAAAGTAAAGGGAATTACAGACCAATTTCCCTGATGAACACAGATGCAAAAATTCTCAATAAAATAAACAATGAATCCAAGAACACATCAGAAAGATCATCCACCATGATCAAATAGGTCCTAAATGGAATATATCTCCATCAAATCCCTCCCCTCAGGGCTCAGACTACCCTGTGGGATAGGAGACAGAAAGATTGTAAGAGCCAGAAGGGATGGAGGACATGAGGGAAACAAGGCCTCTAAAAATAGCAAGACCAACACAAATATGAACTCACAAAAACTGTGGCAGCTTGCACAGGACCTACACAGGTCTGCGCCAGATAGGGTTCCAGCACTCATAGAGGTGGGCACAAGCCCCCACCCTAGTCCAGAGGCTGTCTCCGATAGATAACCACTCACAGTTGAAAAACTAGTTTCCTCCAATGGCATCTTTTGGAGGTTCTTTGTCGCATAACATTTCGTCAGGGCATTTGCATAATTATTTATTTCTAATTCCTGTCTTGTTTTTCATTACTTATTTTGCCTCGCAGGTCCTTTCGTATGTTATGGCTTCCAGTTTTGTGTTTACATGGGATTCCTGTGTTAGTGAACATGTGTGTCTCTGCATCTGTTTGTGTTTCTTCTGCTTTTTCTTCAGTTTGTTTTGCCCCATTCCAATTTATTATTGTTTTATCACATTTTATTTCACTATTATTCCTTAGATGCCTATTTGTTTTCTAAGAAGAGATAGGATATGAATTCAGTTAGGAGGTGAGGCGGGGAGGATCCAGAATGAATTGGGGGAGGAGACCCCCAATCAGAACATATGAAAAAAAAATCTATTTTCAATTAAAGAAAAATTAGTAAAATAAAAAAGAAGCCTAAATATAGGGCTGTTAAGACAGCATACACAAACTGAGTTCCATGGTTATTTACAGTCATGACACAGTGTTCGCACACCAGTTATCTCTCTTATTTTTGCTATATTGTTACTCTCTTTATGCTGTGGGAACACAGAGGCATAGTGCATATGTAACGTAAAGTCTGTACAATCATAGCCAAATGACACTTAGCTGTCTACCTTAAACAAATTGTTTAGCCTCCCCCAGGTTGCTCATTTCTAAGCAGATTCAATAAAGTATTTTTGTTATGTAGAATAGCTAGGAGGGTTCAATGGCAGGGCATTTATAAAGGATCTAGCACACAGTAAATCGTAAAATCAGCTCAAGTTGTCTCTTTGCCACTGCCTTTCCTTGCTACCTTCCTCATGCCTATATTGTATTTTCTAAACTATGGTCAGGAATCCAATTGGTGCTGATCTTGTTCAAGCCCATATTGGAGGTACAGAGGGCTTTCCCTCAGGAGTGTCCATTGTGACTGTCACCTTTGTCATTACACAGGAAACCATTATGTTTTCTCTAGGGGATGTTATTTTTAAAAAAATCTTTCAGAGTCATGAACTATATTAGTAGCTATAATTAATGCTGCTAAAAATTATCAGAAAAATGTTTTAGTTCATCGGGGGGCATACTTGTAAATCCTAGCACTAGGAAGGTGCAGGCAGAAATATCAGTAGTTCAAGGTCACCCAATGCAGCTGGCATTCAAGACCAGCCTGAGCTACAGAAGACCCTGCCTCCAAAAAAAAAAAATCACAATTTGAACATGGTAGCTCACACCATTAATGCCAGCACTCTGGGACAGGAAGATCTCCTATGAGTTTGAGGCCAGTCTGGTCTATATAGCAAGTTCTAGAACAGCCAGAAGTACATAGTAGAAAGATCCTGATTTTAGCAAAAAGCAAAACAAAACAAAATAACAAGCAACAAAACAAATTTTAAAATGTTTTAGCTGCCAATACATTCAAAATTAAAAATTCCTGTTAAATGTAAAGCAAAACCAACACCAGCAAACCACCAGGAGGCAGCATTTCACAACATTACAGATGAAGAACGCCGAGCAATCATGTTTCCTTTTGTAAAGTGAAGAGATTTTTAAAGAGAGTATTTTACCTTAAAAAGACACCTCAGTCTGAGAGGAGAGTCTCTGTGAGTCGTCCTGAGTAACCTTAAGTCCTAAGGCTCGAGAACAGCCAAGCAAGGAATGTAGCTAGTGACACACAAACACACACACACACACAGCTGTTGATTTTCTTTGAACCCTGTGTTTGCTCATAAAGTCTTCCTGGGTTGCATGCCACGCACAGAAAATAATTGACTTCTCACCGAAAACTCGATGGGAAGGGCTCCATTACCTGTAGACACAGATTTCAGGCAGAAGTGCCTGCCATCTTGTTCTTAGAGGTGAATTGCCCAGTTAGAGTAAGATATGACACGACCTCCAGAGCAGAACCAATGGTGATCTAGTGCAGCCATGTGCCAGTCCCCACATACCAGAGGACTGGAAGAACAGGCAGGCTATGCCAGCTCTAACCATGTTTGCAAATGTTAAAGCTGCATGTTTTAATTTCTCCCTCTGAATCACATTTTATTGTGATTTTGGTAATCAATCGCTTTGAAGAAGATCCATTCAGAAGGTCCGGTGTGTTAGACACGGTGGGCTTACTCTCCCTAGGAAGACAGAAGTAAAACTTGAACCTCTCAGAAAAGAAAAAAGGAGGATTCGTTACAGTGTTTTCATCTCCCGAGCCTGTTTGTGACATCAAAGGTAGGTCTGATGGACTGGCTGGCAGAGTTCCTTGTGGGAACTTCCCTTTCATCCGTGAAATCCACTCAGCAAGGCTTACTGCTCCATGCTTCAAGGCGGTATTGAAGTTGGAGGAGTAAACAAAAAATACTAAGCGAGGACCAGCAAGAAGGCTCGGCAGGTAAGTGTATTTGCGGTGCAAGCCTGAAGTCGAGTTTTAATTCTTAGCCTATGTAAAAGGCTGGTGAGTGGGGGCATCTGTAATCCCAGCACTCCTATGAAGTGGAGGTAAGTCATTGACCAGAATGTCTTGGGCCAAGTCCAGCCTGGAGTATACAGCATAGCAGGAAACAGCGAGACAGACCCTGCCTCAGCCAGGTGGAAAGAGAGAACCTGACTCCTGAAAGTTGTCCTCTGACCTCTGCCACAAGAAGCATGTTTGCTCCTGAATTCTCATTCTCTCTCTCTCTCTCTCTCCTCTCTCTCTCTCTCTCTCTCTCTCTCCTCTCTCTCTCTCTCTCTCTCTCTTTCTCTCTCTCACATACACACACACACCCAATAAATTAATAGATAAATAAACAATATTTAAGGAATTAAAAATCTTTTAAAAATTGCATGGAGATGCAATGAGTTTGTGTCTTGGTGAGTTAAGATCCGAAACAAGTATAGCTAAGAAATAAGAGAGAAGAAGAAAGATGCATTGCCTATGGTGAATAGAGCATGGGATTTACTCCCAAAGCAATATTCTCCAAATAAGAAAAGCACTGGGGCTAGCTCAGTGGGGAGGGAAAGCACATGCCTGGTGGCACAAGTTTTGATTCCTGGACCCATATCAAGGTGTGACTAAAAAAAATAACAGTCTTCGTAAAGTTATTCTCTGGCCTCCACACATCAGCCATGACACGCCATGGACTCACGCACATATAGGAAGAGGATGGACATATGGTCAGGAAATTTTTCTCTCCCTGGGGTAAATCTTTGCAATCCAGAAGAGAGGCTAATGGCAGGAAAGTATTTCTCCACCCAGGTAGGGCTCTGAAAGCGATAGTCACCCCTCTGCCTGCCCACCTTGGCAATGGACAGAACAACGGATACCTAGAAGAATAGAGAGTAACTGGCATCGAGGTCCTCAGCCAAAGTTTCCATTGGGGACCCAGTCATTCCTGAGGCCTGCAGGTGATGGATAGGAAACTCCTTCAGACATTCCACACACCACTCCCAGCAAAGCACGGGTTGCTCCAGGACAGACCATGTGCATGGAAGACAGAGCCGTGGGGGTGATGGTGGAAGATGGAGAGGAATTCGGGTAACCTATATGGCTAGAATTAGCCAGCGTGATAACAAGACAGCCAAGGAGGCATCCGGGCCCTGGCCAGGCAAAGCAAATACAGATTGCAGACGATAATCACCACAGCCTATTTAAAGGCTGGAGATGTAGAAACGTCCTCCCACTTGGACCAAACTCTTTCATTAAAATCACAGGCTGGACAGCGTTACTACCTCCCCTTCCCAAGGGTGCCTATTAGTCTATCTTCTCTTTCCTGTCGAATTCACTAGAACTCTCCTTCTGTTTCCCTAGAGAAACGGGACTTAATATCAAGCCCCCCCCCCCCCCCCCCTTGGCAAAAGAAAACGACATACTAGGAACAGCCACAAACTAAAACCTTTTCTTGGTTATCTGCCGGATGGTATCCCACCACCAATATCTTCATCCTTCAACACACACCGTACATCTGTCATGCCACGTGGCCGGTCGATAGGAAGCCACTAGTCCACACACCATCTGGGAACTCAGCCACAGGAAGGAGTCAGAGTTCTTCACTCATAGGCCCCGGTGCGGTACGCTGCCATGGTAACAGGACTCGCTCGAGGTCTGCTACCCACACATTACCCCAGCCTTGCTCCAACGTGTCCAGTGAGACTGAGTCTATAACAGGCAGTTAGACCTGGACTCTGAACCTCCCCAACTGTTGTTCCGCCAGTACTTCAGGGAAAACAATGATGTTGATAGTAATGATGCCAATAACAATGTGTAACTGATGTGGGATTGCCCCTCTGTATGCTATAAATACGTTTTATTACCATTGGTAAATAAAGAAGCTGCTTTGGCCTATGGCAGGACAGAATACAGATAGGTGGGAAAACTAAACTGAATGCACGAAGAAAGAAGGCAGAGTCAGGGAGCCGCTATGTAGCACCCAAGAAGCAAGAGCCTCATGGTAAAATAAATAATAGAAGAAATGGGTTAATTTAAGATGTAAGAGTTAGTTAATTAAAAAGTCTGAGTTAACAGGCCAAAGAGTATGTAATTAATATTAAGCCTCAGGGTGGTTATTTTATAAGCGGTTTTCAGGAACAGGCTGACAGAGAAAAGCCCAGTCCAGGGGGGACCAAAGGATGGAGAATATTTGGAGCTACAAACCTCAATACCTGGGAGAGACTTAAGTCTGCAGAGTCAGGCAGACTTAAGTTTGAGGTCCATCCTGGGCTACCTGAAGAGACTGGATCTTAACATCCATTGTCCCATCCATCTGCCTGCTGGGGAAAAAAAAAAAAAAACTGAAGGAGGAAAGACCACAAAAGAGAGTCCATGAGATAACCGAGATTCCCATCCCTGACCCTCTTCCCGCCGCCACACAGTGGGACTAGGAATACCTAAGGGTCTCAGGCTCGGGTTAACTCCCTCCACTGGCCCGGGAAAGAACTCAGGAGTTCAGTCTCATGGGAAAGAATGAGAAATTTGATGTTGGTGATATGCTTGAATGTGAAACCTCCCCCACAGTCTCGTGTGTTTGAACACTTGGTCCTAAACTTATGGCCCAGATTCTGGAGATTTGGGTACCTTTAGAATATGGAGCCTAGCCAACAAAAATGGGTAAATGAGGAGCGTGAGTGGGCCCTGTGCCTTATGGGTTATAGCCTTGCCCTTCTTGAAGCTGGAGCTCTCTACTTCTGGGTCAGTACCATGCAGCCAGCAGCTTCCCCATGCACCATTGCCATGCTCTCCCAGCATACTAGTCTGCCTCCTGCAGCTGGGAAACAAAGTAAACCCTTCCTCCTATAAGTTGCTTTGGGCCAAGTCGCTCATCACAGCAATTAGAAAGGAAAATAGCGTCAGCTAGCTACTTAGACTTATAGATGGCAAGTTGGCCATATTCCCTGGCTTTTCTCTGCTACTCACTGAGCCACGTGGGAGATTCTCTGAACCCTGCTACATCTGAAGATAAGAACACCATAGACCTCCAAGGGCTGCCACAAGGATTAAATGAACCAGAAAGAGATGCTCCGGGTATAGGGTACCTGGCAAGTGCTAACCGCTATCACTGGCTTCATGATGTTAGCTTCCTTAAAGAGGAAAGTTTAAATCATGGTTTTTAAGGAGATTTGCTTGAGATTGAATCCGGGGACTTCACTGTGCTAAGCATGTGTTCTCATGTGAAGCTACAATCCCAGCCCTTGAGGCTCTCTAGAAATAAATGTGTTTTCATACTTGATAGAATTGATCAGTACAAACTGATACTGTATGATTACTGGTGTCCATTCTGCATGCCAGCCTATAGCATAGCTGGCGCTAGTGCGGTTCATTCCTACCCTCCTCTCTAGAAAGACTTGTCACTGCAAGCCTTGGTAAGCAGCACCTAGGGTACCCTGGCAAGAGAAGGGCGATTCCTGACCTTCAGAGGTGGAAAGGCAGGTTTGGCCAGTCTGTCAATCAGGGATTAGCAAGTGAATTGAGGGGAGGGCGGGGCCTGCAAGAGGTGTTCTGTTTCGCAAGGGCAGTGAAATTGTTGCATTTTTAAAGAAATATTTAATGTGTAGCAGCATACTCGGCTAACCCTGGCCTCAACCCTCACTATGACTGAGTCCCTGTCCCCTTCAACACTTCTATACTCCCGCGCTATTAAAGCACTTGAATTTTCCAGTCTTCTAAGCATAACGTGCACCCACGGCCTAAGGCCACTGGAATTTCTAAATCAGTGTCCTCTGCAGACACTTGTTCTCCTGCAGATAGAAGTCACAGGGAACAGACAGCCTGTTTCCCAAACCTGCCCAGTTCACTTTCTGCACCCCAGGGAGTGTGCAGGCTGGACCCAGCCAAGGGGTGCGGTTCTATTAATCTTTGCCTTTTCCTTGCTTCCCAATCTTCAAACGGTGATGATAAATTACTTGCTTCTTTCCACAGTTCTGAAATGGGGGTTAGACTTGTCCTAAGTAAACCGTGTGTGGTGGCACATGGCATTAAGCTCTTAGGTGTCTTCTCATTCACTTGGACAAAGCTCTGCAGGCTTGGGAGAAACACACACACACATATACATATGTGTGTGTGTGTGTGTGTGTGTGTGTGTGTATGTTTATATGTTTTTCAGGACAGCTGACTTGGATCTCACTCTGTAGACCAGGCTGGCCTTGAACTCACAGAGATCCACCTGCCTCTGCCTCCCAAGTGCTGGGATTAAAGGAATGCACTACCAGTGCACAGCCAAAACATACCTTAACGGAGGGCTTTGCTTTTGTTTCTGGTTTTGAGGGAATATAGTCCGTCATAACAGGGAAGACACGGCAAGGAGAGCACAAAGAGGATGTTCACGTTATGTCCGCGGTCAAGGAAGCTGAGTGATGAATGTTGTCCTCTGCTCACGGTTTTCTTTTTATTTGGGCTTGAATACCAACCCAACAAAATAGTGTCACCCCATTTAGACTGAGTCTTTCCTTCCTCGGTTAATCTATTGTGGAAACACCCACACAGATGCATTCAGGAGATTTGTCTCCTAGGCGAGTCTAAATACCGCTAAACTGACAGTGTAGGTTAGCCAGAGCCTAAATAAATAATTTCCTTCCTACAGTCTCTGTCTCCAACTAATAGACATATCCTTTTCACTCCGTCTCTAAGATAAAAATGTTCTCTCGGTGGCCCTGTTGCTGCAAAGCAAGGAGGGCATCACCCCCTGGGCAAGTCCTCAGATGGAGGTATGAAAGGGTAACATGGGAGGGGTCCCCATTCTCAGGTCAGCCCTGGGGCCTGAGAGCCAACATGAAGACTCTTTTGAGATCAAACTTGTGGAAAAGCAGACTCTAGATAGCTTCACAATTCATCGGGGCAGCTAAGGGCAGGTCCAGCGCTGGGACTGGGATGTGGGGAGGCCAGCGCATAGACAGGTGACCAGACAGCAGAGCCTGTACAGGGGAACTCCGGGCCCTCCTGTGGCTCAGGCTTGTGGGCTGCTCCTCAGGAACACAGCTGCCTGGATAAGGATGTCTTTGTGTCCCAGGTCACTTTGCCCTTGTCATTTCTCAAATGGGCTGTGGATTTCCACGGGTGTGAGGAAAGTCTGTACCCGGTGTTGTCTGTTTTCTCAGCTAGCAACCCAGGCCTGCATTCTGTTTCCTTTTCGTCTCTGTTTTGGACACTAGCCAGGAAACACGACCTTTTCTAACAGTGCCGGCAATCAGGAAAACATCTTGTGTACGTGGCGTGTCATCAGCTGAGTGACTCTTGGGATTCGTGCTGGCATCCACCCAGAACCACCACTTGCCTCTTCTAAGTGCAACCAACGGCTGAACCCTATCTATCCTCTCTTGCTTTCTCTTCCCTGCTTCAGCTTCCCCTTCCTCCACTGAGCGCTGGTGGAATATTATTGAAACTGAGCAAAGATGTGTGACCCTTTGTTTATGCTTGCAGACTCTTGCACTGTGGGAAGGTGTGTTACTTTTGTTTATGCTGCGTTTTGTTTAATTACGGAAGATGTGTTGCGTCTGTTTCACCTTGCCTGCTTAAGGTACCTGATTGGTCTAATACAAAGATGAATGAAAGGCTATAACGAGGCAGGAGAAAGGATAGGCAGGACTGGCAAGAGAGAGAAACTAGGAGGAAAGCTCAGCTAGAAAGAAAAGAAGGAACAAGAAATGAAGGAAGAGGTGCGAATAAAGGAGACGCCCTAGAGCTGGAAGCCAGGCAGCTGCCAGCCAGCAGACACAAGAAACAATGAAGAAAGATATACGGAAGGAAAGAAAAAGTTTAAAAAAAAAGCCCTGGGGCTAAAGGTTAATAAAGCTAAAGAGTCAATTTAAGTTAAAAAGAGCCAGACATGAGCCTAAGCTAGGCCAAGCACTCAAAACTAATAATTAGTCTTGGTCTGTCACGATTTGGGAGCTGGTTCGAGGCCTAAAAGAAAAAACCTGGAACCCATGAGTCCAGAGCTTTGTTGCTGTGGAACACGTCTCATTGTATGTCCCTTTTTCAGCAAGCTTGATGCATGTGCCCGTCATCTGCGTGCTCCCGTGAAAGCTCTTATTACGAGCAAGTCCATTTCTTGTCCTTGAACAACAAACAAGCCCTTTTCCCCTCTTAACTGAAGGTGGACTATGTAAGAGTTCCCGACAGCCCTTGACAAACTAAGACTACTTCACGAAGCCAGGAACGGCAGCTCGTGCCATGTTCACTCCAGCACTCGGAACACAGGGGCAAGAGAATCACGGAAGGTGTAAAGTCAACCTGGCTTATGTGGTGAGTTCCAAGAAGGCACAGGGAGACCCTATGTAAAACAAAGACAAAGAACAAAGATTCAAACTCTCCACGTGTCCAGTAAGCATATAAAAATGGGCTTTGTGTCAATGATGCCAGGAAAATGCAAATTAAAGCCAGAATATAGAATTGCTACACATTTGCCACAGTAGCTGAGATTTTAAGAAAATGGATAAAACCCAAAGGTCAGTCTTAATGCTCATACTACAGTACAAATGAACACAATCACTTTGCGACAACTGGTAGTGCTGTACCTAACAGAACTAAAATATGTGCGTGCCATACAGCAAGGGATGCTAATGACCATCCAAGGACATTTCCTAGAGTATTCATTGTGGTGTCATTCACCATTGCTTCAAACAGCGCTTACTCAAATATTCATCAGCAAACACATGAAACAAGAAACTGACACGGCCACAGTGGCACGTTCCTTTAATCCCAGCACTTGGGAGGCAGAAGCAGGCGGATCTCTGTGAGACTGGCCTGGCTTACACAGAGAGTTCCAGGACAGCTGGGGCTACATAGAGAGACCCTGTCTCAACCAAAACAAATTGACTTAGATTCTCAGAAGGGCGAAACCCTATCTCAGTGGGAGTGGGTTTTACAGAACCTCTGGTAACAGCATGGGCAAATCTCACAAATAAAATGCTAAGCAAACAATGTTAGAAGAACACTGGTTCTCCCTGGTGATGACGACATGGTGTTTCTTGATGTGGGTTACTAACGGTTGCTATGTAAGTGGGTTCATTTTGTAAAAACTCACTAAGTTGTGCAATTACAAACAATGCACTTCTCAGTGTTTGTGTTGTGTGGTTCAGCGGTCAGGTTGCCTGGAAGCAGCCTAAGATGGCCATCTGTGTGCATGTTTGTGGGAACAGGTGCTCCTCGAGCGTTCTCTCCAGAGAGGAGGAAGGAAGCCTTGAGTGGACCAGAGAGGGCAAGAGAGCTATATGACAAAGTCCCAGACCATTGCCCTGGAAGCAATTTCAAGTGGGGTGGCTCTATAGGGGTCACCCTATATTGGAGTTTTGCACATTCCCTCTCTGTCTCTCTGTTCCTCTCTCTCTTGTGTGTGTGTCTGTCTCTCTCTCCCCCCCCTCTCTCTCTCTCTCTCTGAGACAGGGATTCTCTGTGTAGCCCTGGCTGTCCTGGAACTCTCTCTCTGTGTAGACCAGGCTGGCCTCAAACTCAGATATCTGCCTCTGGAGTGCTGGATTAAAGGTGTGCCCCGACCTTCACATTCTCTTTTAAGCAAGACAGTCTGATTCTTTGCGATTTCTGTCAAATCCATCAGTCCATTGTCTTAAGTGTGGGTTGCTATGGGGGAAGGGAACCTGACTTGGATGTGTGTTTCTCTTCAGCATAGTACGCCTACCAGAGAGGGAACCAGCCTGGAGCCACAGGCACCACAGAAAAAGGATCTCTGCTTCAACGGGAAGTATAAAAACAAAGATTCTGACTTGAATCAAAGATTCCCTTGAAAGAGGAAGAAGCATGAGAAAGAACAAGGGACAAGATAGAGGACATGCAGTATGCACGCCGCCATACACTGCCATGGCGTGAGCCTCTCTACTGCTAGGTACTTCTCTTGTTTTCCTAATGCTAGGCTGAAGCTCATTGCTGCATTCTGTAGCAACTTAGCCCAAATCAAATGTGAACATGTGTTCATTCTTAGTTCCTGGAAACACTTCTGTGGTTAGCTCAGCCCAAGCTAATAAACTCTACCTATTAGAAGCCCATTACGAGTCTCTCACACACACTCTGGAACCTCAAAGAATGGTTAACGCTTTCTGCTTTGATATTTCCAAAGAGCGGGGCCTGCCGTGGACAGTTTTCTTGCTCAGTGCTGTGGAGGGATACGGCGTATCTTCTCCAACAAGGCTTGGGCGGAGGCTGTTGGTTGGTTTATTGGAGTTAAGGCTGCCGTTTTCTGGAACGTACAGCTGTAAAAAGGTTTTAGCGGCTCTCTGTGGCAAACAGAGCTCGCAGTAGGTAGAAGAGGGCCCTATTGCAAAAGTCACAGGCCCCAGAATCTCCCTGTCCCCTCTGCCTCTTGGAAAGGCAGGTTTCAATTCTCAGTTTTCCTTATTCCTTCCTTTTGCCTTGGAAGGGAGGGCTGTTCAGGGAGAAAGGAAACTGCTCAGAAAGAAGAAGGTGGCTCAGGGAGGAGAGTACCATCTCTTTCCGGTTCAGGTTTCTGTTGTAAATTCTTGTGCATTCCAACAGTGAAGCTGGAATAAGAGGCAGCAGAGGCAGAATCAGGACCTTGGCCAATCTGGGCAGAAAGTGACCAGATTGCTTCTGGCAACCCGCTCTCTCAAATACTTTGCTGTGGATTCCTCTCTCTCCCTCCCAGTTCCCCAACCTCCGTTTTAAAGCAGAAGGTGTCCCGTGTCTTCACAGCCCTAGCAGTAGATAAGGACTAAGCTAAATGAGGCAAGAATCATAGAACTGGATCGGCCGTCCTTTTTTTTTTAATGTTTATTATTTATATGTATACAATATTCTGTCTGTGTATATTGCCTGCAGGCCAGAAGAGGGCACCCAGACCCCATTACAGATGGTTGTGAGCCACCATGTGGTTGCCGGGAATTGAACTCAGGACCTTTGGAAGAGCAGGCAATGCTTTTAACCCCTGAGCCGTCTCTCCAGCCCCTGGATCATCCCTGCGTCATTATCACTGTCATCCATTACGTTCATTATCACTGTCATTCCTTACGTCATTATCACTTGTCATTCATTCGTCTGAGAGGTGCCTGTCGCTTACAGAAGCAGTCTTGGGGCCTTGAGGGTCCCCAGAAGAGCGTTCATCTCGGTTTTGATGAAAGGATACAGAAGCCTGGGGAATCTGCCTTCAAGCAGACTGTAGGACTAAGGTGTCACTCGAGGGAAGGGCCACATGAGTGAGGCCCTAGGTTCCATCCCCTAGTATCTCCCCATCCAAAGACGAGAGGATGCAAAAGGCACCCCAGATCCACGGCATGGATTTTCCCGCTTTCCCGCATAGTCCCACCGTGTTCCGTGGACACAGTTCCCACACTGCCTGTGGATTTGGTGGCAGGGCATGCTCTAAAAACAGCTTGTTGCAGTGGACAAACTGTGGCTTGGCTTCCCAGAATGATCTTTCTCTTTGGGGGAAACACTGTTTCGAAACTATTGGCACTATGGATTCGCAGTATTCACGCTCCTTCAACCCAGGAAGAACATATGAATGACCTAAGATGAGCCAGTGGTAGGAGCCCACCCTGTCATCACAGAGATGGCCCCAGCAATGCTCGGTGGTGTCGGCCAGATTACTAGACATTCGTGGACAAGGTACTTCTTGTCAAAGCTAACAGACACAGTATCTTTCTTTTATAATGGTAAGCTAGAAGAACCTGAATTTCTGGGTAAATGGGTTGTGTACACCTTGTCTAAGTAAAACCTCCTCAAGATATATCGAGGGAGAGGAGAGAGGGAGAGAAAAAGATTTCTTTAGAGGGTAGTGTGGGAGCTGCGGAGCTATCATCAGCAGTTAAGACCACTGCTCTTTCGGAAGGACCTGGGTTCAAATCCCCTCACTACAACTTTAGCTCCAGAGAATCTGGTATGCTGGCTCTACTGACCCTCTACAGTTACCAGGTGTGTACACGGTGCACACATGGAAGCAAACACTCATAAAAGATATATAAATCTATTTTTTTAAGTTTGTGTGTGTTTCAGGTATATGTGTACATACATTTTGTATGGGAGCACACGCAAACACAGAAACCTGAGTGAGGATGCGGGGGGTTGACATCAGGTTCTTCTCTCAGTTGTTCAGCATCTTTTTTCCCCACACAGGGTTTCCCACTGAACGTGGGAATTGAGTGGGACTGACTCCCACTGAGTCAGCTAGACTAGGCAAACTCTAAGGGTCAGTTTGTCTGTCCCTGGCCCTCACTGCCCTGGAGCTAGGTACAAGTCACAGTCACACCCAGCTCCTTGCGTGTGTGGGTCTTTGTGCTGGAATGGCAAAGCACTTTCAGAGAGTCACTGAGTCTCAATTTTTGTTTCTCGACTTTTCTCTTTGACTAAGTGTTAAAAGTGACTTTATTTATTTACTTATTACTACTTACTTGCAATGCTGGTGATGAGAGCCGGTGGTACCGGGGTATGCTTTACTGAGCTTCAGCCCCACTGGAGCTTTTCTATGGTGGCCACCCTTTGTTTTCTAACACCGATGAACAGACCTCCCAGCTTGCAGAGGCAGCCCCAGCCTAATCAGTAACAGTTACCTCCTCTCTTCTCAGAAATATCCCAGTGGATGATTGCAGCGCCTGCACTAGGGGAAGGTACGCCAGCCAGGAAACTAGGCCTGGAGATTTCAAAACACGCACACAGAGAGAAACACACGGATCATCCTTGATTAACAAGAATGACCCCCTTATTGTGTTCCAGGGCCCGCTTAATAGGGAGCCTTAACTGATTCCACGCCCAGCTATTGGGATTTCCAGCTGTAAAACCCACCAGAATTTACTCCCCTACCATCAGGAACTAATGAGGATCTCGTTGCTCAGAACAGCTGCAAACACAGGAAAACAAGTTGTTTTGCTCAGAGCAGTGCAGCATAACAAGCTGTTTACAAGAATTCAGGGTCTGGGTCCACAGCCCCCAACAGATGATGTTATTTCTCGTTTGCTTGTATTGCATGTGACAATAAAAAAAAACAATTAAAATCCTGTCTCTCTTTTTTCATTGCTTTATTTTCTTTTAAATTATTGGGGTTTTTTTTTTATTAAAGTTTTTTAAATTTATGTTTAAAGTTTTATATGTGTGTGCCATATTCAGGATAGGAGACCAAAATCATATTCAATGAAGTACATTTCCTAAATCAGTTATGTAACTAAGCTATTCACATGCCTATCAACGAAGGCAAAAACGAGCTCTTAGCATCTATGAGCGCGCGCATGAGCTGAGCGCTCAGGGCTGAAGGTGAAGTAACTGATCTCCCTAGAGATCTTGGTCTCCCCGTCCAACCACTTAGAGTGATAATGGGGTTAGTCTTTATAGAGTTCTTGTACCACGTAATACAACCTGTGAGGGTAGAGCTAGAATACTCTGGGGTTTTATGATGCTTTTACTTCTTGCCTGGCTTCTATCCATCAACATTGCCTCTTAGCCAATGTCACCTTAGAGTCAGATTCCAAAATCCTCCCATGACTCAGTATCTAGCTTGGTGACTCGTTCTCCAGCTTGGGTCCTTTTTCTTCCCCTTTTCCTTTCAAAATGAATGTACATTAATTATTCAAAATAATGATTGCTCTCTCTGGCGTGTGTGTGTGTGTGGTGTGGTGTGTGCATCCATGTGCGTGCGTGTGTGCATATGTGTGTGTACATGTGGAAGCCAGAGGTTGTCACTGGGAATTATCCTGTCCACTTTCCACCTTATTTTTTTGCCACAATCTTCTACTGAACCTGGGACTCACGGATTTACCTAAGCTTTTGGTCAGTGAGTACCAAGGATCTGTCTGTTTCTGCCTTACCACTACTGGGGTTACACTGAGTGTCGCTGTGCCCAGATCTTGTGTTTTTTAAGTACATGTGTACTGTGCAGATCTGAACTCAGGCCCTCCCATTTGCACGACAAGCACTTTCACTATGTCATCTCCCTGGCTCCAAAGCAATGTCACATTCTCCTACATGTGTGCAATGCACGTAGGTCATCTTCGCCCCCATTGCCTTCTCTCTTCTCCCTCTCCCTTCCACCAGTCCCCACTTCCCAAGCAGCCTGCATCCACTTTCAGGTCATTTCCTAATCTAGATGCCACCTTTGAGACCCTTGTCTCCGTGTGGATTTCATGGCTCTATAATCCGCTTTGTTCTTTTGGTTTCCGAGTGTGTGATTTGTTTTTGTAGTTCTATGTAGTTCACCATCGCTCTCGCGGCGCCTCTGAGCACTGTATCGTCCTTCCCACCAAACGTCCTCAATTAATATATGATTCAGCTTGCGTTGGCCCCTGCGACCTTGTGACTTAGCAGAACTGATGGAAAGTATAGTGCCTTCAGTGGGGCCCACCGGATCTGTGTCTCAGCTCTGCGACAGTCACTGCGTAAACCTGGCTTCACCTCTCAGCAGAAGGATATGCTAGAGAGTTCCAAAAACTCCAGTTCCACATAGCTCTGCAGATATTGGTTTCTTGTGTGAGTCTTCTGCCTCACTGGGGCTGTGGCACAGTGATAAAAAGTGCTAGAAGCAATTTCTAATACACACACACACATATACACACACATACATATAGAGATTTACCATATATATATATACCATATATATATACCATATATATATATATATATATATATATATATAGAGAGAGAGAGAGAGAGAGAGAGAGAGCCATTGTGTTAATCAGGATATGATCAGGGTATGCTAATATAAGCTTCAATAACAATTTCCCAACTCTCAGTGCCTTGATACATAGAAGCTTGTCGTCTGCTCACAGCATAGCCTCGTGTAAGTCAGGTACTCTCTTCCACTGATGACTCTAGCAGGGATCCAAACTCCACCCACCATGTGGCTCTTCTGCACAGAATCCTTCCACTTGCCCAGCCCCATGGAAGCAGAGAGGGGGAGGACGAGATCTCACAGGATTGTGTGTGTGTGTGTGTGTGTGTGTGTGTGTGTGTGCATGTGTGTGTGTATGTGTTCGTATGCTTGCAGGTTTATGTGTGTCCAAATGCACATGTATGCAGGGGTGGGGGGGTGTCAAAGATCAACCTCTGATGTCACTCCTCAGGAACTGTCTGTCTATCTGGTGTTTCTCACTGGAGCCTGGGTCCCATCGATTAGGCTAATCTGTCTGGCCAGGAGCCCTTCCTGGGATCCTTCTGTCTCTATCTCCCCAGCACTGGGCAGGATTACAATTGGAGTCAAACTCAGGTACTCAGGCTTGTGTGGCAAGAACTTAGCAACTGAGCCATCTCAGCCTTTACAGGATACTTTTTTAAACATCAATTTATTCTTTATCGCCAGATTTCCAACAAATTATTTAAAAATAAAGGCCAATTTTTAGTCTCCATTTAGTTACTTGTTCCATTTCACTCTATGCATACTAAAGTCAAATGTGTGAAAATACCTGTTAATGCTCAACGTTGCTTTAATATATCTGATTTATGATGCAAAAAATTAAACAATCAGTTGGTATATCAATCGTCATTCTTGTCAAAGAGCTTATTTTTATAATTCAGAAATAGGTTATTAGGACAGTCAAAAGACAAAAATTAAATTCAGGGGCAGACCATATTTACTTGATTGACAAAATTTAAAATCAAACAGCCTTCATTCTATAATACTTTTAAAGAAATTTAATATAAGGTTCCTGAGAAATACTTTCAAAGATATTTGAGATACCTACACTGCCCATATACCATCTTCTGGCATTACATCTGGTACCTTTAATCATAATTATTATAATGGTCATAGAAGTTTATTACTAAGTTCCTATCAGTTCACTTATATACTAAGCCAAGTGTGCTCACCCTTTCCCAGTTTTGAAACTCTGAGTGTTGATTTTGGTTTCTCCTCAATATAAAATGTCTATGACACTTAACATACCACAAATTGGATGACCCTTTCAGAGCAAAGCCAGAACTGGACAGTCTTCTCCAGTGCTGCCACCACTGAACTGGACTGCTCTGTCCTGCTGCCTGGCTGAACACTGACATTCTTTAGTTACAAGTGTAAAGACACCTACCTACATGAGTTTTAAAAATTGATCTGCACAAAAAAATTATATACAACAAATTGTTTTTTAAAAATCACAGGATATTCTTCTAGGTGACTTTGCATATGCCATTTGTACACATACACCATTATCCAGAACGGAATCTCACTTGTCCCGCCTATATGGAAAGGAAGCAGAGCAATGGATGCTTCCTTACACTGCCAGAAAGAAGCAAACGATATTGATAAGCAGATGTCTGGCCCGTCAATCACAGTTGACACAGTTTCACAGTCAGTGGGCACTGAGAATGAAACTGCACAATGCTTTTCCTCTATTTCCTTTTTATAAAAAATATAGGTTTCTATTATGTAGCCAATTTTGTCTCTAAAACTCAGGGTCTGCCTCCATCTACTTCCTTTGTCAGAATTACAAACATATGCCACTCTGTCCAGTGTTAAACTTACCGGAACAAGTACGATGTATACGTATATGCCAAACCTGCTCTAAGTCTCTGCATGGATCACCTCATCTGATTTAATTTTACAACAGTTCTGTGAAATTTTGTAAGGATTAAGCAAGGCAAAATATGAAAGTGGCTGATAACCAATAACTCATTTCATTTTTTCCTATATTCATTAGTTCATGGAAAATTGCCAAAGTTAGGATATTAAAGAGCATTTGGGCCGGAGGCGGTGGTGGCGCAATTGCCTTTAATCCCAGCACTCGGGAGGCAGAGGCAGGCGGATCTCTGTGAGTTCGAGGCCAGCCTGGTCTACAAGATGCTAGTTCCAGGCCCAGGCTCTAAAAAAGCTGCAGAGAAACCCTGTCTCGAAAAACAAAAAAAGAAAAAAGAAAAAAAAAAAAAAAAAAAAAAAAAAAAAAAAAAGAGCATTTGGGCTGGGCAGTGGTGGTGCATCCTTTAATCCAGTACCAGTAGGCAGAGGCAGGCGGGATCTCCGTGAGCTCAAGGCCAGCCTGGTCTATATAGAAGAGGTAGTTCCAGGACAGGCTCAAAAGCTTCAGAGAAAACTCTTTCTTGAAAAACAACACAACAAAAGCAAAATAGACAACAACAACAACAACACAAAAAGAGCATTTTGGATGCGCCTTTAATTCATATTTAACTCATACAAGATGAATAAGTTGTTGCAGAGTTATATGCTAGAGATTATAGTGTATATGTGTAAATTTTTTTCTCCATCACAGTGTCAAATAACTGAAGACAAGAGGAGGAAGGAATTTACTTTGGTTCATGGTTTCAGACTTTACAGTTCATGGCCCTCAGGTTCACACTGACTCTGGATCTATGGTAAGGTGCTGTAACCAGGTGGAGGGTTTCACCGGAGCAGTTATTTTCCTAATGTGGCCAGGAAGGAAAGAGAGCCAGGCGAGGTGGTTGGTGCCTACAGTACCAGCCACTCAGGAGGCTGAAAGCCCTGTGTGGTGGTGTACTCCTGTGACCTTAGCAGGTGGGAGACAGGCAAGAGGAGTTCAAGATTGCCTGCAAATTTGAGGCCAGTTGGGCAACATGAAACCCTGCCTCATACAGACAATAATAAAAGCAGACAGGAAGGGGGTGGGGCAAGATATATCCTTCAAAGACACAAAATGGGTCAGCTTCCGTAACAGACTCCACCTCCTGTCTCCCACCTACCAATAATGCCATTAAATATCACTCCATCAGACAACTTACCTATTGAAGGCATCAGAGTCCTTAGGATCTAATCACTTCCATAAAGTTCTGGCAACCAGCAACCCATTCTTTAACGTTCTTGGAGGCATTTTAGAAATTACATTTTTTAAAAAAGGAACCATACCATAACAGCACATCAAGATGCGTTGCCAGGCTCTTTAATTAGACAGACCAAAACAACCATACAACATAAGTATAAGTAGAAAAAAACGTATAAGTAGAGGTTTGTACTTAACATCTGTGACTTAACAGTTTGATATCATTTACCTAATATGCAATAGAAAGAAAAATTTTGGTAATGTGTTCTCATCTCTTTCTCTTGGTTTTTGTTTTTTGGTGTTGTTGCTCTTTTCTTTCTTTTCTTTCCTACAGGCCTAGCATTTCCACTGGTCTGGACTGTAGAGTTCAGCTCCACGTCAGTTCGGGTTGATCGTCAGCACGTGGGGTGAGGGTGGGGGGCTTGCTTCTGCACAGCTTCTGTGTCTAGGTGCTGGCTGACCTTTGCTCATACTTCTGTCTGCCTTCCAACGGGGTCTCAAACAGCCTCTGCACAGGGACTCTGCAGCGAAGCTTCCATTACACATTTTCACTCCTACCCCTCTATTTATGCTTGCCCTGTTTCCTCCCAGCCACCCAGAGGATGAATGCTGAAGAGACTGCTAGAAAGCTGATAAGGAAGCCTAACAGATTTTGACTGAAACTGGGGAAGGAAAGGGTAAGAAGGGGTAAAGTCAGTTGGTGGTCAAGGGCAGCAGAAGGCAAGGGGATGGAAAAGAAATAGCCTTGCATTCTAATTCCCAGCCTGCGTTATTTATTTATTTTTAAAGAAAAACACATGCTTGACTTGAACTTGATCTTGAGTATAGACACTCTCATGGAGAGAAATGTCCCCACCAAGTAAGTTTTCTCCACCGTTGTGGTAGGGATGCTTGATCCAGCTTGTCACCATGTCTTCTGTAAGACTTTTCAGAATCTAGGGACTCCTGGCCAAGAAACAGAACAATGATCCTTATTCCCTGGTGGGTTTGGGTGTAAACAGGTGAGACATCAAGGGAAGGCACCTTAGGAGAAACTGTCTAAGATTCACACACCGAGCCGGGCGGTGGTGGCGCACGCCTTTAATCCCAGCACTCGGGAGGCAGAGGCAGGCGGATCTCTGAGTTCAAGGCCAGCCTGGTCTACAATAGCTAGTTCCAGGACAGGCTCTAGAAACTACAGGGAAACCCTGTCTCGAAAACAAACAAACAAAAACAAAAACAAAAAAAAACCAAAAACAAACCAAAAGAAAGATTCACACACCGATACATGACGGTATTGATTCATGGGCAAGGGGTCCACCTTAACGGGCTGGGGAGGTTGACACCGTCTGCGCAGTAAGGCATAGGAATTTGGAATCCAGTTCTGCTTTTCATCCGGTTCAATCAAAACACAAAAACCTTTACAGAAAAGGACGGGAAGAAATATCCCACCAAAAAGGCGCTTTTTGAAGGAGAGGCTGCAGAGACTCTTGTCATCTTGCAGTTGATGAAAAAGCCCTCTGGGCTTTGGGGTCAGGAGAGAAGACTCCAGCAGGCATATGAGGGACTGGCTCTGTTCCTGCAAACTGTGGTATGGGCTCCTCACAGAGCCCTCCCATTGTCTGACCCCAGAAGGCTTGCTGGTCAAACCAATGCGGCCTTTGTTTCTGGACTTGCTCGCTTTCATTTTAAGACGTTTACGTCATCGCAAGTCACTCATGGCAGAGTTGGTGTGAACAGAGACATTTCCAAAGAGGGGGAAGAACACTTTTGCTCGTGGTTGAAACTAACGGACAATGTGTACATTCTGTGACCCTGTCATCTAGTCAGGGCTGGGGTCGGGGAGTCCTCTAACAACTGCATGCTTTCTGTTGAGCTCGTAAGTGTACAGAGACGTTGAGAGTTTCTAACAATCAGAGACTTCTTTTATAGCTAATTTCTTTCTTTTCTTTCTCTCTCTCCCTTTCTCCCTGTCTCCCTCTCTCTTTCTAAGACATTCTCTCTCTATGTAGCCCTGTCTGTCCTATGTAGACCAAGCTGGTCTTGAATTCACAAAAATCCATCTGCCTCTCCTCCTCAGTTTTTGTCTTGAACAGATGAACTCAGCTAAGAGACAGACCTTTTAACCAGCAGTTTATTAACAAAACAGCAGTTTAATTAGTAAAGCTAAGCAGAGCTAAGGTGGCATACGCCTTTAATCCCAGCACTCTGTAGTCAGGAACACGTAGCTCTCTGTGAGTTCAAGGCCAGCCTGGTCTACATAGTGAGTTCAGGAAAACCAGGGCTATGTAGAGGGACCCTGTCTCAAAACAAAACAAAACAAAAACAAAACAAAACAAAACAAAAAAGCTAAGCAGAACACTCCAAAGATGGATTGAAGTGGGCTGTCCCTAAGTAGGAAGCAGACTCATGGGCTCTGCATGGTAGATTTTAAATAATTTTTATGAATATTTATGAGGTGAGTGTTAAAAGCATCCAGAATCTTTAGAACCCAAGTAAAGAACTCTGGATGGAAGTCTGGCCCTCAGCTCTGCCACATGCAACAGGATCAAGGTCTTCTGTTGAGGGTCAAAACAACTTGAATGATAGTCTCACCTTGATCAACCCTATCCTTTCTCTTCACCAATCCTGCCCAGCTAGGAGCCCTTTAGTTCACTTTCCTTAATGTTGCCAACCTCTTTGTCATGTTTGAACATTGCTCTTACCTCAGACATTTGTTTTTTACTAGAATAGGTGTACCGGTTGGGAGCCAGAAAGCAGATAGGTGAAAGGCTGAGGCAAGGTTGAATCGAAGACACACCAAGAGAGCTTTAGAAGTGGTCACTTTGAGCCGGACAGTGGGGCCCACGTCTTTAATCCCAGCACTGGGGAAGCAGAGACAGGTGGATCTCTGAGTCTGAGGCCAGCCTGGTCTCCTGGTCTATAGAGCAAGTTCCAGGACAGGCTCCAAAGCAACAGAGAAACCTTGTCTCGAAAAACAAAAAGAAACAAAAAGAAGTCTGTTATTTTGGGCCAAACACCACTGACATTCATCAACCTCTTAGCAAGCGTAGCTGCTGCCGTTTTCCAGGAAAAAGCCCTAAGAACCCAGCAGCTCAAGGATTTGCCTTGGTTCCTATTTTGATGTGAGGATTAAGGGTCTGTTTCAGCAAATCGCTGTGCCCTTTACCTCTGCATTTTTTGCTGTGAGCTCACTTGATTTTCTCTGCCCACCAAGGTCCCTGTTGTGCCACCAGATGTCAGCCTGACCTTGCTGGTGCCTTCAGGAGGCTCTAGGGAAATTAAAGACACATAAGCCTGCCTCAGGAAATGAACAAGAGGGGAGTGGAGTCCCAAAGAGGGGAACTGGAAACAGCATCAGCAGACTTCCATTTCTGGAAAGGCTAGGGACCACTACAAGTTTGGAGAATTTTTTTTTTAAATAAATATCTACCACATAGCCGCTGTGAGCTGGAATATAAGGATTTCATTAATTCAGCTTTGGAGCTTGGCAATGAGGCTAGCAAAAAATAAATATATTCTAAAGAGACACTTAGGTCTCCCAGGATGTCTGTTAGCCTGTTGAAACAATAGACCCCAAAGAAATGGAAATTCCCCCAGGAATCTCACGCTGGGAAATGGAAAAGGCCCCAGACAGAGAACAGAGTCAGGAGGTAAAGAGGCACCTCTGTTGGCACTCAAGAGGCTGAGGCAGGAGGATTAGACTTCAAGCTCAGGGTAGGGTACAGAGTAAGACTATCTCTAAAAAATAAGTTTAAAAGTTTAAGAAGTGGTTTGTTCTCAAAGGAACACTTTTGTTCTAAATTTTTCTTCCCTATGATTCCCAAAATGATTTCCTCAGACACTTCATAGGATAGCATTGAAGCCCAGATAATGGTGGGTCTGTGGTGGGCAGGACCCTGCCTAGACTGTGACTTCTAGACAGTGCATAACCTTGGCTCTCTATCTAAACTCCAATCGTATCTCTCTTCAGGGCCCGAAGACTTGGGAGGTTCACTAGATCTCTTTGACTGTCCCGTGAGGACACACTGAATAAATCTTTTTGTAGACATCTTTTCTGCTTTCTATGAACTTGGCTCTTTCAGTTGGCTTATTGAGGACCATGGCTGAAGAGGCTGTGACTCCAAGTCTGATGTCAGAGGCCAGGACTCACCAGATTGCTTTTTTGTTTCCCACCCATCATGATAAGCACTTAATAGTCAACAGAGGCACGGTACCCAGCTAGCAAGATCAGATGAAATGCATGGACGAGAAACAGTGGATTGGGTGCTCTCAGAACAATAACTACAAAGGAAGCTTATCAAAGGTAGTCTATTTCTAGTTTGGGGACAAAGGAAATCCTAGCAATGAACAGAATGAGCGCAGTGTAGAGAAAAAAAGAGGGAAATAGAAGAAATCATGGCTTTGTGCGGCATAAAGCATGACTATAAAGAGCATCTACCAGGTTAGAGAACCAAGCCCCAGTTACTCACCTCAAGGGAGGGGAATGGGTATGGTTCTCAACTGTTGGGGTGTAGCTAAGTAGTGGAGCATTTGCCCTGTGTGTGTGTGTGTGCCTGTGTGCAGGCTCTGCTCAATCAGCAGGAGGGAGAGATGGGGAGGGGGAGCAGAAACAACCACGCTAAATCAGAGAACAGAGTCAGGAGGTAAAGAGGCACCTCTGTTGGCACTCAAGAGGCTGAGGCAGGAGGATTAGACTTCAAGCTCAGGGTAGGGTACAGAGTAAGACTATCTCTAAAAAATAAGTTTAAAAGTTTAAGAAGTGGTTTGTTCTCAAAGGAACACTTTTGTTCTAAATTTTTCTTCCCTATTAAGTGTGTGCCATGACCTTGTGCTCTTGGTCCTTGACAATAAAATGGGGATTTTATGAGTACCTATCACGAAATTGTTATAAATCTTCCACATCGAGCAAAGCAGGGGACATATATTTAGAATGCAATAAATATTAACTATTGTTTTATGTGCCAGTGCGGTGCTGGAGGTTAACCTTGAGGCCTTCTGCAAGATGAATGAGTTTCCTACCACTAAACTACGTCCGCTGCCCTAACTGTAATAATTCTGTGCGGGAGGGACCCTGGTGGTGGGTGAGTCCAAACCATAACAGGCGAGAGACAAATAAGCAATACAGGCAGAATTTAAGTGGGGAGTTTTATTTAATAAAGGAATGGAGGAAGAAAAGAGGGAGGAGAGAGGGGGAGAGAGAGAAAAGAGAGAGAGAGAGAGAGAGAGAGAGAGAGAGAGAGAGAGAGGCAGAGAGGGGAAGAGATAGGTGGAGTTTCACCTTTTAAAGAGACAGGTTACTGCCTGCCCTGTGATGCAGGTGATGCAATCTGTTGGGTCCTCAGGGGGTGGAGCCAGATTTGTCCTGATGCTAATGCTAATGTTACCTATTACTGCTCATTTCTTCTCTCTTTCCTTTTATTGACAAAGTCTGGCTATGTATCCCATGCTGCTCCTAAGTTCCTGATTTTCCTGCCTCAACTTCCTAGTGGTATGACCGTAATTGGTTTCTGTTGACTATTTGTAAGAATGTTTTGGTGGCTGGAGAGATGGTGCAGCTGCTAAGAGCACTTGCTGTTCTTCCAGAGGACCCGGGCCCAATTCCCAGCACCCACATGACAGCTAACAACTGTCTGTAACTCCAGTTTCTGGGGATCTGATACCATCACACCAATTCACATAAAATAAAGTTTTTAAAAAAAGAATGTTTCTCATCCTCAAAATGCCTACTTGAACCAAGAAATGTATAAGGTGTCTCAGAAGTTAGTCTATTTGTTTTTTAATATTCTATTATGTTATGCTGTTTTCCCTTTCAGATTCAGTTTAAAAAGTGTGCCTGACAAGAAACAGGCAAGAAGCCACTCAGGGGAATGGATAATTCTGTACTATGATAAGAGGAAACCAAACTTTAATGAAGTAGGTTGGGCCCTGCTTCTAGAACCTTCTGCCACGTGGAGCATGGAAAGCACTAGCGTTTTCTAAGCAGATGTGGCTCATACCGGCCATGAAAGAAAAATTTGCAAAAACAAAGGTTCTTTGTATTCCACAACTGACAGGTATCCTGAACCACCCATGTCTCTTAGAGCTGGCTCTGTTGCTTTTTTTCTTCTCTCTCTGCTGTTACCTCTCGGATCTGGGAGTTTCCCTGCTTACTATTTAACTAGCCTTGATGTTCCTGTGTCACTGGACTAGTGGGGTTGGTCTTAAGGATTACTTGTCTGATTCTTCAGCCTGCACAGCCGCAGAGACACACCGATCTTATATAATCTGCCCTTCCTCTGCCTTGCCAGCCCTACCCAGACACAGCCAGTGTTACAGTCACAGCAAACCAGACAGAGCCCAAGCCGTCAGAGGCTCCGCCCCTTCAGACTGGACCGCAAGGTGTCCCTCTCCACCTTCGTGAAACCGTTGTTAGGAACTGGCCTTTGTGGACCCAAGCATGGCAGACTTCCAGAAATGGGTTTAATATTTAACCCCAAGGAAGCAAAGGACATGGGGCATGAAATACAGAGTCCTAGGAAGCAAAGGGAGAGTCACACAGTATGAAAGGCAAAGGAAAAAGAGTTGTCAAGTTCTGGAAGGAAAAAAAAAAGGAGACGATTTAGCCAAGTTCTTTCCCGAGCGAGTCCTTATTTTGCTGGCTGCGTGGTCAGACGCTCCCAGCAAGCAGCAGCCTGCGCTTCCACGTTCTGACCACAGAAAGTGTTCTGCATGAACAGAAGCCCTGGGCGGCAATGCTGCTTACGTCATCTCCGCATGAATCTCCAACACCTCCAGACTCGGAGGCCACCCCCGGAAGAATGATGTCTCAGCTAAGGTGTGTCCAGTACAAGCAACTTCTCTGTAATCAAGGCAAATTCCCTGAAGTGTCCAGAGACTGTGGCTGTAGGATAGACTATATGACAACTGTACACATGTTAATTACTTTATTGCTTTTCTAAGAGGCCGTAAAACTCCTCGGAGTCTGATGCAGCAGGAAACAGACGCGCCATGCACCTTGTGGAATTGTTTTACATGGGAGTTTAAAGTATTTGTTTAGTGTGTGTACACATGTGTGGGTGCACCCGTGTCACAATGCCGGTGCGCATGGAGGTCAGAGGACAACTTAATAGCAGTTGCTTCTCTCCTTCTACCATGTGGGTTTTATGGGGGAGAGGGGATCAAAATCAGTTGTCAGAGTTGGCAGCCAGGCTCTTTAGCAGTTGAGTTACCTCACTAACCCCACATTTTAAGTTTTTAAGGTTCCTTTCGGTTAGTTATCTCCACGCATGTTTCAATTTTAGCCGATTAAGATTTGAATTCCGGCAACATAGTGGTGGCCTGCCTGCAACCCCAGTATGTGGCGTGGAGAAGGAGCAAGGGGGTCAGGAGTTCATCTTCGGCCTCATAGCAATTTTGAGGCCTGCCTGGGCTACACGAGAACCTATCTAAAATAGCAGCAGCAGCAACAACAACAACAACAACAAAAACCAACAACAACAGGGGCCTGGAGTGATGACTCAGCTTTTAGAGCATTTGCTGCTCTTATAAAGGACCCAGGTTCCTTTCCCAGCATCCACAGGGTGGCTCACTGTAGCACACCATGCCCACCTGTGCTCTTTGGGCTAACATACAGTTCATGAACCAGGCAAGGGGCTGGAGATTGAAACATACAAAGACACACAGACAGAGACATGGGTCATCCTTGATGCCAGAATGCCCCCTTTATCGTGTCCAGGGGCAGCTTATATAGGGATCCTTAACTGATAGCCACGCCCCAGCCAAACACCAGAAACCATGCCCCTGCCATCAGGAACTCCTGAGGGTCTCCTGCTCAGAGCAGCAGCAAGCATTACAAGTTGTTTACCAGAAATTCAGGATCACAGCTCACAACTGTCTCAAACTCCAGTTCCAGGGAGATCCAATGCCTTCTTTTGACCTCTTGGGGCATCAGGCATGCATGTGATGCATGCAGGCAAAACATTTATACACATAAGAATAAAATTTCAAAATTGGAAATAACTAAAAACAACAGCTTTTAAAATACCTCTATAGTTCAAAATAAGTATACCAAATACTAATATAATTGCCTAATTTAGAAAACATTTTTGACCAAGGAAATTTTAAAAGCTGTCAAATCCTGTGTGGTTGATGGTTAAGACCACTTTAACTACACCACCCTCCTGTGACAGGTCGCTTTGGAGTATATGTTGCTGAATTTCTATAACATGTCTCTCTTCTCTCAATTGCCTGTGCTTACCTATGTTAAAGCCTCTTTTTTCTGTGTGTATGTGTGTGCATTTGTGTTCACGTGTACATGTGTGTGTACAGGGGACCTTGCAGAGGTCAGAGGTCAAGGCTTGGGGGCTGCTCTTCAGGATCCACCACTCGTTTGTTTTTAGAGATGGGTCCCTCCACTTGACTGGAACCAGCCACACAAGACCAGGCTGGCTGAGCACGGGAACCCCAGGGATCTGCCTGCCTCAGCTTCCCAGCAATATACATGCATCCGTTTCATTGCTATAAGATTACAAAGCACTGGCCATTGTGCCTTGGCTCAGGTGCTGATCCTTATATGACAAAGAACTTTAAAAAAAATAAACTCCAACTCTGTTTTGTACTGATTTATGCTGACTTCTTTCTGCATTCTAAAAATCCAAGCTTACACTAAGTTGAGATCCTGAAAGACACAACATAAACAATGCCTTGGCAGCCCTTGGGCTATAGCTCAGTTCCCGATCACACTGGAAGGCCTATTGACCGGAAAATAGATCATTTGTGATCAGAAATGTATAAATTTGCAAAAAGTAGAACAAAATAAATGAGTATAAAAACTTGGAAAAACATTTGATGCCAGATAAAAATCTAGTAAATCCTGGACATATTACATCAAACTGATGACCTTAAAACAAAGATCATTAACCAGGTGGTGGGTGGCCCTTGTCTTTAATCCCCGGGAGTCAGAGGCAGGAGGATCTCTGAGTTTGAGGGCCAACCTGGTCTACAGAGTGAGTTCCAGGACAGGAACCAAAACTACAGGGAAACCCTGTCTTGAAAAACCAAAACCAAACCAAACCAACCAACAACCAAACCAAAACCAACCTCCCCCCCCCCCCCCCCCCAACAAACTAAAGAAGACAAAACAAAAATAAATTCCATACTCACCCCTGTGTGTTTCTTTAGATAAGGGATGAAAAGAATATAGTTCGATGGAAATTACTAGAATAATGCAACAAGTAAAACAATGTATACTGCCTGGGGTCAGCATTCTTGAGCCGGACAGGGCTTTACTGCATTTTGACACTTCTACTTTCTTTTTTGTTCTTGCTGGTAACCCCTGCTGGCCTCTAACTTCATGGTAAACATCCCGCTCTACCTCAGCGTCCTGGAATACAGGCTTGAGCCAGCGTGCCCAGCCACGTGATTCTGCAATACCTGATGCGTGGAGTAAAGACTTCTAGGAGACAGGCCTACAGGTGAGCTTTGAAGGGTGAGACAGAGGATGCAGGACACGCCTCCAGTGTTCCTAGAGGATGCAGGACACGCCTCCAGTGTTCCTAGAGGATGCAGGACACCCCTCCAGTGTTTCTAGTGCCCGCATTCAGGGCCTAACACCCGAGTCTTCAGTAAAATTCCTTGAATGAATGAATGAGTAAATGAAGTAGATAAGTGACAGAAAAATCTACTGTCTTTTGGTTGCCTTCTCATTTTATCTGAAAAGCCACATCTCCCTGACCAGCCTGTACTTAACTCCCCAACGCAGAAATTATGTATTTATCAGCTTAAGAAAATACATAGTAAATTAGAAGCACAAGGTGACACCTGCCAAGAATGACCTTCGCAAATTCTTAAGGTTCCCCTAAAAAGATTAAAGGTTTGAAGACTGAGTAGAACTTTCATGATTGGTGAAGATCAAAATATGGCAATTTCCTAGATTCAAAATTATCCTTAGGAACTTTCTTTAGCCACAGTATTAGCCATTTATCCTCAGTCTTTTGTATCTGCTCTGCCTTCCTCCACCTTTTGTAAAAGTAAAAAAAAATGTTTGTTTTGTCTGCACCCCAGAAGAGGGCGTGAGATCCCATGGGACTTAAGTTTTAGACGGTTGTGAGCCAATATATGGATGCTGGAACTGAACTCAGGACCTCTGGGAGAGCAGCCAGTGCTCTTAACTCCTGAGCCATCTCTCCAGCTCCTGATTTTCTCTCCTACAGTGTTTGGTAAAAAACTGTGGAATGTAACCAAGAATGTCATCAGGTGGTCTGAGATCAGCTCCCTGCTTTATTGTAACCTGTGACTGCCTCCTGATATTCAGTCAAAGTCCTGAGTAAGGCACCCACTGGCTTATGTCTTTTTTCTTTTTTAAAGACTTAGTTTGTGGGGCCTGAGTATATTTGTACACGCACGGACACACACACACACAATACACTCGTGTGTGTGTGTGTGTGTGTGTGTGAGTGCTCCTCATGCAGGCACCTGCAGAGGCCAGAAGAGGACTTGGGATCCCTAGGAACTACAGTTACAGGTGGCTGTCGACTGCCCAGGGTGGATGTTAGAACTGAATTAGGTTTCTCTTCAAGAGCAGCAAGCGCTCGTAACCACTGAACCATCTCTCCAGCTCTCTCTTTTGCTTTGTGACGACAAAGATTCAGGTAACACCACCTCCACTCCCATCCCCGTGAAACACGCCATGGTGCCAACTTGAATCCATGTCCTAGGATAGTGTCACTCATAACTCAGATCAGAATAAATTCTCTTATTCCCTCTGGAAGACAAAGAGCTTTGTAGAGTCCCCTGCATAGTGGTCAGTAGGTGAGCATCAGGCAGGCAAAAGGAAGCTTGTAAATGCAGTTTTCCTCCAGAAAACCTGCAGAGAACGTCTATCACTGAGCACACTCACAAGGGGACCTCAGGGTCCTTTACCAAGTAAGACAGGACCATGTGTCTCTCTGGCAACTTAGATATTCAGCTTGAAGTGCAGCCCGTTCTGTGGGCAAAAAGTGGCCAAAAAGTCATTTTTAATGCAACGTTTATTTCATGCTATGCCCTTGTGTTTTCATACAATCATTTTAAGAATTACAGTACAGATTTAATAAAGATAGCAAATCACTCTCACCAAATTTTAAAATAAAGCTATATATTAAGTATTTTTAAACTCATTTAACAATCCTATATGCAATCTTTGACAGTGAACTTCATTTTGGCACACAGCTCTTTTGTCCTTTGGGGACTGCAATTGAAGAAATCTACATTCCACCTGAAGCTCAGGTGACAGAAAAAAATCACGATTGATGGCAACAACCAATTTCACCCAGTCAGCCACATCAGAGTGCCCTGGGATTATTCTGCTCATTTATAGGCAAAGAAAAACAGACTTCTCAGCAGCCTGCAGAGAAGGGCCAGTTCCGCCGACAGTTTAAAGCAAGGCCTCGGGAGCGGATCATCTCCACCGGACCTTTGAAAGGAAAGTTTGGAAATTCAAGACTCCTGTTTGAATGGAAAGCAGAGATATTCTTAACCTTGGTGTCTGTCCTAAAAGAAGCCAGCTGTCACCAATGGTGTAAAAGTCCCTCACAGCACATTTAGGCGAAGATGGCTTGTCTTCCTCATCTCAACTACCATCTCTCGGTCTTAGCCTTAGTTATTATGTCTTTTGGGTATCACATGTAGTCCAGGCTGGCCTTGGATATGGGGATCCTTCTGCTTCTGCAGTTCTGGGATCAGAGGGGTGAGATCCTAGGCCTGATAAATTATTCTTTAGATAGGGTCTCTGTGTGAGCCCAGGATGGCCTAAAACTCCCTTCTCCAACATGAGTCTTCTCCTTGCTCTGGGCCACCACCCCTAGTTGTAATTAAACCTCAGGAGGCAGAAACGGACCAACGGACAATGGTGGGTTTTCATTTCGACAAAAGATGGCCTTCTAATTTGCACATACAGTGCTAATTACAGAACAAAAACTGTCCTCCTTCCATCATTGAAGCATGAAACATTGCACACAGACATCTAAAAAAAAGTTTAGAATATTTTGTCTAGTTTTGTTTTGTAGACCAAGTCTCTGTAGCCCAGGCTGACCTTAAGCTCATGGCAATTCCCCTGCCTCAGCTTCCCAAATGTTATGATTATAGGTGTAAGTCATCATGCCTGACTTTGAAAATATTTTTTCAGGGAACAAGAAGGAAAGCGTCCAAGGTGCGTAGGTAAGTTATATCAGGCAGTAGGTATCATTTCCTCTTTGAAGATCACAGACACACCAATACACATGAAGACCAAAGTCATTTGAAACAGGCATGGTAGCTCAGGCTTGTAATTCTAGTCCTCAGGAGGCTGAAGCAGGAGGATGGTTGAGTTTGAGACTAGCCTGTGCTATACAGTACATTCCCAGCCAACATGGCCTACATTCAGAATAAGACCCTTGTATCTGAAACAAACAAACAATAAAAGATGATATTCCCTTCCCTTCCCAGATACCAGGTACTGCTTTGATTTTTGAGTACATCATGGCATAGGCCTGTTTCAGCTCTACTGTAACAGGGCTGGATGGCAGGAGACTCAGAAGGCATACGGCTCAAACTCCCACCTGACAAGTTTCATGGGTTTGGTTATAGCACAAGACCGTTCTATACCTCATTTGTTAGTCAAATGAGATGATTAAACTGTGTTTTACATAGCACATGGCACTAACATTTTAGGTCTACGGACTCTGAAAATATCATTAGAAATCAGACTTCACTGACACTCCCACCCAATGGTTGGATATGAATTTGGACCCAGAGAGCCTAAAGCTTTCAATAACTACCTTCAATGAGCAATGACTCCTTTTTTGCATTTACTTTTAGAAATTTGAAAATGGCCACAGATTCCATGCAAGTCTTCTCATAAAAGATGATGTCTATTTCCCCACTGGAATTCTCCTGGATTCTGGGCTAGTTTTATTTTTTTTTAAAAAGATTTATTTATCTTAATTGTGTGTATATGGATGTTTTATGCATGTAAGGTTGTTCGGACCCCCTAGAAGTATAGTTACATCAGTTGTAAGACATTATGCAATGCTAGGAATCAAACTTGTGTTCACTGGAAGAACAACCCGTATTGGTTTTTTGTTTGTTTGGTTTTGTTTTGCTTTTTTTGTTTTTCAAGACAGCATTTCTCTGTGTAGCCCCTGGCTGTCCTAGAACTCACTTTGTAGACCAGGCTAGCCTCAAACTCATTGAGATCCGCCTGCCTTTGCTTCCCAAGTGCTGGGATTAATGGCATGAGCCACTGCTGCTCAGCCACCACCAGGCACTCACTATCTATCCAACCTAGAGCTAGTTTTATGAACTGCTTTGGTTCTCAAAACGATATGAACTATTTTGGGGTTTTCAAAGAAGAGAAGGCTGTAGATTCTTTCTAGATTATTTGGGGTTACATGACCTGGAACTGTGGCAATTCAACTTGGAGCGAAGGCAGCCTTAAGATAAGATACATGAAGCCATGTGTATTAGACAGATATCTGCGTCTATAACAAGGTACCTCTGACAATCAACTGATAAAGAGAAAGTGTCAAGAGCCACCTTCTTGGGGCAACTCCCCAGATTTGGCCCACATTTCTGGGTCCCAACAGGAAAGGGGTTATTTTGGTTCACAGGGTTTGGGGTTTAAGCCCATGACTAGTTGACCGCATTGAGGCCTATGGTGAGTTAGTGTATTGTGTGAGAGCAGATGGTGGAACCAAACTGCTCACTCATCTCATGGTCAAGAAGTAAAAAAAAAAAGAGAGAGAGAGAGAGAAAGGGCTGGGGCCCCACAGTTCTGCTGGTAAACCCCCAGTTTCCTGTGGTTCTCTCATGAGGTCCTACCACTTTCTTGAGTGTCTTTGACAGTATCTAATATGACCCAGCTTGGCCTCCAGTGTGTTCTGTTACCAAGGCTGTCATTGAACTCCTGATCCTCCTGCCTCTACTTCCCAAAGGCTGAGAGGTGGGCAATGACACTGTAAATGTCATTGTGCTCTCATAGAGGACAGGATGGGATTTATGGGTCTGAGGGCATTTAGAGAACGTAGGGGAAGGAAATCTTTGGGGACCTGGCAAAGATTTCTCTAAGGAGATGACATCCAAAGAAAGTAATGAGAATAATTTCTCCTGGGCAAAGAGGGAGAAATGACATCCTAGAAATAAAATGCCATGTATGCAAACACTGAATGAGTAAAACAAGGTCCTAGGGGCCACTGGAGTATCTATATTCACTAATTATTATCTGAGGCTGTGTCTGTGAGAGAGAGACCTGAGAGAGAGAGAGAGAGAGAGAGAGAGAGAGAGAGAGAGAGAGAGAGAGAGCTTAACTCAAAGTCAAAAGATATTTGCTGAGGTAGCAAATGTCCTTTGGCACTTGGCCTTTAAACTGGGGATGAGAAGAACCAAGTAAAACAGTTAAAGTGTTCTTCGCTCCCTCCCTGATGGCTAGAAGGAGGGGCTGTGTGGAGTACAGAGAGGCACCTCCACAGTGTTCAGTTTGGCTGAAGGGAAATTATAAGATCTAGGGTTCAAGACACATGGCATTTGCAGGTAAGCAGCAAGAATGCAGTGCCCCACAGGCACCCCTTCCTCTTCTGTCCGTCCAGAAACACCTAAGACAGAAAACAGCCGAGACTCCTCTGTTGGGGTTTTAATGCTATCCGAGTGCAGGGCTGTGAGCCTGTAATCCCACTTAGGAAGTGGAGGAGCAGGAGCTTGGCACTGTCGCACAACAAGCAACAAACACAAATGAAAGCCACATGGTAAGGTCTCCTACAGAGCTGCTGGGCTGTTTTGAGCATATGATGAACCAAGCTGTGTTATGAGTCGGTTTCTTCATCTATAAAATGGGTGATGACAGGTATTGACCTCTCAGGCCAAGAAAAACAAACAAACAAAAACCCATGAAGTCTTCATGAAGCCTGGAGTGAGCACTGAATATAAGACCTCTAAATAGGAAGTCTGGGGCAGACAGGCAAAGGGGCTTTAGCATCGGAGAAATGGGCTGTGGTTATCACAGGTGCTTGAACTTAAAGAAAATTACTGAAGCTCCTCAGTCCTAGTGTCCCCATCTAAAAATGAGGGTGATAACAGCTATCTTAAAAGGCTGTGACAAGGAATGAGGAGAACATCAAAATTAAATGCCATAGCAGAAAACCTTGCTCATAGCATAAACCTACTCACGCGCATCTTTTCAGACATAGATGGGTAATATTAGTGTCAGATATCCCATAGCGCTTCAAAATCCTATTTTCTTACCAAAGCTAGAAAAGTTGGATTAGCATATATATGCTAATAAAATGCATTCCACCAGTACCAATACATGATGATCACCTTCCACTAAGAAATTACTTAGGCATAACATTTATTTTGTTAATGCATAATAAGAAAGCCGCCTCTTTGTTCAAAATTTAGTATACAAAATGACTCTCTCATTTGGTACTCGGAGGACTATCCTCTCCATACCAATACCCTGAATGTATCCCCCCCTGCCCCTCCTGGTACTTTTGAGACAGGCTCTCCTATATCTCGGGCTCACTTTGAACACCTGATCTTCCTGCCTCCACTTCCTGGGTGCTGGGATTACAGGCGCAGGCTACCATGTCTGATTCTCTGGGAGTCTTTTCTAGATCAAAGAAACACGCACCAGGGAGATGAAGAATTCCAACACATGATGGAGCCAGCAGTGGTAAGCAGACCTCTAAAGGAGCAGCACGTCCCATGACATTAGAAGGCTTGCAAAAACCCAGGCTAAGAAGGCGTTTTGAATTTCAACTCTGTTGCACTGAAGCCGGATCCCTTAAAGGCGGACGACTGCAAAGTCCAATCTCAGCAGAGGTTTGACTTTGAGTCTTCCATGGGCACGGACAGACTCTTTGCTTTCACACCCAGAAGATTTCAAATGAACCCCAGAAAGCTGCTGGAGCCGATGCATGGGCCCAAAGAGGACAGAGGGTCACGCTGCTGTGGGCATCGTCTCCTTGCCCATCCCCACCACCCGGGGCACAGAGGTTTGTTTTATTTTTTTTTACCTCATGCCATACCTGAAACAGGCTAAGCTGAAAAATTGGTGATAAAGGCAGAAATTAAGAAGAAGTCAGTAGCCAGGGGAGACCTAGCAAGCCCCACCACCCCAGTAAGAAGATTTAAATAGAGAGGAAAAAGTTACTCGGTGATGATGGCTTTTAAGCCGTTGAATGCTTAAGAACCTTTGCGGAAATTCTTGTTAGCCGGTCACATGCCTAGGGATGATGCTTTCATTTTACGATGGTGAAATCTAGGCTTATTTAACAGCCTCAGGCTAATTTTGGTGAAAAACCTTTCTTGCTAACGTGGAGTCTCACTATGTTGCCCAGGCTGGCTCAACCACCAGAATTCAAGTGATTCTCCTCTTGCCCCCGTGCCCTAAGTATTCAGGACTGCAGGCGCTGTTTCATTATCCCTGCCACCAAAGAACACTGGAAAGATGTAAACTATATAATAACCATTCTTCTGAAAATGGCATTTCCCCACGGTGCTATTTCGGCTTTTCAGCAACTTTCTGCAACCATGAAAACCAACAATTGAGGACCACGGACTGGGCTCAGTAAGGCAATCCCACCCCAAAGGGAAATTGGCTATTGTCATCTACATTGGCACGAGCCCATGTGTGTGCATGCGCATGTATACGCGCATTGTTTTTGAGATGGGCACTCACACTGTGAGCTGAGACTGGCCTTGAACTGGCAGCACTGCCACGGCCTCCTGAGTGCTGGGATTATAGACCTGAGCCACCACACACCCTGCTGTGGTTTTTTTTTTTTTTTAAAGATGTGTTACCCAGTCCTTCCACATTCAAACACTGCATGAAATTCGAGGTGTGCATGGACAGAGAGAAGATCTGTACGTCCCAATTATCCATTTGTCTGGCTGTCTTGTCATGTCGTTGCTGTGTGGTCCTGGGACAGGGCACCAGCGGGGACGCCTCTGGGCTCAGCAATCTAACTCCTCCATGACTTCCATGACGATGGTCCGTGGGCCTGTCAGAATCAGGTTGCTCACGGTGCGGTAGTCTACGTTCAGCACGTTGAGCCCGTTGACAGAGACAACGAACTGGCAGACCTGGAGGGGTGACGGAAGGCGAGAATATCGGTTTGAGTTGGGGGTAGCTCAGCGAAGGAAACGCCTGCCCAGTATGCGCACTTGAGGGGTAGAGGGAGGTTCGGAGTGGTTATTCTAGGCTATATAAAAAGGCCAGCCTGGGTAAATGAAATCCTGTCTCAGATACAGACACAGTCTCTCTCTCTCTCTCTCTCTCTCTCTCTCTCTCTCTCTCTCTCTCTCTCTCTCTCTCTCTCTCTCTCACACACACACACACACACACACACACACACACAAACACACACACACCACACACAGATATACTTGTCCATTTTTTTCATAGACCTAGTGTGTGGCCCAAACATTGTTCTTAAAACAGTCAAACCCGCCAGGCAGTGGTAGCACACACCTTTAATCCTAGCACTAGGAGGCAGAGGCAGGCGGATCTCTGTGAGTTCAAGGCCAGCCTGGTCTACAAGGGCTAGTTCCAGAACAGGCACCAAAGCTACAGAGAAACTATGTCTCAAAAAAAAAAAAAAAACCCAAAAACAAAACAAACAAACAAAAAACAGCCAAGCCCAATCAGCTAGCTACTCTAATTCAATAAATTCTAAAAGGACATATTTCCCCCCCACCACCACCACCACAGGACAGGAGGACAGAAAAAGCACCTATTTGGGAATTTTACAAACATTGGGCTTAAATCCTAACTCCAAATCTTCTTATACTGGTTATTGATATTCGGAAGCTTATTTCCATCTGTTGTATGGCAGCTGCCCCATATGACTGTTGCAGGAGTTAGGGCAGATAGAGCACATGAAGCTTCTATTACAGTGGGCCAGCCTATGGGGATTCACACACGGTCTCGGCAGTGTGCTTACAGCTGTAATTATTCGTGAGGATTTGGTAGGCACTGTCTCCTCCTCCTCTTCTTTTTTTTTTTTTTTTTTGTTTTTCCAGACAGGGTTTACTCTGTGTAGCTCTGGAGCCTGTCGTGAAACTCACTCTGTAGGCCAGGCTGCCCTCGAACTCACAGAGGATCCACCTGCCTCTGCTGGGATTAAAGGTGTGCGCCACCACTGCCCTTCCCCTCCTCTTCTACACCTGCTGCTCCTACAGGATTGTTAGCAGGGCCTCCTTTCATGCACCAAAGTGTCTGACTAATGATAATCTCTACATGCCCCCGTTTCCTTAGGAACACGGAGAAGCCAGTGGAAATTAGCATATCAGTCAACTCTAAACACCACTTGCACATTGGCTGGTCAGCCAGTCCAGCCCAAAACGGTTAGCACCAGGTTCCGTTAGAAATCCTGTCTCAAAAATGATGTGCAGAGTAACAGAGGAAGGTATTTGCTGCCGCCCTCTAGCTCCCTGAAGCAATATACTAAAGAGTGTACACACACAAACACACACACACAGAGATAAACAGACTCTCTCACACACACACATATATACACACACACTAGACTGACACAGACAGAGAGAACAGATTAAAAAAAGAATAAAAAGAGGGATGCTTAGGTTTTAAAGTGTCCACCATCCAAGCAGGAGAACTAGAGTCTGAATCCCCAGGAACCCATGTGTTGTGGTTTCAATAAGAATGGCACCCATAGGCTCAAGTTGGAAAATATCAGAATTGTAACTTGATTTCTGATTAAAAAAAAAAGTTATAGGATTTGGAATCCTAAAATAGGGATTTATGACCTATGTCGCTTTGATGAGGACCTCAATTAAAGTAGGTCACTTCTCTAATCTATCATGTGTTTCATGATATAAATATGTTTCATTTGGAGCTGAGGATGTAGCTCAGTTGGTAGATCACTTGCCTCACACGTATAGAGTTGGAGACTTGATCCCCAGGACGGTACAAGCTCCGGAAGTGCTAATGTGTATACGTATCACCAGCACCCGGGAAGTGGAGGCTGGAGGGTCAGAAGTGAAAGATTAACCTTGGCTGATGGGAGGCCAGCCTGAGCTACATCAGACTCAGTCTCAAAACAAGAAATAAAAATAAATAAGCATTCCTCATTTGTAAAGTCAATAGGTAAAAAAATGTATATCTACACAAGTTCAATCACACAACGAATTTAAAGCATTCTAGAAGATACACAAATGCTGGGTTTACTAATTCCCCACTCTTTAAAAATGGTCATTTCCTAGCCAGTGGTGGTGGCATATGCCTTTAATCCCAGCACTCAGGAGGCAGAGTCAGGTGGATCTCTGTGACTCTGAGGCTAGCCTGGTCTACAGTATGAATTCCAGGAGAACAGCGCTACACAGAGAAGCCCTGTCTTGCAGGGGAGGGGGAGTCATTTCCTTCACATGTAAGCGTAATGTAGTAAGCAGAATCATATTTTTTCAGTGACCACTCCTTCCCTTTGTTACTGGGGTGTCTCACACACAATCACCATTTCTCCTGTCCCATTCCCAAAGTTGGCCATCAAGAACTCAGGGCACATCTTGAGTGTAATCAGCAGTCCAGGTCATGGTGATAACGAGGTCACACTGCCAGATCGCAACTCACCCAGAACGGAGCCACGAGCACTTGTGGGGGCATTTCCCACTCAGACCTAACTGGGCCATTGCCTTTGCTTTCCTCTGCCAAAGAATGAGAGGAATGCCACCCTCCCACCCCGGGTGCTGGACTTCAGATCCGTGTTCTTTTCTCCAAAAAAAAGCAGTATCTTTGTGCTGCTACATGGGAAAACAAGAACTGCCAGCCAACCCTCCACAGGCTCCGGGATAATTGTGTCTCTGAATCACACCACGGTCATGTTAGTCATTCGGTCTTCACCACAATTATGCCGACATCCCACACTGCTTGTCTTAACTAGCCAACATGTGAGCGTTGGGGAGTGTTAGGGACGTCACAGAGAAATTTAAGTGGAGCCATGCTTCTCGGGGACAATGTGGAAATCCCATCAAACCAGGTCGGATGGCTACTGGCTGGTAGTCCCTTCTCAACTGGGCAAGTGACCTTTCATATGCCACAGCCCTTCACTTAAATATTAATTTTAAAATTAATTAACTTTTATTTGCATGTGCATGTGTGCGCCAGCATGAGGTGATGTGCATAGGTGCCCAAGGAGTCCTGAAGACCTAGATCAGGAGTTATAGGTGAATGAATGTCCCAGAGCTGGAGTTACAAGCAGGTGTGAGCTTGGTGTATACGCCTGGAACCAAGGCTTGGTCTTGAGCGGCAAGTGCTCTTAACCACAGAGCTGTCTCCTCAGCCCCACCACAGCCCTTTTTACTTCCTGATTTTTCTTACCACTTAGCTGATGGCCACCCGAGTTTGAAGAGCCTGGCTCAGGCCTGGGCAGAGGTAAAGAGCTAAAAGAGTGAGTGGCTGGAAGCTTCAAAGACAGAACGACATTTTAATAGTCTCCTGCTAAAGGACTGTACTTCTCGGCTTCCTCTGTGAGTGACTGAAGGCATTCCCACCCCTATAAGGGCCGAGAACCCATTCCTGCTGTAGGTATTTTTGCCATCGGTACACTTGGGTGACAAAGATGCCCCCTCACCATGACTGAACATGGTCCCACCTAAGGTCACACCAATCCTCTCATTATCTTCTGCCTTCCATTTCTCTATATCTGCTTTTTGAAAAATAATCTAACCCATTTATCCACCAAATAATAAAGGAGAAATACAACTTGGTCTATCCATACTCTGGGATATCATTCAGCTACAAATGAGAACAAGCTGTAAGACAAGACAAACAACAAATGAGAACAAGCTGTAAGACAGACAAACACGCAACAGTAACAACAAAACAGTGGGAAATCTTAAAATAAATTCCATCATCAATTGAAAATCTCTCTCTCTTACTTTTTTTTCTGTTTTGAGACAGCGTCTTCAGCTCAGGCTGGTCTCGAACACCCTGTTTAGCAGAGGATTACCATGAACTTCTGGCACTCCTTTCTTTTCCTCCAGGTACCAGAACTACAAGCCTGAGCTGCCACACCTGTTTCCCTCCCCCAACCTTAATCCAGGAACTCCTCTGTGTGTAATGTGGTTACGCCCATCAGGTAGTCACCCTGCTGGAGTTATAGGAGTGAATAGCCAGCCATGCCTGGCTTTTGTACATGGGTTCTAGGAGTTGAACATAGATCCTCACTGTTTATGGAACAAGCTCTTTACTTATTAAACCATATCTCCACAGCTGTTGGTAGTGCCCCCCCCCCCATTCTTTAACTCTTAGACTTAAGCAGTCTCAGGTCTGCTCAAACACTCACAGTGTGGTGGTACACTCCCATAATCTGAGCTACTCAGGAGGTTAAAGAGGAAGGATTGAGAGTTCAAATCCTGCCAGAACTGTAAAGTATGAATCGACCTCAAAAACCCAACAAGCAAAATGTGGATGTGGCATACACTTAGAATCCCAGCCCAAAGGAGGTGAGGTGGGAGACTGGGAGCTTCACTACACAGTGAGTGCACAGCCAGCCCAGGCTACATGGAACTCTATCTCATAAAAGCTACAAGACAGCATAAAAAATTTTAAAAATGTATGATGTTGATGTTGAGGCTCTTTGAATTCCATAACAAGATTTTTAGTCAGGTAAACCTGGATTATAAAATAAGCAAGGGATCTTAGTTAGGGTTTCTATTGCTGTGATGAAACACCATGACCAAAAGCAAGTTGGGGAGAAAAGAGTTTTACTTGGCTTACACTTCAGCATCGCTGTTCAGCACTGAAGGAAGTCAGGACAGGAACTCACGCAGGGCAGGAACCTGGAGGCAGGAGCTGATGCAGAGGCCATGGAGGGATGCTGCCTACTGGCTTGCTTTCCATAGCTTGCTCAGTAGGCTTTCCTTTCTTTTTTCTTGTTTGAGACTCTTTTCTTCTCATGTTGTAGACCAGGCTAGTCTTTGACTCACAGAGCTCTGCCTGCCTCTGCCTCTGCCTCCTGAGTGCTGGGATTAAAGGCGTGCGCCACCACCATCCAGCTTCAGCATACTTTCTTATAGAACCCAGGAGTACCCGTCCAGGAATGGCATCACCCATGATGGGCTGGCTCTCCCCATCACTAACTAAGAAAATGCCTTACACCTGGATCTTAGGGAAGCATTTTCTCAATTAAGTTTCCCTCCTTTCAGATAACTTTAGTGTGTGTGTGTGTGTGTGTGTGTGTGTGTGTGTGTCAAGTTGACATGAGCGTAACCAGCACACCTGGTAAAGTAGACCTGGAATCTACCACTTGGGAGGTTGAGACAGGAAGATGGTAAGTTTAAGGTAAGTCTGGGCACTGTAGGGAGACAGGTTCTCTCTCCAAAAAAGAAAAAGAATAAAAAGAGGCTAACTATACTGTCTACCTATAAGAAACAATTACCGTACCTTCTCTAATATTCGAACTCGGGACCCACCAGGTCTACAGAACAAATCTGAAGCCAACTTGGGCTACACAGTGAGGCCCTATCTCAAACATAAACCCCAAACAAACAACACTAACAACAAAAAGGGGGAGTTGCTTTTCTGCTCCACTTTCTTTCTACTTATAAATAATCACAGTTACTTCCAAAAATCAGACGAGGGGCTGGGGAAATGGCTCAGTGCGTAGGAGCGCCTGCTGCAAAAGGATGGACATCTGATTTCGGGGGCCCAGCGCCCAGGGAAGAGGTGGGCATGGCCACACATGCCTGAGCGCTACCGTTGGGAAGGGACAGGCAGGGGGATGGTGGAGGCTTACTGGCCAGCCAGTTTAGAGAGAGAGAAAAATCTCGTGAGCTTAGAGAGCGCCAGGTTCACTGCGAGATCCTGTCTCAAGGAATAGAGTGGAAAATGACAAAAAGCAGGACTTCCGGTGTTTTCTTCTGATGTCTGCATACATATGTATGTCAAACCTATGTATCACGTGAGCACACACCCACACCCACGCTCACACGATCATAATTCTCTCCTTTTCCCAGTTCTCAGCAAAGAGATCACTTCTCACAACCACATAACAGAGTTATTTCAAACCTTTTCCAAGAATAAAGAAAAAGTGCTGTCCAAACCTTTCTCATGCTTACATCCTACAGGGTGTTTTTAGAGTCTGGCTGTTGGAAAGACGTCATCTCTCCCTAAGTGGCCTCAATAACGGCTGCGGTTCGAGCAGTTTCTACATCCTGTTGCTAAATGTTCCTGACTATCTAGGTCCACAGGTCCCACTGTGTGCTCATGAGGTAACTCACGGTGATGGGCCTCCTTCAGGTAGCATCCTTGGTACACCACGCTTTGCAAACCCGGCACACATTACCGGTAACAGCAGGAAGCATACAGCCCGGGGGGAAATTTCTTGTCCTCTATGCTAAAAAGCACATGTGCACAAACACACAGAATACATGACTGCCTCCAGACGGGCCACTTTAGGAACACATTTTCTCCTTGCTGGGCTAGAAGCTGAGATGCCCACCTCCTAGAAGTGATGGGGATTCTGGGAAAGCGGCCATGCTTTCCTTTGACTTTTAGGTACCTTTGCCACACACACCTGTTTGCAAAGATCAGGTTGCAGTTGTCCAGTTTCCGTAGTTGGTTGTGTCTGTTTGTGTACGCACATATCGGGGAATAGGTCTGTGTGTGTATGTGTGTCTGTCTGTATGTGTGTAGGTGTGTGTGTGTGTCTGTCTGTCTGTATATGCACGTGTACAGAAGTCAGATGTCAAGTGTCTTCCTCTGCCACTCTCCACCTTATTGAGACAAGACTTCCCACTGAACCTGGAGCGCACCAATTTAGTTCAGCTAGACTGGCTAGGCAGTGAGCCGAGGGAGCCACCCCACCCCCACCCCCGTCTCCACCTTTCAAGAGCTAGGTCGACAGGCACACTACTATGCCTGGCTTTTGTGTGGGTGCCGGAGATCCCAACTTAAGCATTGTTTTTTTCAGCAGAGCTATCTCCCTGTCCCTTCCTCTCTTAATTTGAGATATGGTGTCATGTAGCCCAGGACTTGAACTCACTAGTGAGCTAAGGCTGGCCCTGAACTGCTGATCCTCCTGCCTCTACCCGTGGTTGAACCCAGAGCTTCATGAACGCTAGTGAGCTTAACCCCCCAATCTCATCATCACCCACAAGGATGCAGGGCTCTAACTTCCAAGGGAGAGGGTAGAAACACATTCCCATTAAGACAGAACAAAACCTTCCTATGACACATGCAGCTGGGGTTAGGATGCAGCTCTGAGTAACCAGGCTTAGGAGAGAGGTCCCGAGCAACAGCACTGGTCCTTCTGAGTTAGCAGGAAGAAGGAAGCCACACCAGGCACACTTCAGGGTGTGAGCAAGTCGGGATGAACACCCAGGCAGAACTCCAGCCTTCCTTCAAATGGAAAGCCAAATTAACTAAATCCCCCTGCCTCTCTCATCCCTCTCCCTGCACCGGGCCTGGCAAATGTGCCCTAACTCCCAGACTGATGGAGTGCCCATGGGATTATTTAATTATACACATGCTCACACGTGGCTGGAGCCCACCACTGTCACGGAGCTGTTTGACCTGAAGTGGGGGTGAGGTTGGGGAGAAACACAGATCCGCCAGAGCACCGGAGTCTTCTCGGTACCTGGAAGTCGCCAGTCACCACTACTCCCTACTCCTGATCAGACAAAAGATAAAACAGATGTGAAAGAGCCTGGGGCTGGAGACACAGCTCAGCTGTTAAAGTACCCGCTATTCTTCAAGAGGATCTGAGTTCAGTTCTCAGGATCCACATGGGAGTTCACAACTATCCATAACTCCAGTTCCAGAGGACCTGATGCCCTTTGCTGGCCTCCGCTGATACTGTGTGTGTGTGTGTGTGTGTGTGTGTAGTGTGTGTGTGTGTATCAGTGCACAGCCCTACACACAGCAAAACACCCATATACATAAAATAAAAATAAATAAAATCTCAAAAGAGTCTTGTATTGATTAGTAAGCCTAATTAGAGGAAGCCTAATTAATGACACAGGGAAGCGGAGACAAGACACTAAGTAAGTAAGACAGCAGGATGTGCTTAAGTAGCTCTGAAGTCCTCAGACATCATCCTGATCAAGGGACCATTAAAGGGGGACCAGTTTGGGGAGACGGCTCAGCTGGGAAAGTGCTTGCTTTGCAAGCATGGGGACCCGAGTTGGCCCCCCAGGGGCGTGGTGGCATTTGCCATCTCAGTCTTGAGAGTGGAGACATACGGGTCTCTGGGACTTGTCAGTTATTTTAGCCTGACTGCTAAGTTTCAGGCCAGTGGAAGACCCTTCTCAAACTAAGGTGGAGTCTGCTGGCCTCCACAAGCACACACAATCACCTGCACTCATGTATACCCCTATGTGTGTGCATACACACACACACACATACACACACACACACACTCACACACATTTTTTAAAAAAAGATAAAGTGGCCAGGTGGTAGTGATACATGCCTCTAATCCCAGTTCTCTGGAGGCAGAGGCAGGTGGATCTCTGTGAGTCTACAAAGCAAGTTCCAGGACAGCCAAGGTCACACAAAGAAACCCTGTCTCGGGACGCCACCCCCCCCCCAAAAAAAAAGATAAAGTGTGTGGTCATGGTGACTGGTGGTTTGAAAAAAAATTGGCAACTATAGGGAGTGGCATCATTAGGAGGTGTGGCTTTGTTGGAGGAAGTGTGTCACTGTGGGGGTGGGTTTTGAGGTCTCATATGCTCAAGCTATGCTCAGTGTGACATGCAGACTCCTGCTGCCTGTAGATCAAGGTATAGGACGCTCAGCTCCTTCTGCGGCACCATGTCTACCTGCACGTCACCATGTCCCACCATGTTGATAACTGACTGGACCTCTGAAACCGTAAGCCAGCTCCGGTTAAATGTTTCCCTCTTATAAGAGCTGTGGAGGTCATGGTGTCTCTACAGCAACCAAAACCCTAAGACAGTGACACATGTATCAGTAATTCCAGCATTTGGGAGGCTGAGGCAGGGGGAATGCTGTGAGTCTAAGAGGTCAGCCTGGCTACAACAGAAAAGCCCCGTCCCCAACCAAGCAATCGAACCACTAAATCCTCAAAACCAAAAGCAAAAATGTGGAACCCTTTTCTAAAGTCCCACGAATCTTGCCTCTTAAATATGTCCCATGCCAGATAGTACATGCGTGAAGAGATCAGTTCCATGTCGGCAAAGCTAGCTCTGCACCCCATCCACATGGCTGAGTTATCCAAGTTCACTGCTCTGCACTGCTTAAGTGAAAAGCACATTCAAACCATACACGGGTCACCCTCATACTGCGTGTACAGGAGGCACTTGGGGAGCTTCTGAATGTGTAATCTCAGATCTTACTTAAGGCCGACCAGACTCCATTGGAGAGCAGCCCAGGGATCTAAACTGTCAGGGACACTGGGATGCAGTAATGAATGAGGTGACGATTAACGACTCCTTGACCGTAGGCATATAATTACCCTTGGTGACAACGTGTATACTGTTGGCCAACAGGCCCCTCAAATCGCATCATCGTCTAAATGATTAATGGCATGACCTCATTTCTGCCGTTTCACCAGCATTACCAACTTCACTCACAATCTTTTGGGTGTTTTTGCCATCTTTTGTTTCATAACAGAAACAGGACAGGAGAATATGAGCTTGCCATCTGTCTCTTGTAGGTGGATGAAAAATGTGGGGCCAGGCGATCCTCAGAACATAGATGTTAGCATGTTCAACCGTCATTGCTAAGAATGAGCACCCTAAGAAGTTTATCTTGGAGGCTTTGCTGGTCTCCTTCCTTCCTCCTTCTCCAGTGGGGGCTTCCCCACCGGTGAAACTAAGTTAGGAGCCAGGGAGTTAATACCTAGTCTCAGACGGTTACCCCTGAAGCTAAACGTCACTTTACTTCCCTAAGTATGAGTTCCCCTATTGGATACATTGATACACTGAGAAGAAACATAAAAACCAAACCAAACCAAACCAAACCAAACAACCCCACATGTTTCTTTATAAACTTTAAAGCATTTTTACCTCTTAAAAAAAATCTTTTTCCTTTTCCTTTTCTTTTCTTTTTAGAGACAGGGTTTCATTGTGTAATCCAGGCCGCCTGTCTTGAAACTAGCTCTGTAGACGAGGCTGGCCATGAACTCACAGATATCCACCTGCCTCTGCCTCCTGAGTGCTGGGATTAAAGATGTGGGCCACCACCACCACGAATATTAGTTGTAATTCTGTCTTGCTCTGTAGAGCTGGCTGGACAGAAGCTTGCTACATAGACCCGGCTGGCTTTCAAACACACAGTATGCCTCTGCCTCCTGAGGTCTGGGATTCGTTCACATGGCCCTGCCCAGCCTTTCCTCCTCAAATCCTCCATGGGAAAAAGGAAACAGTTTCTACTAAGTGACCACAACATGCCCACCAGTGACAATGTCCCCAGCCTGTTGATCAGTCACATGCCAAGAAACAGACCAGGCATGTGCTCTTATTAAATTTGTAAAAGAAATGGTATTCTTCTTAGGAATGTAAACTGAACCTCAAAACAATATAAATAAATGACAGAATACAAGAGGCTCTCTCATGCATTAATGTGCTGTAGGCTTATAAGATGCTTTAAAAAAAAAAAAAAGATAGCCAAAAAGGTCATATTCCAAAGCTAGAATCCAGCAAGGCAGTGCAGTCTTATGATAGTAAAAGTACTAAAAAACCAGAAACTGATCCACACACAGTCATCTGCCATGATTAAGGTGGCAAAGTTGAAAAAAAAGATGCACAATCTTCAACCCACAGGAAGACCTAATAGCCGATAGCCTATGTCTCTGACCAAAAAAGTCCCACAGCATGTAGAACAAAAGCCAAGAAACTCAAGATGGAGCGGGTAACAATAATGCTAGTTAAGACTGGCCTTTGATAACCGGTAGAGAGGCAGGTAGAAGGGCAGGCTACATACACTTGGCATGTACGCAGCAGCTCTCCTCTCAGCTATGTACCTAGTCCTGCTGCCATAGCAACCAGTTCCTCAGCTGTGGTTATACTAGCAGGTCACACTGTAATAACTGCAGATATACACAATTTATATATCTCTATGTAGAGCATACAATTGTTTTCATGCCCACCTTTGCACTTAGGCGAAAATTAAGTGCAAATTAATTTTCTTTCTCTCCCCCTTTCCTCCCTCTCTCCCTCGCCCCCCCCCTCTGTGTGTGTGTGTAAGTGAGTGAGAGGGGAGGGGTGGTCTGGGAATGACTTTAAACTTCTGACCCTCTTAGCTCTGTCTTCTCAGTGCTGGGATTGAGTCACCATAGTTGGCTTCCATTAGTGAAAATTTAAAGTAAACAGAGCTGGCCCTTGAGATGGCTCAGTTGGTAAAGGCACACGTGTGTGTGCACGTATACACCCATGCACACACCCATGCACACACCCACACACATATACTTTTAATTTAAAACTAAGCAGAACAATCCATAAAGGGATAATGTTCCTGTCCATGAGGTGGTCACAAGAACAAAGCTGCTTCAGAATGGAGGCCATAGAATTTTACTCAAAAATAATTCATCATGAAATACTACACAAAAGCAGACAGTAGACTTGCCAGCGAGCCATAATCCATTACACGAATAGACCGCGATGTGTTTACACAAGCATCACATTCAAGGGTCCTGTTTAGGAGTTCCCCGTGCTGCTGTCCTGAACAAGCTGTTTGTTTTGGTGAGGAAGAGCCAGCACAGCAGAACACAGTCCTCTCAAAAGCACACAAGATAAGAAAATTTGCAGCTGTGTGTTCAGCCCCATCAATCTTTCTGCCAAGTATGCAACTGGCCAGAGAGAGACTGGTGTGGGAGGCGGCAGATGGCTGGCTGTGCACAAACACAGGCTTCCCACTCCACAGAACCAGTCTCCCTAAGCTTTGTGCATGCAAACATACTATAGGGCCCTGTGTGTCCGCCAAAGAACAGACTACACCAATGAAGGAAAGCCAACTGAAGGGCTATCTTTCACAAGAAAACAAGAACAGCAACACAAAGCTGCACAAACCTTCTTCTTTCCTCAAACTGAGACGTTGGAAGAGCCTGCTGAATCTACACAGAATCTGCCCCCCCTTGCCTAGGCCATCACTATGCTTCAGATGCAAGTTCACTCCTGGTCCACTCGCCTCAGTGGTCAGGCATAGGTTTGTGGAACACTCAAAAGGAGAGGAGGGGTCTGAAGGAACCTAGACTCGGGATCCAAGGAACTTGGGATTCTCAAAGCGAAAACAAAATCTTCCTGGAGATTCTCTATAGAGGTTTGTAGCAGGAGAAGGGCGCGGACACACTGGTGGTTCCTGTGATCGTCCTGTAGGTGGCTAGAAGCACATCCAAGGTTAGCTTGCATTAAGGGAAGACTGAAGTCTCAGGCTGAGGTAAGTTTAACCCAAGGCTGAAGGAGCAACAGATGAGTGTTACAACCACAGGATTCTAGGATCTGCTGCTGCTGAAGGGAAGGAAATCTATCAACAGGGGGGGGGCTAATTTTCACTCTAACACTCCTAGGCCCCCAGACAAACTGGCTTTTTCTATCGATACAAAAAGTTGCTCAGAACTTCCCACAACTGGCCCTGTGTTATGGCTCAGTGGGTAGAAATACTTGTTGAGTCTAATCCCGGGAACCAAATCAAAGGAAGGAAGCGACTCCCAAAAGTGGTCCCCTGACATCTGCACACGTGCTCTAGCAAGAAAGTTTGGGTGTGACCACAAACACACAAACCAACCAAGAAATAGTTTAACATTTTTATGTGGATGTGGCAGAGGGATCAGGAAATATATTCTCAACACACACATTGACCCACACAAGATCCGTCTTCCTCTCTAATTTCTTTCTCATAGGAATCTTTTATACAACTACCTTTTTGGTCTAAAAAAAAAAAAACCCATATATTTATTGTTGGGAGCTATAGATCCCGGGCCCCTTGATTTTCTTTGCCTGCCTCAGATTCTTGCCTGCAGCTGCTCTAAGCAGGAGGCCCGCAGCTGAAAAATCCCAAGAGCTGGGCGTGGCTAAGGAGCCCTATATAAGGTGTCTCTGAGCACAATAAAGTTTGGCATTCTTGTATTAAGGATTACCTGTGTCCTGCCCCCCCATGTCTCTCCGTGTGTCTCCGTCACTGTATTTTTAAATCTCCAGGTGTAGTTCCCGGCTCACGTAAGGGTGCTACAGGACTGTCTGTGTTCGGATTTTTACAATTTATTAACTGATTAAGACCCAGTACTTAAACTTTTTTCTGTAATTACGGTTAAGTGTTCAGTGCTGAACACTTACTATTAACAAAAATTAACATAACAGAAAATTTAAAAGATCAATTAGACAAGGTGCAGAATAGTAAGGCTGCTCATCAGATCATTATTCGATAGCTTGATTTTCAAAACTACAAAGTATTTCCTGTATGATTTCATTCACAAGGGGTAAGTTGCAGTGTATTGCTGACATTTTCTGATCTCCAGGTGCCCTGCCCCTGTGCCCGCCAAAGCCTTGACCCCTCCCCGGAGGAGGGGAAAGGCAACCAGCCAAACCTTGACCCCTCCCCCGAGAGGGCAAGATAGTCCGTCAAAACCTTGACCACTCCCCCAAACTGTTCCCCCCCCCCCCATCCTTTAACTCGGCTCGGCTCATTGTCATTTAGCTTGATTGGGATTTTTGCATCGACAGAGAGCTTGCGTTAGGAAAATTTCCTAACACGGGTGAATTCTATTCTCTTTATTGCCTGTTTTTTATCCACCATGATGGTGTGCCAATATGGACCAAGAGCAAACCTGCGTTAGAAGGTGTGAGGAGAGTGGTAAGCATAAGTGGGCACAGTCGAGACACAGAGCAGCGCCACAATCTACCTGGTGATTGCGGCAGGGCGATTTTATGAAAATATCTTTTCTATTCAACAAGACTGAAACTTTTGCTAGACTTCATAGCCAAGAAAATAATACATTTGGGGTCACTTGAGACTTAAAACTGCTTTTCTTAGGTGTACCCCTCCTGTTTGTCTGACCCGCCTTAAAGAGAACAATGTAACAACCAGCCTTACTTGCCTTGGGTTTCCCACGCAATGACCGTTTACACCTTAAACCAATGCATAGCTTTAATCCTAAATTACGTACTTTTACAGGTCCCTGACCCAGAGAAAGCAATACATGAGTGTATATATACTGTTAGGATAATAATTTCCTGAACACAGCCAACAGGTCAAAGGTGGCCTTATAAAACAAATACTCCATAAATGCTGGAGACAGCATATTTTATATATTACTTGATAATACTTTTACTGTTATGTTTGCTTTTCTGAGTGCTTCTGGGCTGGAGTCGTCAGTAAATGGCTTTTCCCTATGAAACCCTGTTAAAGATGGCTGTCAAATAGCCTTCATTCTTTGCCTATGTGACACTTTCTGTGCTGCTCAATAGAGAGCAAAGCCGTTGTTAGGGACAGGGCAAACATGGAACAGGCATGAGGCATACGATACACAGATTACAAACAAGTTAGAAATGACAGGCTACGGACGGACGATACCGGGAGAGAAGTGGAGAATTCTAACTTGGACTCACCCTTAAGTCAAACTAACCCGAGGAGAAATCTGAGATTTCATTCTTTCGTGTGATGCAGATGCAATTTGGTGTCGAGTGTGGGGAATCTCTAATGAAGGATGATCCTGGGTCCGAAGCCAGATCGACCCTAGACTAGTTTGGCTTCTGGCTCCCACTACCTCGTTACATAACCAGAGTCTGGGACTCAATTCTTTTATCCCCAACAAGAAAATACAGCTAATATCCAGCTCCTGGGTTCTGACAAAAGCTGGGAGACATAATACATATTAGGCAACTCTCGCAGCTCCTAGCACAATGCCAGCGAAAACAGTCTCCTTTCCCTCCTCACACAACGCACCAGATCCAGAGCTCATTCTGTGCTCGCTCTCCAGGACCGCTCCCACGCCTTCAGTGTTTACTGCGAGAGCTAAACCACGGCAATGTTAGGCAGGACCAAACTGTCGTTATGTAAGAAGAAAGTGATTAATTTGTAGGCTCACCCTGGAAAACAGACTTTATTATGGATATTCAAATAGGTTTCCAGGAAAATCTCCTGGACAGCCCATTTCAATTTGGCCTTGTTATTTCCATTTTGTACAAAGTGACTGAAATTAGCCGTGTTGGATACACAGCCAGGGGCTGCGGAGACATGTTCTTGTACAGGCTGTCCACAGGATACTGAGCAGAGTATCCAGACGGTGGAAGTAAGCAGCTACCCCTGCTCAGAGCTACTAGGGTAAATGGAAGTGCCAGGCAGACACAAAGGCACCCAGGGAGGGGTTCAGTTTATCCCTGCTCTCTGCTTTCCCACATTCAGTCCTCCCCAGCCAGCGGCCCCACCGACCAATAGTCTCAGTGACCAGTGATGACAAAGCCTTGGGAAGACTTTTATGTCATAAACTTCTCTTGTGGACACACTCCGGTATCACCATGAATGAAGGACAGGTTTGGAGGGTGAAGATTTGGGATCTATAAGATACCGAAGTGTTGGGGCCGCTACAGAAATATGGAAGAGGTATTAGAAAAGCAAGGGACAGTCCCAGCTGCAGAGATGCCTGTCGGCCAGGACTTGTGAGCTAAGTGCAGCACTGCTGGATTTTTTCCGGTTTGCTCCTTTGCTCTTCTTCTTTTCTACGACCTGCCAGCCTTGTGAGCATAGAGGCACCTCAGGCCCACCCAGACCCTCTGATGAGATGCAAACAGGCACTTGGTGCCTAGATTGGAGAGAGGCCGAGAGCCGGAACTAACAGTGTAGCAGTTGGTATCCAAAGGTAGGTATAAAAACGGAAGCCCGGGGCCAATGAGATGGCTCACTGAATTAAGGCTCTTGCCTTGTAAACCTGATGGCCTGAGTTTGATCCCCAGCCGGATCCAGACTCTTGAAAGCTGTCCTCTAACATCTAGACACAATGTCATGGTGTACACACACACACACACACACACAAACACACACATACCACACCTGGTCCACTTTCCTTAAGCTATTTCTTTTCAGATAATTTTTTTCTCTCACATGTTTCTACGAGACCAGGAACTCCTAAAAGTCCAGAGTTTGAGACATACATGTCCGTGTTTCATACATGAACTGTAGCCCAGGATACCAGCTTTCACACACAGCACTGGAAGACAAAGCCTCCCCTGGCCCAGCAAAAGCAGGGGACAGTCACACACCTCTGGGATGGCAAAGATAATGCCTATGTCTGGAACTGATGAATCTGGTTCTACAAAGTAGAATTTGATCCCACAAGCCCTAGGCTAGGAACATGTGCATAGCCTCTCCGTGTGGATCACAATGCGCTTAAGGCCCTGTGGTCTCCACGGTGGTCATACAGCTGGCCATGTATGGCCATTACAAAGAAAGCTTTATCCTTCGAGACGCAGAGGGTTCTGGGGCCTCTCCTTATCCAGATGACACTCTGCATTCTCCTTGGCTCAAGAGGGATCCTATTTAAAGCCCTGCTCAGTGGACTTCTCATCCATCAGACAGCACAAACTCCTGCCAAAATTGAGTGGACACAGATCTAGGTACGGAGAGGGGCAGGGAACGTTAATATTTTTTTCTGCAATGGAGAAACATCCACAGTTTGAAACTGAAGATCAAGCTGGTAATATTTTTAACCTGAAAGTCTCCCACTTTCCTGAGCATGTGCGGAGGATATTTTCCTTGTCTCTAAAAAGCCTGTGCGGTTTAAGATAAAGAGGGCCCCATGGAACCTTCCCAGGCTGCAAGAGCACAGTTGCCCGCTGGCAGCCTCCTTGGTGTGGTGCCTCCAACAAGAACGAGGTTTTACACTGGGCATGCGTGCAGGCCAGGTTTCCCGAATGCCACAGAGCCCAGCTGTTAAGATTCAAAGCAAGCAGGCAGAGGGCATGAGCAATGTCTGGCTTTGGAAGACTCTTAGGAAGTGGGGGCAGCTCCTCTGCTTGGCTCACTCAGTGTGAATTTTGACATTCAAGGGGAGCTTCAAAATTTTCAGATGCATGTGTAGCTGATACTCTGCAAACCAGAAGCCCAGCCGCTTTCACCTCGTATTTTAGAAAAAGAAACTATAGAGCATGGCCTTCAAGAGAAATTGGAGGTGTGACAAGAACATTGCCCGTTGTCCAACAATACAATGTCCATGCCCGTTGTCCAACAATACAATGCCCATGCAGCGTCACGCCCACCTCAGGGACTCTGGGATGGTCTTCTCTGTCTTGGCTGCATAGGCAAACCACCCAGCAGTTTCTAATCAGTGCTGGTGCTGGAGGCCTGGGTGAGGTAGGGGGGGACGGGATGGACCAGACTCGCCCCATCTGCATAAATGCGAAGTTCCCCCTGGTGCTGCTGATGCTTGGTAGAAGTTAAAAACCCTGGGCTGGGCATTCCTTCAAGGTTGTCTGTGTTTATGCTCGCTTTAAACAAGAAGATTATGTTCAAGGCCAGTACCCTGAATGGAATTCGTGGCATTTGAAGAGCTGGAATTCACTAGTTACTTGGCCTTGAAGGACTCAGTTGAATCTTCAGAAAGTTTTCCTTTTTTAAAGTAGGGCTTCCCTGTGTAACCCCTGATAGCTTTGAACTCAAAGCCTTCCTGTGTGTTGGGGTCCCAGACGTGAACCACCACACTTTGCCTGAGTTTTCACTTCTTATGTGTAAAACAGAGTACACATAGCTCTATTTGGGGAAGTAGAACATCCTCTGATGTTATAAGAAAAAACCCAAGGCACTGTTACTATTAAAATCCAGGTGAAGACAACACAAAGCTACCACAGTCCGGGCGATCAGTTCTCGGGATGAGCCTGATAGTGGACGTAAGGTGAGGTCGAAGGATGAAAAGAGGATGAACTAAGTTTTCAGGGGTTCGGCACCAGAGCTGGCCTGTTTCAAACCTTTCACTCAGCATCCTGGTCAGGAGTGAGCGAACTCAACTCCTGGATAAGTAGTTCTGCTCCTGGGACCTCAGTTTCATTACCGTTGTGACGAATGGATTAAAACTAGGTGCAGCGGCTCATGGCTATAATCCCAGTATTTAGGAGACTGATGCAGGATGATTGCCACGGAGACTGAGACCAGCCTGAGCTAGACAGTCATTTCCAGACCAGTCTGAACTACAGACTACACCCTTTTCTCAAAAAAAAAAAAAAAACCCTAAATAAAATAAAACAACAATATCCACAAAACAATCATAGTGCCAGAAGATGCTATGTAGGTGGTTGGGAGAGAGGAATAAAAAAAAAAAAAAATCAATGAACCAGCAATGAACCCTAGGCACTTCAATTATGTGGCTTAGCAAAACTGACATAGTGTTGAACCGCTCTCTCTCTCTCTCTCTCTCTCTCTCTCTCTCTCTCTCTCTACACACACACACACACACACACACACGCACGCACGCACGCACACACACACGCACACACACATATTTACATTCATAGACAGTTACCATGCTAAGTCTTAATCAAAGACAGTGAACGGTGATGAAGACAGAGACTCGTGACCGCACACAATGCTGGGACTAAATGACAGATGAATGCTTGGGCCAAAACAAGACATTTATACCATTCCCTCAAACATTTAGGGAGCACTGCGGCTCTCCCACAATGCACGTAAGAGTCAGAAGAAAAGGAAGGACTGTGAAATGTCAACTCCAGGGAAAGCCACTGCCACGGCGAACCTGAACCCGGAGCAGCTGAGGATGCCAAAGAACTGACTGAAACTGTGAAGAGCAGTTGGAGAGATGGCTCAGCAGTTAGAGCACTTGCTGCTCTTGCAGAGGACTGGAGTTTGGTACTAATTATCCATGCTGAGCAGCTTACAAACACCTGTAACTCCAACTCTAGAGGCTCTGACACTGTCTTCAGTCCTCTAGGGAAACCCACATGTCCATGTGCACACAAACAGACACATGCACGCACACATATACACAGACATACACAAAATGTATCTTTTTCTTCTTTTGAAGTTGGACGGTGGTGGCGAGCATCTTTAATCCCAGCACTTAAGAGGCAGAAACAGAGACACGTAGATCTCTGTGAGTTCAGAGCCAGCCTGATATACAGTGCTAGTTTCGGGACAGACAGACAGGGATGCAAAAAAAAAAAAATGCACTTTGCTTGTTTGTTTGTTTTGAAACAGGTCTCTCTATTTAGCCCTAGCTGGCCTAGAACTTGATACATAGGTTGGCCTCAAATTACCTCTGCCTCTTGGGTGCTAGGATTAAAGATGGCAAAAAAGAAAAAAAGAATAAAAAAGAAAGAGAAAAAAAGGAAAGCATTTTCTAAAAAAAAAAAAAATTATAAACAAACAGGTTAGAAACTTCTAACCTATTACTATTTATTTTAATAAATAAACTAGAAGATTTTTTTCCTTAATGATCTATGCTCTTTTGGATGATGCATCAACAATATGAGACTGTACAAGGGTGACTTATATATTCAAACTGTTCTTTCTGTACTCTGTAGCTTTGTGTAGATGCTCAGACAAGCAGAGGATCACAAAATAATGCTGAGAGCTAGAGAAATCTTTTAAATTCTAAGCTCTGCTTACTGGGAATAGAGATCACAGTCTGGAAACTCAGATATATATCTATATCTATATCTATATCTATATCTATATCTATATCTATATCTATATCTATATCTATATCTATATCTATATATATATGAATGGATTTCACACATGTTTTTACAAAATGATTGTTGCTTCAGCGTATCTACATTTACAGAAGCACACAGTGCAGAAGCCTTGTTAACAGCTAAGGACTCAGCTGAGCTGATGTCTAGTAAGTTGTCTTCACTTCTAGGAACTCAGTATGGCTTGAAGATGACCTAACAAGCCCAGTAAGTCTGCAGCAGCTGGATGGGAGTCTACATTTGCTTGGCTCCCTAGCAACTTGGAAGCGTGTCCATTCTGACCTCAAGTTCCATAGCAGTACTGTTAGGAAGTTATGGTTATGGGTGGGGCTGGAGGATAGACAGGGAAGAGGATGAAATTTTAGGGCAAAAGAAGACAAGAATTGATATGGGATTCTGCCAGAGCAGAGCCGGGATCATGATCAGAAAAAAATACAGAGGGAAGAAAAAGCAGATGCTGTAGCCAGTGCCGAGGCTTGGCAAATGCTTTCTACCAAGTCTGAGGACCTACATGTGACTGATAGAATGAAGCACAATTAATAAAAACTCAGATAGAGAAACTGGGGTCCAAACTGAAGATCCGAAAAGCAAAACAGCCAGCCATTGGCTCTTACCTTGATCTCAGTCCAAAAATGGCGATCCTGCCTTCAGGACTCACGGAATTAGACTGTGTCTGAGAGCTGTTGCTTTCTGTTTTATAATCCTCTCTAGGGCTGGGATTGAAGGTGTGCACCACTGGGATTAAAGGCATGCACTGCCCAATTTCTATGGCAACTAATGTGACTACTGGGATTAAAGGTGTGTGTCACCACCGGTCTGCATGGCTGACCAGTGGGGTTATTTTACTCTCAGATTTTCAGGCAAGTTTTATTTACTAAAATACAAATGAAATTCCACTACAGATAGGACCCACATGGTAGGAGAGAAGCCTGCAAGTTGTTTGCTGACATCCACACTTGTGCTGTGGGATGCGCAAGTACACACACACACATGCATACACACACAAACATACTATATAAATGCAAAAGAGCCTCAGAGATTAAAAACCAAACAGATGCTGAAGTTGTGGGTGAAATAAGCAGAGCTTATTTAGACATCCACACTCAAGTGAGCAGGATCTACACTCACTCTCCTAGGCACTAGATACAGTTCATGTTTTTGGGGTATCACCAGGGAGACCAGCTACATTTGAAGTATCATATATATGCCAGCAGATTTAGGCTGCTCCAATCCTTGGGATACAGTATGCTTCTTCATTTCCTGGGCTCAGTCCTTTCAATTTTAAACTTTTTATTACTATGAATGTATCACTTCTCTAGAATGCTATTATCAGTGTTATGTTCTTGAAGAATATAGCTGCACAGTGTGAGTCAATGCATTGACTTCAAGAATATCTTCTGCTGCTGGCCCCAAGAACATCTAAGCCCTTTGGCTCACATATACCTTCGTTTGAGATAATAATTTCCAGAGATGCTTAATAACCACAAAAGCGGGACTGGAGAGATGGCTCAGAGGTTAAGAGCATTGCCTGCTCTTCCAAAGGTCCTGAGTTCAATTCCCAGCAACCACATGGTGGCTCACAACCATCTGCAATGAGGTCTGGTGCCCTCTTCTGGCCTTCAGGCATACACACAGACATAATATTGTATACATAATAAATAAATAAATAAATAAATAAATAAATAAATAAATAAAATAACCACAAAAGCACAGGATCTAGACCTATGCAAATATGAATTCATATAGCCCTAACTTGCACATCATTTTCTCCATTTGTAAAAAGAGAAGCGCATATATATATATATGTGTGTGTGTGTATATATATATATATATATATATATATATATCACTGGACTATTACTAAAAACAATAGTAGAGACAATGCAAATGGCTTTGATGGTTCTTAGAACTTAATTCATTGAACTTATTGAAAAGGTGGGATTAGATTCCAATCATTAAATTTAAAGACAGCTATTTTAGTGATGTCTCTTAGGTTTAATGCTGTCTGCAACTTGTGCCTCCGACTGGAACATTACCTGGGCACCTGGTGCTATGCTTCAATTACTTTAGAAAAATAAAAATGGGGTTTGTTCCCTTAACACGCAGTCTGAGGACATCTGAAACTGAAGGGAAAAGACAGCAGCAAATGTGGCCTTCAGACACTTGGCCTGAGAAACTGGGTGGGTGGTGATGATTTCTGCTGAGACCAACGGGACTGGAGGAGAATCAGGAATTCGCAAAACAAAGCATTCAATCAACTCATTACCCATTCCTCCTGCTCCAGCCAGCTGACCCTCTGCCAGACCAATGTTTTCATCACTTGCCCCCTCAGCCTGTCCTTGGGAGACCATAGCTGTCACTGTAATGCTGACAAGATTCCATTTCATCTGGGAGACCGTACGCTGTCACTGTAATACTGACAAGATTCCATTTCATCTGGCACACACACACAAAAAAGGTGGGGGTAGAATGAAGAGAATGAGGCACAAGGCAAAATGAGACTCAACAATATAGTCTTCGTTGTTCAACTCTGAAGACTTCTGAAATGTGCACTCTTCCTGTGTTTTAGAACCTGAAGCTTTCAGGCAGTAAGCTTCCTGCCAAATTCATGCATCATAAATTGCCAATGAATGTGTACTAATAACTAATGGTGCATTAGTGACATCATATGTTGCTAAGCATTTGGAAATTATTAATCTCTGGCTCATCACTAGACCTACAACCCTGAGGGTAGGGACCTTGAGTGGCTTTAAGCACAAATGGACTCCAGGACCTGCCTCTATAGGCATTCTATAATGTATACAGAACATGTGTGCACTGTAGGTAGCAGGCAGTCTATAATGTGTACAGAACATGTGTGCACTGTAGGTAGCAGGCATTCTATAATGTGTGCAGAACGTGTGTGCACTGTAGGTAGCAGGCATTCCATAATGTGTACAGAACGTGTGTGCACTGTAGGTAGCAGGCATTCTATAATGTGTACAGAATGTGTGTGCACTGTAGGTAGCGGGCATTCCATAATGTGTAAAGAATGTGCATGCAGCTTTTGGAACTGTCCATTCCCCCTTCTTTAACTGAGCCCCCTTTTTCTTGGACACATGGCTACTACATTCACTTTTTAGGGCTTTTATAAGAAAACCAGGATGACTTAAGACAACAGGAACATTTGTCTCATAGATCCAGATGCTAAGAGTATAAAACCAACCCATGACCATCTTCCCTCTCAATACTCAGAACTCTTCCCCAAATCTTCCAGTCTTTTTCTAGTCTTGGGGATGTGGAGATAAGAGTCCAGGATTGAAGCAAGCTTCAGATTTACTTACACACTGGGTAGGACTGGTTCCCTCTTAGAGACCTACCAACATATTCATATTGAGGGGAAAGAGGGAGGGGTTAACATGTCTACCATCGTTGGGGGAGGGTCTGCCTATGTGACCTCCCTCTCCAACCCTGAGGAAGGTACCATATATATGCCTTCAGCAGGCACAAGTCAAAGAGAAGTGAAATCATTTGCCCGAAGTCATCAAGGATTGGCTCTAAAAACCTAACCAATGACAAAAATCCCCAGTGGTTGCCTCTGGTGAGGAACTGACAGAAGAGAGGCATTGGGAACTTGGAAGACAGACATGTCTCATGATCTGAATGACAGAGCAAGCCTACCAAACCATATAATGAAAGTTGTGCATTTTACTGTATGAAGATATGACTCGAGTACAAACTCTGTATGAAATGCTTGAGTTTTCTTTCTTGGGTTCCTGTGCTCTTTTGTGGTGGGAGGGGGTCAGAGTCCTTCAGAGTTGAGAAAGCGTGTTTTAGGACACATAAAATTGACCTCGCTCTTAAGAACAGAGCATGCATTGTGCACACTTTAGAACCAACAGACAAAGCAGGCTGTGGATCCCTGGCATCCACATGGCCCAGACTAGAAAATGTCTTAGGGGTGATAATTAACGTAGGCAAAGAAACATGGCCCTACCCTAGCCTAACGGCTCATTGCATGCCACCACCTCCCAATTTCCCACATACTTCAGCCCACTCATGACTTTCATTCCTGTCTTCCAAGACAACGTGCTCCCTTTTGGGGTCTATTTTAGGGACTGCGCACCCCCACCCAAACACACACACGTAAATCTATTATCTTTTCTCACCACCATTCAATTTATTTTGCCTTTCCACGAGACTGATGGTGTATACACCTTTCCATGAGACTGATGATGGTGTACACACCTTTCCACAAGACTGATGGTGTACACACCTTTCCACAAGACTGATGGTGTACACACCTTTCCATGAGACTGATGGTGTACACACCTTTCCACAAGACTGATGGTGTACACACCTTTCCACAAGACTGATGGTGTACACACCATTCCATGTACTTACTGGCCATTCATTCCTGATTTTTACAGTTTATTTTCAGAGCATTTTCTTACTTTTTTATGCTGTTATTTGTCTTTTTTGAGTTATGACCTTTTAAAACTTGTTCCTGACACAGGGTTCACACAGTTCAGACTCACACTGAACTCGCTGAATACCCAAGAATGACTTTCAACTCTTGATCTTCCTGCCTCTACTTCCCAAATGCTGGGATTATAGGCATGCTCCACCATGCCCAGGTGACCTATAAGAATCCTTTGTGTATGTCTTCGTTATGTTTTAATTTCTATTCTCTCATTATTTAAGAAACTGTATTACAGTGTCCAATAGACACGACTTACAAGAGGGAGGGTTTATTTTGGCTCAGGAATTCTGAAAGTTCAGTCCATGGTCACTTGGACCCATGACCCAACATCACTGCAATGGGAATATGGGGCAAAGGTAAACAACTTACTTCCTCGATGACTCAGAAGCTGAGAAAAGGAAAGTCCATGCTCTGAAGATACCATCTCTGACACTCATGTATGAATACAGGGCACAGATGGACAATTACCTGATTTGAATTCATTCTTTAGACCTGGGCTCAATTCTCCTTTCCTCAGGGAAGCACTCCCTCTCAGCTTCCTTCCCCTTGTAAAAAGTACAAGCACTTCCTTCTCCTTCACCGTCAACCTCCTGGAGAGATGTCATTATATGTGTGTAACATATATGCAGTTATATTATATGTATATGTAATTATATATTCATTCCAGGATAGCTTGCCTAATGTCTCCTTTGCTCAGCTGTAAATCCCATGATGGCCCAGCGTAACAACTAGAACATGGTGACAATCAGTACTTATTGACCAAAAACCAAATATGGACTTGAGAGCTCTTCAGAGCCCAGAGTAGTTTTCCCCCCCATCTGCTTTGACGGTCATTCTACAACCATCACTTGCTAATTAACATGGCTGACCGGGCAGGAAACTGGTCTCTCTTGGTATGAGAGGAAAATTCCATGCAACACAGAGGGCTGTCATGGGAAGGGAGGACCAATGAGTAGGATTTTAAAACTGTTTTCTCTGGGTGAAAGGAAGGTTTCTACAGTGTGGGAGGAGGCAATGCCACTCATTCCTTCTTGTGACTCAGGTGGCTGTTTCTAAATAAACATACAAAGAAACAAGGCAACAGAGGAATGAGGCACGGTAAGCCAACATCCATCAATTCATCCCGGCAGGAAACAAGAAAAGAAGCCAGGAGTCTAGAAATGCCTGTGAGACTTGGCACAGGGCATCATGAACACTTGGGGGCTGGTTCTCACAAAATCTAATTATTCCCACCAGAAAAAAAAAGAAAAGAAAAAATCCTTTTCAGAAAAGACCACAGACTCCCTTGTCCTGTATTTATAGGCCTCAAGGCTGGATGGTTTGCTCTAACAAGGGCTTGGTTAAACTGACAAAAGGGAGTGTTTGGGGGGCGTCCCCTTGGGTGAGCCTGGAAGATCTAGCTCTGGTCCAAGTGAGGGGCTGGTGCCAAGACCAAGTTATTTATTTGATCTTCTTCAAGTCAATTCAGGTGAGCACGTGGCCATTCATATTCAATCACTCTCTCTTTCTCTGGTTTTTGGAAAGAAGTTCTTTTCTGTGTAGCCCCAGCTGTCCTGGAACTCACTCTTTAGACCAGGCTGGCTTTGAACTCATAGAGATCCACCTGCCTCTGCCTCTTGAGTGCTGGGATTAAAGGCATGCACCACTATACCCGGCTATAGCATGTAACCATTCTAACAATGTGCTTTGAATAGAATATAAATTCCCCTCTGTAGAGGCCATAAAATATCACCCATCCATTAGGACGCCGCCACACATTGGATGACTTGATGGGATTTGTCATCTACTGTGCTCTGCTGCCAAGGTTTGCATTTCTTGAAATAATACCATGGTCTCAACCCTGGGAAGACAGAGGTGGAATAATGAGTTCTAGGCTGCATAAATAATGGGATTCTGGCCAGCCTGGGGTAGATAGTAAGACTTTGTCTTGAAATAACACTAGCAGCAGCAACAACCATCATCACCACCATCACCACCAGCATAGTAAGTTAAATCTAGTCCTGACACTTACACGTTGGGTCCTTACTTCCTGACTTGTAAAGTACAGAGCCTGTTTCCATGTATTTTCATAAGAGGTTGGAAAAATAAAAGAGATCATGGCTATAAAATATCTGAAGGCATGATGCAGATGTTCAGTACATGAGTTCTCTGACACCTTTTTTAGAAATACCACTGGATCTGCCAATAAATTTGCTTCAAGCAGTTGTTAAATGCCAGGGATTATCTTAGATACTGGAACTACCATTATTTAGACTGAGAATAAATAATTCATGGGCTGGGTATTTGTGCTAAACATATAAATACATGTCTTCAGTTTCTGATTATACAGAAAATAAAGTATTATGGGTTGAATATTTGTGCCCTGCTCCCAAAATGCCTATGCTGAATTTCCATCCTTCAGTGGGATGGTATCGGTAGGCGGGGCCTATGGGAAGTAGTTAGGTCATGCAAGCATCCTCATGGATAGTATAAGCATTTTCATAACAAGTGAGAGGAGAGCTTGTTCTTGCAAAAAAAAGAAAAGAAAAGAAAGAAAGAAAAAAGACACTGATCCATAAACCAAGAAACAGACCCCCTACTACATACAGGATGGGTCAGCACCTTGACATCAGACTTTCAAAACAACAGCATGCTGTTAAAACAACCCAGTCTCTGAGATCTTTGTTATTGCCTGAGATGGCGGAAACAGTGGAGCTGTACAATAAAGAGTAACTACGGAATGAAAGGGGAGAAATCTCACAGCGTAGTTTAACTGAGAAGCTAGCATTCCTATCTAAGACTCGGAAGACAACAGTGGATCCAGGCTGCTTACCCAGGGCAGGAATACACCTAGTGTTTGGAAGTTACAGAGAAAGCCAGTGGGGCTGGGAGGAACACAGGGCAGGGGATAAGGTTCTGATGGGCAGGGCCCAGACCAAGGACTCTCTGGCTACATCTGGCGTTTAACAGGAAGCCATTAGTGCACGTTAAGTGCCAGAGCTCCTTAATTAGATTTCCTTAAGGGCCAGACATGGAGCCATCAAGCGGTATTTGAGAAATGGAAATACTTCAACTCAGCTTGCACCAAGGATGCCTACAAAATGATCATAAATTCATCGGGGTCTAGAACCAGGGTTAGATGCGATGTGACAGCCAAGGAGTGGAATGTGACATAAAGCCAGTGTCTGCAGCATACTCTTTAGACTGTGGTCTACTAAACAGCACAGAAGAAAGAACCGGCTTCCTCATGAAAGTGGCAGAAAATGGTAAAAGAAGTAGGGCCGGATGTGTGGTTTGGTTGATAGAATGCTTACCTAGAATTCACAAAGCAACTCCTAAATTGAGAATGGGTTCTCCCAAACCAGAACCCCTGTGACCCCAGGACTGAGTGTGGGTGCTAACGGAAGTAGTAGATCAAGGTCATCTTTGGCTACATAGCAAGTTCAAAGCCAGGCTGAGTATCATCAGACCCTGTTTCAGGAAAGAAGAAAGAAAGGAGGAGGAGGGGGAAAACCTTTACAAACTTGGAGTAGCTCCATATTCAAAGATGCTGGCTAGAAAGATCGTGAAGTATTCACCGAGGAAACAAGAGCCCACTGTCATCAGCCTGGGGCCTGTCCCAGCCTCATACTGGTGGCCCATAGCCTAAAGCATTCTGATCCCCATAAGAAGGTGAAATAAAGGCAGAGAGAGCTGGTAAACACCAAAAACTTCTGAGAAGACCTCTGCTCTAAGCAATTGAAGCAGTAAAACCCTGTAGCCTCAGAGACAGAGAGAACTCTCCTGCAGGGGAAAGTCATGATGGCTAGATGGAGGGCTTCCTTTCCATAAACAGAAAGAGACAAAGTCAAACACAGTGACATAAGGGGTATTAGTATTCTCTAGTTGCTGCGGTCACCTTCCTAACAGACACCACTTACTGGACAGTATGCTGAATTGAGCTCAAAGTTTCCTTAGTCCAGGACTCAGGGGAAGGCAGGGAGGGAGGACTGTGAGGCACTGCCACCATCTACAGGGCAAAGGACCAGGAGGTAGAGGCTGCAGCTGGAACCAGGGGAGGAGTTAACCTTTAAAGGCCCTCGTTTGGTACCTGGCGAATTTTTTCCTAGCCATCAATCCTGACCTTCTACCACGACTCCAAGCTGAGAAGCTAGAGTCCAGAACATCTCAGATCCAAACCAGAACATAAGGTGATTGTGGCATTCAGTGTAGAGAGGGCCAGTAAAGTTAAGATGGTCGCTTTTTATCTGGGGCCAGGGATACGGCTCAGTTCTAGAGCGCTTGCCTACCTTGTAAGGGGTCCTGGGTTGAACCCCAGCTCCCTGTAAACCACAACCGAGCAGGACTGCAATCTCAGCACTGGGGAAGGTCAAGAGTTCAAGGCCACCCTTGGCTACCTAGAGTTCACGGTGGGGCACAAGAGACCCTGTCACAAGCAAACCAAAAAAGAGAGCTAGCAAAGTGGCCCGGCAGATAATATCCTTTGCCGTATAGCAGAAGACCAGAGTTCAGGTCACCCGCATAAAGGATCTATGTGTTTCACGTGCCTATCATCCTGGCACTGAGGGAGCAGAGACAAGAGGATCCCTGGGGTTTACTAGCTGCTATCCTTGATGGAAAATGGGAGAAATTCAGCCAAAAGGGACTATTGTAAAGAGTGAGAGAGGAAGGTACCCAACGCCCTCCTCTGGTACACACCCATACACACAGCAAGATACCACCCGAACACACACACACTGCCTGAGTTTCTTTTTCGGTTGTGATATAAAAAAAAAAACCATCCGGACAAAAGCAATTTAGGAAGACAGAGATTATTTTGGCTTATAGTCCCGGGTTATAGTTCATAGAAGGAAGAGCTGCAGGGAGCTTGTACTGCTCCGGGGCTACATGAGAACCGTCATAAACCTCCAGAGGAGACAGGACTATGAACCAAATCAACTATTAGCTTATAAAAACAGGAGAAAGTTAGGCCAGTAACTCTTCAGGCCCATAAAGAGTTGGCTAATTAACTAGTTGTCAATGCCCAGGAGAGTGATTTGACGGTTAATTCCAAGAGAAGGACTGAAAGCAATTAAGTTCCCAGTCAGCTTGGCTAGCTGGGCAGAGCAAGGTCTTCAGCTGCCACGTGAATCCACTGCTTTCCTCCTCAAAGGAAATGTGTTTTAAGCCAAGTCCTTCTTCAAGTGAAGAGGTACATGCTCAGAATTGAAGGAGCGTGCCAGACATAATTTATACTGGGTAGTCATTGTGGAAGTAAAATATAAAATCCTTCTTTGAGCCAAAAGTTCCTTAGGAAATGAAAATCTCAGTCTCAGCTGGGAAACAAGGGCTTGTTCTTCGGAACGCAAGGCAACTCTCTCACTGAGCTCCTTGGGTTCTGTATCCATTTGTAGGAAGGGACCCTAACCTTAGCTACTTTAGCCAAGGAGGCTGGCAGCATTTGGAGCACAGGACCTAATGAGAAGTGGTCTTCAAATGGGGGATGGGGAGAGTCAGACAATTATTCTAGAACAGGGATATACTGCTCTCTGCTTCTGGGGGCCATGCTTAGCTGCCTACTCCCCGTTTAAAGGTGTGCAAACCAATGCCAGAGTCACAGGCTGGACTCCAGACAGGTGGCGATCTACACGTTGCCACTGCTGCCCGGGTTTACAGCACCAGGCAAGGATACGATGGGGGAGAATGGAAGCATTGAAAGGATGTGTGGGAGGATGGTGGAACTTTCACATCTTTTGTTTGTTTTTGTTTTTCGAGACAGGGTTTCTTTGTAGCTTTGGGGCCTGTCCTGGAACCAGCTCTGTAGAGCAGGTTGGCCCTGAACTCTCAGAGATCCGCCTGCCTCTGCCTCCTGAGTGCTGGGATTAAAGGCGTGCGCCACCACCTCCCGGCCTTTCCAATCTTTGAAATCTTCTCATCATCCAAATTCAACATCCTCTGTGAAATGTTTGTAGAGGACGGAACAAAACTGTGCTGGATAAAGATGCTTGAAACAGAAAATCACATCTGTGGGTAATACAATGGGTTACAGATTTAAGCAGGGACCAAGTGAGGAGGACCAGGGGAAGAGGAGCTGAAAAGTGCATTAACCAAAGCCAAGGCTGTATGAAGAACCCTACGGAAACCAACTGCTTTGTATGCTAGTTAAGAACACACGTTTTTTTAAAAAAGGAACTTGAACACAGGCTCCCTTTATTTGTGTGCAATGCTTTCCACCAGAATGCACAGACTGTTCAGTGAAAATCTCAGCACCAGGCACGAGATATTTCCCTATAAGTTATTAGCCTGGGAAGCCCCCAAAGGCCCTAAAAGAACACGGGTTATTGACATTGTTCCTGGCTGTCCGCTGCAAGCGCGATTGCTGAAGACACAACACACTTGGTTTTCAGGACAGAGAGAAAGGAAGCCGGAACGAAGGAGAAGTCACCACTACACTTACCCATGCAATCATACCAACCTACTAAGCTTGGCGTGCCTACTGGTGCAACAGAAGCATGGCTGCTGTGGGGGAAAACAACTGATTTCTGATTGGATGGTTTGCCAGCTTAAGAGGATTCTCCTGCCTTTGTGTGCAGAGTGTTGGAACTATAGGTGTGTGACATTATGCTCTAAAGATTTGACTTTTTCTGGGGTGGGGGAGAGGTAAGACATGGGGGAAAATAAAGAAATATGGAAATCAAGGGGAAAAAAAGCACAATCAATGAATGCTTCCCGAAGAAGCCAGAAAAGATAGAAGAGAGTGAACAGGGAGCTGATCAATCAATCGTACCTTCATCCCTGCGGCAGCTGCAGGTCCACTGGGGTCCACAGCCTGGATGTGGCATGGCTTACTTCCTCGCACCACAAAGCCCCAGCCAACTGCATCACCAACAATCTAGAAAGGAAAGCCACAATTAGCAAGCAGCAGACTGTCCCTGGCAATCTGCCTGTCTTCCCAAGAAAACAAAGTCTGACCCAGGATTAACTATGAGTCTTGACATATTTTTTTTCTTTATTTCATCTCTATTGCATCAGGGGAATGAAAATGTAGTGGGGACAAATAACCTGTTTGTACTGGGGAGGTTACTCCCCGGTAAACAGCTGGCAGCAGCATGCCTCTTCCTGGGGCCAACAGCCAACTTCATATCACACCCCAGCAGAAGTCTGAGAAGACCTTAAGAACATCACTGTGCTTTCTCTCTAGATCCAATGTCTACCTCAGCATGACCTTTCCTTTATATCCAAATGACGGACTTCGACCTGGCTTACATCGAAGTGTAGAAGAATAGTTTAAACTACTAATGGAGAGACAGGAAGAATCTTGGCTTCTTTTAAAAGTTTTCCATACCGAGGAAACCAAGTGAGAAAGCAGATAAAAGCTCAATCACAAGTTGCAAACAGACTCTGGTCCAAACATTGTTTGGCACTGACGCATATTTTTTCCTACAGAATCAGAGCTGGCAGGATGGCTCCAGAGGCATCCTTAGCACACGCGCCAATGAACACTCTCAAAGTCAAGTATTAGTGATGCTGGCACTAACAGAAAGAAAAACAAATGCTCTCGAAACAGCCCCCTCTCAACAGCCGGAGACTGGGGGAAAAGCAAGAGGGAAAGTAGGAACTCAGGTGGAATTTCTTAAGACGACCAGGGACTTCTGTGGTTCACTACTATGAATTTAATATATCTAATTTCACTTTCAAATACAGTGTGCCTTTCCCCTTGATACAGACGTATTGTAGCAGCCCTTCTTACATTAACTCCTCCGTGCTCAGATGGGAGGGGCCCTCAGCAAGAGTCTGGGGTGTGAATGAATGTGTGGGAAAATGTCTCTTCCTTGAGGCAATAACAAAAGTTGGGAAACAGAGTAACGGGCGGGGGATGTGCGGGGAGGGGGAATGTTCTTCAAAAGTTTATTCATGTGGCTGTTGTAGGCTGAGAGAAGAAAGCAAGCACAATAGGGGAGATGGTACCGATAAGATCATGTGACTGGGCCCGGGGATGTCTCTTAGGAGAGCACTTGCCTAGCACGCAAGAGGCTGTGGGTTTGAACCGCACGAACCCAATGTGGTCTGTAGTCCTGGTACTTCCGAGGTGGAGGCCGGAGGATCAGAGATTCAAAGTCATCCTTGGCTACACACAGTTTGAGATCTATATGAGATCCTTCAGAAAAATAACTTAGATTCTGTTCGAATAATCAGTGGGGTCTGGGGATGGCAGAAAGAAGGTTGTGGGAACACTAAGAAAGGGCGAGTCAGATACACGACTCTACGCAGGACTCCCCAGTCAGGGGGCTGGCTATACACCTCAATACACACTGGCTACTCTTTCCTTTCTTTTCCTTCTTAGGATTCTCTTAACAGTTTAACGATTTTTATAATTAACTGTAAAGAAAAAGAATTTTTTTGTACTGTGATCTGTCTTAAAAGATATAATTCTATATAATAATAATTATATCAGAACAAGTGTGTGGTAGATGTTTAAAAGGATACATCAAAAAGAATGTAAAGTGTCATTAACAAATCAAGAGAGGTCTTTTTTAAAAAAATGATTTATTTATTTCTATTTTATGTACATTGATGTTCTGCCTGCATGTATTTCTGTGTATGGGTGTCAGATCCCTTAGAACCAGAGCTATAGACAGTTGTGAGAGGTCATGTGGGTGCTGGGAATTGAACTCAGGTCCTTTGGAAGAGCAGCCAGTGCTCTTAACTACTGAGCCATCTCTCCAGCCTCTTAAGGGAGGTTTTAAGGCATTTCACTGCATTGGAGTTCAGAAAGTCTACGACTACAACCATGTAAAAAACAAATGCACAGATGGGCACATGTAAAGATGTGTGCCAATACACATCTTTATGACCACACATAGGATTCAGAGGCAGGAGGATCCCTGTGAGTTCAAGGCCAGCCAGGTCTACATAGTGAGCTGCAGACCATCCAGGGTTACATAGTGACCTATGAGGTCTTCATCTCAAAAAAAAAAAAGGAAGGGGAGTTAGAGAAAAGTGTTCCCTCTCATCCCCTAAGCCACACACTGACAGGTGGGTGTGCACAGGAGCCAGGCTTACCGTGAATGTCTTCCTGGCATACGGAGCTCCAGGAGTCAAGAGTTCCTCGGAAGTGACAGGTCTCTTCAGCACTAAGAGACAGACATAGGGTCAGAGAAGACGCAGCTTTAAGTCCGTTTCCTGGTCATCCAGCAGGGATTTCTGGAACGCCGCCTCTCGACTGCTAACCAGTAAAAGTGGCAAAGACCTCCACCTCGCGATTATCCTTTATCTGAGCAGACAGGAAGTACCAGCCAAGGACTGAAGCTTAACTTTTAGAACCATGGGGATGCAAGTGAGAGAAAAGAAACTGAGATGCCTTGGGAAGGGGCAAAGGGAGGAATGGTGTCTTCCTCTAAAGGAAAAGGATTCACTTCTAGTTCTCCCAGCTCTTTCTTCTAAGGTCTTATCCGTATCTCTATCTGTCAAAACTCCAGCAGCCCAACGACCATGCTGCAGATGCTGTCTCCATCCAACTCCTTGTCCCCAACAAACTGCACACATCCCATTCGCTAAGCTTCATTCTTTCCTCTAGTGAATAGTCTAGAAACATGAGAAGGCTGCATCACGCCCTGAGCCAGACCAGGGAACTCTCCTACGTACTCTCCATGGGCTGAGCCACTTCCCTGCATCCTGTCACATCCATTTCTCATTTAATCTCTACCTGACCTAATGGATCTAAAGCAGCGGGTGTCAACCTGTGGGCCTCGACCTCTTTGGGCATCCAATGACCCTTCGCAGAGGTTGCCCAAGACCAGGGGCACATCAGATATTTACATCACAATTCACAACAGTAGCAAAATTATAGTTGAGAAGTAGCAACGAAAATAAGTTTGTGGACAGGGATCACCACAACAGAAGGAACTATATTAAAGGGTTGCAGCATTAGTAGGGCTGAGAACCACTGCTCTAAAGATTCTGGCTCATCACTGTACTAATCTCAATAATTAATTAATTCATCTAGACAAGGTCTTGCTGGCATGTGATGTAGCCCAGATTTGCCTCAAGTTCTCTGCAAGCCCGCCTCAGTCTCCAGGGCTGGGATTGTAGCTGTGTGTCACCACGCTAGGTTCATTTCGAAAGTGACATTAGATATAATAAACTCATAATAGAAAACCCTAAAACCACAGAAGTGTCTGACAGTCTTAAAGCTTAAAGACACACAGAAAATCCTAAAAGCACTGAAGTAAGTGCCTGGATAGAACACTTGGTATTATTATGGCTTTTAAAATTTTCTTCTTTTGTCATTAATTTTATATGTGAGAACATATATATATATATATATATATATATATATATATATATATATATATATAACGTTTATGGTTCAGAAACTTTAATCTCTGCATGACCAAGATGTTGGAGCTAAAGCCTGGGTAGTAAAACAGGGATCAAGTCCAGGCATGGGTGCCAGGGTCCATTTCTTAGCAACCATATATCATTGGCTTCCTGGGCTACACCATCTCAGAAATTGTGAACAATAACAGTGTCCAGCGTTGTCTGTCTGTTCTCAGCTCACCAATGTTGTTTACCAAGGCAACAGAGACAGCGGCATGACACCACCCTAGTAATGAACTTCATCCATCCTCTAGCAATGAATTTCCCTGTCCGTTCTTTGATCATTTGGAGCTGGAGAGGGGGTTGTCCTAGCCTCCCAGGACAGCTAGTGGGTAGAGGGCACAAGGACCAACCATCCTAACATGGGGACATGCACAGCAGAGATTTAAGTGCCACAGAGAAATGAAGGGAGGCAGGGCCAGGGTCCAATCTGGACAAGTACCCAGCCCCAGCTCACTTTGCCAGTGGCATTCATTCAGAGGTCAGACACTGGTCCCCAACAAGTGTGCAGCAGCATGGGGCAGACCTGCAGGATCCCCAGGCAGCTGAGCCCAATTGTTGGGTAAGCCCCAGGCTTAAGAAGCACCCTCCTAGGGAAGAGTCAAGAAATGCCTCTTGCGCAGGGAACAGGTGGTTGGGATTATTGCTTTTGCTTTTCAGAAAGCTTTGAAAAGGAATCAGTGTTTGCTAAGGATGAGGGAGTAGTAGGTCAAATATCAAGATGAGAAATGAATGTCTCGGGAGACAAAGAGGAGGTAGGAAAAGCAGTGAGCGTGTGAAGGTTGAGATCTTATTGCCTAGCAGACAAGTTTCTCTCCATGCCTGTGACTCCTCAGGGGGTTAGGAAAATTGATGGTATTTTTGGCAGCTTGGCTGGCTGTTTATTTTAATGTATTTTTTTCTTATGTTGGGAAACAGAAACTTTGAGAGCCAGGGAATTATCCTTGAAGATTCCCCTCTTATCACCACGACACGGATTATGGCAGCAGCCACGGCTTTGTTCTTTCGGGAGAGTAGAAAGGTCAGATACTACTCCTAAATATATATTACTGTAATTCATAGAGATGGCTAATATTTTTATTTATTAAAATAAAATGTGTGTGTCTGTGAGAGAGTGAGAGAGACAGACACACAGACTATGATATGGCATATGTGTAGAGATCAGAGATTTTTGTGGGAAGGGAGGGAGGGAGGGAGGGAGAGAAGGAGAAAGGAAGGAAGGAAGGAAGGAAGGAAGGAAGGAAGGAAGGAAGGAAGGAAGGAAGGAAGGAAGTTAGAGTGCACAGCACAAGGCCCACAAAGATCCTTGCTTGCCATGGTCTAGGAAAGCAGTTCTTTCTCCGCTGCATTTGCACGGTGCTGAGGAGGTGCTGAGGCCCTTTCGAGAGTCAAGGACCTCCTTCCTCTCAGCTGCTGACCCCAGCTGCTGGTGTTGGACAGTCCTCAGCTGACTCGAGAGCCATCTCTCTAAAGGCAGCTGTCTTGAGCAAAGGCATCCTTCTGTTCGGGGGAACCAACCTCAAATAACTGGTCAACAAGAATGTTTGACTTGGCCTTGGCATCTCTGTAAGGCATCCTGGCGCAGGACTGCCTCACGGGGCAAACAGTAGGCTTCCATGAAGCTGCATCACAGGCTGTTCTTTCCCAGCCGTTCAGCAGATGGTAACTCAAGTCCGCTGTGGTAAGGCTCCTGCTCCTTTGCGCTCTATTTTCCAAGGAACTCAGCCTACCCGTGGGCCCAACCCTCCCCAGACAGGATCGTGGGCACCCTTTTCCAACTCACCAGACTTGGGGTTGCAGAGCACCGGGGGGCTGCTGCTGAGCGTCGGGCTGCTGCTGAAGTAGCCGCTGCTGCCACAGCTGCTCATGCTGCTCCTCCGCACGGCAGACACGATCTTGATCTCCTTGCTTGGGCTGACTGCAGAGGGGAAGCAAACAGGGTCACTGAGCAGGCGGGCTTAGGACCTAAAAGTCCTGGGTCCTCAGCTGCAGAGTAAGAATTCCATGTCCAGTTTGCCCCACAGAGTCACAGAGGGCATAAAACAGGCCATCTTTGGTTCCCTGAACTGTAAAATGAAAGAAAATTACTCCACGGTGGCTGTGAGGAAAAGATCATATAATGTATATGAACATAACCATTTTTCTCTCTTTCTTTTCAAACTAGGGCTCATTACAGAGCCTAGGTTAGTCTCAACTGCCAGAGTCCTGGAATTATAGGGCACACTACTGTGCCTAGTTTACAAGATATTTTGTCTTGAGGTATTTGTGTATGTACATATTTGTGTGTATGTTGTGCATACATATGCACAATCACATGTGTATTCATTCTTGCATGTACAGGTCAGAGGTCAATATCCAGAGTCTTCCCCAGCTGCTCTCCACCTTACGGTCTGAGACCTGATTTTTCTCATTGAACCTGGAGCTTGACGATTAGTATAGATTGACCAGCAAGGTCCAGTTATCCTGTCTTTGTCTCCCCAGCACTGGGAGTATAGAGACATGACAACATACCTTATCTTTTAAAAGAAAAAATCTTAACATACCCTCTATCTGAGTGCTGCGAATCTAAATGCAGGTCATCATGGTTTATTAACAGGGCCATCTCCCCAGCTCCTATAGAACATGAATCCAAGAACCAACAAACCCAAGCTTTCCCTTCCTGGGTATAAATCCAGTGCCTATCATATATGTGATACTTCCTCCCCAGGGGTAGTAAATGACTTCTGATTTAAAGACAGCCATCATCGGGAAGCACAGAAGACAATGTTTAAACCGGCACATACTGGGGCTTTCAAACGGTTACCTGAGACAGAGTCTTCTTCAGTTTTCAGGTTTGGCTCTGCCTGCCACCGAGCAGGGTGGCGCTGAAGGCCTGGAGGTGAAGGCATGTAGGGACGCTGCTCTGGCCACTGACTAGCGCGTGGAAAGCAAACAAGCAAACAACACTGGCTTTCCGGCATTGTCATCTCTACTGACCCTATCCAGAAGCAGGTCAGCCTCTCTCCAAAGGGAGGATGAATTGCTACCCCGCACCCACAGAAGACGACAGAGACTGTGTCTCCAAATGACCTTGGAGCGCAGGCTTGGGCTCCTGACCTTCACCTAATTTTTATTTTCTACTCTGCAGCTCTTGCTTCGTTTTCAGTCTGGGCCTGGCCGTGTATGAGGACTTTGGGGAAACTGGGGTCTCAAAAGGGGGCAGGCTAAAGACGAATGGCTGAGAGGAAGCTATGTCCACTGCTTGTAAGATGCTCCAGTGCTCGGGACTGTTCTCTTCATCTGAGAAATGAGGAGAGGAACAACCATTTCCTCGGGGCTGTTGTAAGAATTAGGTGAGAAAAGCCACACGGCCAAGCCCGAGGCACAGAAATGTCTCCATGCACAGGGGTACATGTCCTCATTGTCATTCCTGTTCAGAAGCAAGACATGACCAATCTATCTGGGGCTGAGTTAAGCTCGGTGCTTATTTTATTTTTCCTTCCTTCCCACTCCCCCTCCTTTACTTTCTTCCTCTCCTTTCCCATTCCCTCTTTTCCTCTCTTCCTTTGGAGGCAGGATCTAAGAAGGTAAGAACCCAAGCCTGACCTTGAGTTTCTGCCTCCACTCCCAATGACTGGGATGACAAGCTAGTGGCCCACACCCACCCAGTGCTTCTCAACTTTAAGTCAACAAGTTCCTAGCATTAATGTCAAGGGAGTTGGAGATCCTCTTAAACAATTTACACTTCTGTAGTTTTCTGTAGTTGGTGTGTCTGTGTTTGTGTGTCTGTGCGCACGCACATACGCGTGTACAGAAGCATGCAAGTGAGTGTTTATTCTTAACACAAGGTCTCATGTAACCCAAGTGGACCTAATATACTGTAGTGGAGCACGACATTGATTTTTCCTCCTGCCTCCACCTCGTGAGTTCTGGAATATACAGGCATACAACACCGAACCCGAGTGGTGCTGGGGATTAAACCCTGAGCTTCCTGCACGTTAGCAAGCAGTATACCAAAGGAATCAAATCCCCAGCCCCGCTCTTCATTATTTCTCAGAAGACAAAAATGCACACATGCACAATGGAGACAGCCTACCTGACATAAAGCTGGTAGATTTACGATTGTCATGGCTCTGCTTCCTCAGGCAGAAGGGGCTGTCGTGTGTCTCCTGGGAGGATGGGGACTTCTCATTGAGCAGCTCCATCAGTCTTCGCCTCCGACGGAAGTTCATTCTGAACTGGTAGAGGAGGTTGCTGTCCACAAATGGGTGCTTGTTGGACACTGGGTTGAAGAAACAAGCCATGAGGAATGTGTGGCATGCTGGCCAGAGAGCAAGACAGCCAGAAGGCTCTAGCCAACAGGGGCAAAAGTCCCAGGAAAGAGACTACACAGACGCCACGTGCACCTGCGCAGCGCCCACACACAGTCCCAAATTCTTCTCACATGACAGGCTTTGAAAGAATCTGATAGCCAGCTCCTCTGTGAAATAGTCCCTGACTTCAGACTCAACCTGAGTTCTCTTTATGGTGTCCTGTTGGTGTCCCCCGCCCCCATGGGATCACTCACTTTACTGGACACCTTTATTGTTCACATTCTTTGTTTTTCTACCTGACACACTGGGTTCTCGGGAAAATGATCACAGCTTCGTGTAACCACGTGCGCTCAGGATCCAGCATAGTGCGTGTGTCTGCCCCACACCAACACTTCTTCAATTCATTTTTTTTTTCTTTTTGAAACAGATACTTTTGTAGCCCAGGCTGACTTCAAACACAATGTACATAGTCAAAGATGACCTTGGAATCCTGATCATTCTGCCTGTCTCCCGAGAGCTGGGATTAGAGGCCTGTGCCCCTGCATGCAGTTTAAACATGATAGGTAAACAGTCTACCAAACGAGCCACATCTCTGGCCATCAATTCATTTGTAAGAACTCTCTCTCTCTCTCTCTCTCTCTCTCTCTCTCTCTCTCTCTCTCTCTCTCTCTCTCTCTCTCTCTCTCTCTCTCTCTCTCTCTCTCTCTCTCCTCTCTCCTCTCTCTCTCTCTGTGCTCTGGAGACCAAACCAGATGCTCTATAAGGTACAGCCACAGCCTCATTTTTCAATTTTCTGTTCTGAAATAATTATCAACCCACAGAGTTTCAATAATACTAATTAGAACACCACCTTACACCATTCTGGTTAGATGAAATATTCAAAACAGGAACTTCTCTGGGGCTGCGGGGCATCAGGGGGGTTGGGAGGGAGGTATTAGACAAAATAATGGATTGTTACTCTGACTGACTTGGTGAAATTATTCTAAAATTGCCTGTGACTGATGGCACGACTTTGCAAATATGTTTAAAAAAACCCACTGAACTGTACGTTTTATTGTTTCTGTGTGTGTTTGCATGTATGTGCATGTATGTGGGCACATGTGTGTTCAAACATTGTATGCATAAAGAGGCAAGATGTCATTAATCAGGTATCACCTGCTATTTTTTTAAAAAATTATTATTATTGTGTTTATTTCTTTGTGTATGGAGGGGAAACACGCACAGGCCACATGGTGTGGATGTGGAGGTCAGAGGACAAACTATGGAAGTCAGTTCACTTTTTCTGCCATCGAGCTTGGCGGACTGGCCAGTAAGCACCTGGATTCACCTGCCTCCGCCTCCCTGGCACTGAGATTTCTACCGCCACCAGACCAGGCTTTTAAACTTTAGTGGTCAGGATTGAAATCAGATGCTGTGACTGCACAGCAAATATGTTTATTGACTGAGCTCTCTCCTTAGCCTCAAATTGTATACATTAAATGGTTGGATTATATAGCATATAGACTTATTTTTAAATATCAATAACAGATCAGGCATGGTGGAATATGCTTATCTCCCCACACTTGGGTACATAGAGGTAGGAGAATGCTTTGGAAATTCAATGGAGAGATTACCTGTAGCTTTTGGTAAAAATAAAATTCCTTAAAAACCAACTGAAAAATAATCAATACATACTAGATACTTATTTTAGAAGATACAGAGGAAAAATCCAAGTCAATATCAGATCCAAAGAATTTTTAAGTTCAACGTAATTTAAAACCAGGGAATCATAAAGGGATCTTCAAGTGGAACGGCTCAACTTTGGTTCTATTGAGGAAGATGCAAGACAAGGTACCCAGTAGTGTCCTGGCAGAAATACCACCAGCACCCAGCAGATTAAAATCAGGTCCACTGTTTTCTTCTTGACCCTGAAGATGTATCTCAGGTAGTCAAATTCAGAGGGTGTAAACTGAGGCTTTTCTGTCCTGCCCAGTCCTGCAGCTGCTTCTAAGATCATCACTCAGAGGCTTAATATTAATTACAAACTGTTTGGCCTATTGCTCAGGCTTACTACTAACTAGCTCTTACAACTTAAATTAACCTATTGTTATTAATCTATGTTTTGCCACATAGCTCGTGGCTTTACCTGTGTTCTAATACATCTTGCTCCTCTGGCAGCTGGCTGACATCTCCTCCAAACTCTGCCCTTCCTCTCCCTGTATCTGTGCTTGGATTTCTCACCTTGCTATAGGCCAAAGCAGCTTCTTTATTAACCAATGGTAATAAAACATATTCACAGCATACAGAAAGATATCCCACAGCAGGAGGGACTTTTAAAATTTTATTTTTGAGATGCAGTTTTGCCTATAGGACTGACTGAATTGGTCCTCATCACACAGCCCAGGATGGTTTCAAATCTGCAGCAATCCCCCTGCATCTGTTTTTCGAGTGCTGTAACTACAGGTGTGAGCCAGTAGGCATAGCTTATGTTGGAGTAGTCTGCAAAGGCTGTTTAAGCGTCTGTAAAGACGCTTGCTGCTTCATTCCCAGGACCAATATGGTGGAAGGAGAGAAGTAATTCCATTAAGAGATCCTCTGGCCTCCACACATGCACCACGGCACACAGGAAACCCTCCATGCCCACCCCACCCCACACAGATAAATAAACAAGTAAATTGATAGCTGCAATAAAGATCTAGAGTTATCTCACTTAAAAGATAATAGTTTGTTTAATAAAAGCCTGAATGTGCTTGCGGTCGCCATTGCAAGCTCATTTGTAGGAAAATAGAAAAATTTTAAAATACTCATTATCAACAATTTTCTTACTTCGGGATGTGAGATGCAAAAATTCTATAAACTATGAGGAAAATGGCATAACCCACTTTGTACCCCAATAACCTCTTTATCTACATTAATTGATTCACAGCTTCCTCTGACATCTCATTTAAAAAAAAAAAACAAGCCAGGGTGCACTGTAATTATCAATGCACAATTCCTCTGATCCCACTATTAATTACTTTTATCATTAGTAGCAGTATTGTTTTGCAGTCCTGGGAACAAACCAGTAGGCCTCATACACAGTAAAGATGCGCTGTACCATTGAGTATTTTCCCCGTCCTTTTTATATTTCTTAATTTTATGACAGTGTCTTACTACATTGTCCAGACTGACCTTGAACTCACTGTCTAGCCCAAGGAATACCTAACCTTGGAATCCTCCTGCCTTAGCCTTCTAAATAGCTGGGATTTCAGGCCTGTGCGAACAGGTCCAGTTCCTGCTTATATTAATGTTGGTGATTCATACAGATGATGAAATGAACCTGGGCATAAAAATAATTTACTAGGATATTCACCCAATGCCAATTTATAAAATATTTTGCTTTTATATGCTATTTTAAAATAATTCAGAATATACTATCCCTATTAGGAAAGTACTACAGTAAATATTTAACCCAATGACTCATATGGATGCTTTACAATCTTAAAATGCTGATAAACTATTTGGTCAAAAGAATAATGCTGGGTTTAGAGAAAAAAAGAAAAGGATGTAGCTCAGTGGCAGAGGATTTACCTAGCACACACAAGGCTGAATTCAATCACAGATCCCACCAAAAAACAAACAAAACCCAAACACTCATACACACACACACAAACATACATACACCACCACCACCACCACCAAAGACAAGCACACTGAATTCTCAGATAGTTCTGTATGTTCTCAGATTTAGCTGTTCTGTTCTAGTGCTGTCTAGATTGAGAAATAAACCAATTAAATTTTCACAAGTATCCAAATTCCTGGCTTTTTTGTGCACAGCCACCTTTTTGCATAAATCTGTACATAACTTATTTTGTGTGACCTTGTTCTCAGTTTGTTGGTTTAAAAAAAAAAACCACGGTGACTTCCAGAACAGTATTTTAAATTATGACTTGCATACATACATATACATGTGTACACACACACACACACACACACACACACATATAATTGCATATATATGCAATCCTGTTTTTACTAATACCTACTGTTTTCCCTTGGCACTCTGAGTTACATGAAACATTGGCTGTGGCATGAATATAACCAGAGAGCAGTCTCAATACAACAGATTCCATAACTGCTAAGTACTGGATAGGAATTCTTCATTCTGGGCTTGACATGACAGTTGCCACCATGGGCACAACAGTTCTGATGACCTAGCAAAGACCTCAGCCTGCAGGACTACATAGCAGACAGTTAGGGGGCCTGTGGAAGTGGCACCCACTTGCTCTAGGGAAAGAGTCACGAGATCGCCATAATACCCCTGACTCTCTCCTGAGATTCCAACCACTACTCCCTTCTGTTCATATAGATATAATCTTAAAAATATTAAAGAATGTAGGAGGTAGAAGTTCAATGAGGATGGGACATTTTGGTGGTTTGTAGCTGTTCATGGGCTACTCAGGCTCCTGCAACTCCAACATGTTCATTTACCTCTCCATGGTAGGCTTGATAAGTTCTTTTTTAGGTTTCTGGGCTCCCTATCTGAGGCAAACAGACATTTATCGTCTATCTCCCCAGGGAAGTCATGTAATAGTCCACCAGAAGTATTTTCAGTAGGGTTCAGAGGTGTGTGAGGCCCTGGTTGGATTCCTGGTCCAAAGAAAGTTTCAAACTAATGAAAACAAAGTCAACTTTGTAGCCAGATGTGAGGGCATATGTCTGTGCTCCCAGCACTTTGAGGCAGAGGTGGCAGAATTTTAGCAAGTTTGAGGCTAACCTGGTCTAATAGTAAGTTCCAGGCTAGTTGGGGTAGGGGGTTGGGGGGTGGGTGAGACGGGATCTAGGGATAGCCTGCTTTTAAATAAAATTAGATGGTATGTTTTCCGCTACCCGCATTGATGTTGATGCACTATTTTGCCTTGAAAGATACTTTAGTCTCTCTATTAAATGTTTAACTGAGTTTTCTAAGTGTGTTTTGTGAGTATAATTCTAGATATGGTGCGTGTGACTACAGCTTTGATGTGACATGCTTTGTGGATAGCTATGGGAGGCCTGCCCCTTTCTGAAGAGAAACAGGAGAGGAGTGGGTTGGCAGGAGGGAAAGAGGGAGAGATGGAATGGGAGGAGAGGAGGGAGGGGAAACTGGTCTGGATGTAAAATAAATAAGTTAATTTGATTTTAAAAGAGTTGAGTAAGTTGAGCTCAGGACTACCCTGGGCTACATGGCAAGACCTCCTCTTTAGGAGCCAAAAAAGAAAACCAACTATCTAACTAACTAACTAACTAACTAACTAACGAAATGAGCTGAAGCAAAACAGCCGGTCATGCAATGGCGTCAGTAACACACATCTATTCAACTGTGGAGCACCTGGTAAGTGTCACGCCTGGCCCCAGATATCTATCTTAGCACCGCAATGGGCAGATGGTGCCATCTGCTCACCGGAAAGCTTGCCAGTTCCACAGTCTGCTAAAAGAGACATCATTGCTTATAAAAACAAACAAGCTGGGATTTTACTGAGATGCTTTGACGGCAAGTAACTCTTAGGAAATAAGAAATGTCCTTCAGGGAGGAACACAGGCTTCATACCGTTTAGGGGTGTGTGTGTGTGTGTGTGTGTGTGTGTGTGTGTGTGCGCGCGTGTGCGGATATGGGTGCACAATTTGTGTGTGTACGTGGAAGACAGGAGTTAACTTTGAATGTCCTTTCTTAATCATTCTCTACATTTTTTCTTTCCTGAGACGGATCTCTTCACTGAACTCAAAGCTTGCCAGTTCAGCTAGACTGGCTGGCCACACCACTTGGTTTTTGACATGGTACATGTGGCAGTCACAGCAGAATTTTACAGAGTTAGTTCTCTGCTTCCACCCGTACATGAGTTCTGGGGACTGAAATCAGGACACCCAGCATGTTGGACAAGCACAACCCTAGCCTACCTTGTTGGTCCCAACTTGGGTTTTTTTGTTTTGTTTTTGTTTTTGTTTTTTGTTTTCCCTGAGACAGAGTCTCATGTAGTCCGGGCTGGCCTGGAACTTGCTATGGAGCTGAGGATGACCCTGAGTGAGTTTTCTTTTTCCATGGCCCAGTAAGGGCGTAGGTTTCAGAGTTAGACAAGCAGAGTTTCCCTCTCAGTTCTGCCCGATTCATGAGCTGAGTGGGTGGTTTGGGAAACTCACTAAACCTGTCCTCATCTTTGTTGTTTGGGGCGCAGTTTCCATATGAAGAACAAATGGGCAATTCATGTCAGAGATCTGGCATGTGCCTGACCTGGAGCCCTTGAAGGGTTCTTTGTCTTAAACTTCCAAAGTCTGATACCAGCCTTGGCTCACACCGTCCTTCCTTCTGGACAGCACTGTTACCTTTCACCCACTAAGAAACATGAACCTGAACCAGATATCTAGATCAAGTTTACAGACAGACTCACTGAAGACACCTGAATCAAATCTTAGGTCAAAGGCAAGCACGAAATAAAGGAGTTAAGAAGCAATAAATTTTGAGATATAACTGTATTAAGGAAGCCAAAACTCTCTTTATAGCCACCCATTATATAACATTTGAAGAAATAACAGCTAAATGTGAAAGTTTATATTCTAAAGAAATAAAAGTGAATTGTTTTTACACTTTAAAAAGACATTTTTTTTTCCATATCAAATTCGCTGGGCAGGATAGCACACACCTGTAATTCCAGCAAGCAGGGAGACTAGAGCTGAGGGATCATCTGGAGTTCAAGGCTGTTTCCCCTACTTTAGGGAATCCAAGGCCAGCATGGGCTCTATAAGACCCAACCTCAAAAAAGTTTATTTGCTCTAAGTACTTGTTCATTTGTCTTGGGTTTGTGTGTGTGTGTGTGTGTGTGTGTGTGTGTGTGTTTCTGAGGAACCGCCCCGGGGCTTTAGGCACGCCAGGTAAGGTGAGTGTTTATTGCTTACCTACAACCTCAGTCATTTTATAATCATATTTTGGGACATGGTTTCAAAACCTTTTCCCCAAGCTGATCACAAACATGCCATCCTTCTACTCCAGCCTCCTGAATAGCTGGACTGAAAACATCCGCCAACAGCCTGGCAACTTCTCTTGATGCTTGTTAAACACAGAAGAGCACAATTACAATCTGGGAAAAGATAGGAAAGAAGAAGGCTCAAGGAGGGGCCGGAGTCAGTGTGACTCTCAGTCATTCTGATTCTTATTTGACAGATCTCAGTGTTGTATGGAACGCATGTCAACAACTGTCACGATGCAGAGTTTGATGCATTTGTTTCTTAGGATGACTATTTTCTTCTCTCCGATTTTTTTATTTTTTATTTTTCAGGTCTCATGTAGCTTAGGCTGGCCTTGAGCTCCTATTCCTCCTGCCTCCACCTACCTAGTGCTGAGCTTGCAGCCATGTATCAGGCAGGTCTATCTTCTCTAAAGTGGTGGGGAGGGCATGAGAAGAGATGGCGTTCAAAGTCCACATATATGTCTTTCTTTGTCTTGCCTGGCTTCCTTCCTTCCTTCCTTCCTTCCTTCCTTCCTTCCTTCCTTCCTTCCTTCCTTCCTTCCTTCCTTTCTCAGTTTAACAAATTTGTTGAGCTAGCACAGAGGGCAGAGGAGATTCACTGGAGAATAAAATGGGAAGCAGGAACAGACCAGTCCCCAAGAGAACTGGGCTACATTCTAATATGGGAGCAATATTTTTTCTGCCGGTTAATTATTTACCATTATTTTTTATTTCGTATCTCTGTTACTGGTCCTTTCCTTTCTTTTTTTCTGCCTGTGTACTTTTATTAAAAGTAGATTCTTATACAATACATCTTGATTAGTTTCACCTCCTTCTACTTCTCCCAGTTCGCCCCCACCTCCCCTCTCATTTGGATCCACTCCCTTTCTGGCTCTCATTAGAAAAGAACAGGCCTCTAAGAGAAAACAACGACACAAAACAAAAGTAAAATGTAACAAGATAAAACAAAAAAAATCACATTGAAGTTGGATGAGGAAGATGGATGGGAGCAACGGCCCCAAGAGCAGGCACGGGAATCGGAGACCCACTGTTCACACGCAGACTATGGAAGCAGAGGACCTAGTGCAGACCTGTGTAGACCACGTGCTTGCTGCTTTGGTCTCTGTGAGCTCATAGGAACTTTGCTCAGTTCATTTAGAGGGCCTTGTTCTCCTGGTGTCCCCCATACCCTTTGGCTCTTCTACCCTCTTTCTACCTCCTTTTCCACAGGGTTCCCTGAGCTTGGAGTGGAGCTTGGGATTTGGTGGAGATCTACCATTAAGAGTTGTGTGCTCAAAGGTCTCTCTCTCTGTTTATGTCTCTCTATATCTATCTATCTATCTATCTATCTATCTATCTATCATCTATCCATTTATCCATCTATCCATCTATCTATCTATCTATCTATCTATCTATCTATCTATCTATCTATCTATCTATCTATCTATCTATCTATGTTTTTCTCTCTCTGTAGCATCTTGCTGTGGGTCTCTTTATTTGTTCCTGCAGGAGGAAGCCTCTCTGATGTTCACATACATTTTCTAATTGTGATATTATCAATAACTGTCCTTGACAGATGATTTTCTTTTTTTCCTTTTGAAGTTCTGGCAGTTGAACCTTGGGCCTCCAACATGGGGGCAAGTTCATTACAACTGAGCTACAACCCTATCCCCAAAACAAAAAAGTTTCACTGTCTCCCGATTTCTAATTTCTGGGATCTTCTAGGTCTTCTTCTTTGCTTTGGTGAAATTCCCAACATGGCTTCATTGGACATTAGATGCTTTACTTTGATCTTGGATATTTATTCAATGAAATTTTTGTTGTTGCTTGGTAGTTCTAAGGCTCAAACCCAGTGCCCTTGGGAATGCTAGGCCAGTACTGAGCCACGCCCCCAATTGCTCTGGCATTAAAAGGGATATTAAACAGGAAAAACAAACATGGCCAGAAAAGTGAAGCCATGTGGGAAAGGAGGCTCTTCTTGCCTATGATGCTTGCAGAAGGACCAAGCTACTGGTTAAGGACCAGACTCCAATGCACCATATATCATAAATATTCAGAAGAGATGAGGGATGTGCTATCTGATCTACCCAAATAATAGTGGCAGTAAGGATGGATTTTCTGTGCAAATGATGAGGCAAAATTTTCCCCTTAGAAATTAGTAAGATCAGGGCTGGAGAGATTGTTCAGTGGTTAGTTGCTCTTCCAGAAGACCCAGGTTCAATTCCCAGCACCCACAAAGCAGCTCACAACTGTCTGTAACTCCAGTTCCAGGGGATCTGACACCATTGCAAAGACATACATGCAAGCAGAACATCAATGCGCTAAAAGTCAAAATAATAATAAAAAAAAATTAGTGAGATGTAGTCCAGGCTGGTCAGCCTAGAACAACGCAGAAGATGGCAGAAGATGCCCTTGAGTTCCCGACCCTCCTGCGTTCACCTCCCACGTGCTGAGATGACAGGTGTGCATCACCACCCCTGACTTAGAAAGCTATTTATTTTTGAGACAATCTGTGCTGTGCTTCAGGCCGTACCCACCTACTTCACATCACCCGAAGAGGAAGCCATTGAAGGAACTCGCTTCCCAAAGCAGCAGAGGTCCTTGATGATGGGAGATTAAGCCGCTGCTTTTGAGAGCTGGCTTCTCCAAAGGACAGTGCTAGGCACTTGGGATACAAAGCTCCTCAAGAGGTAATAACAACAGTGAGTCACAGGCTAAAATAATTACTTCCTCCGCCAGCCCTGACATTACAAAAAGGATGTGAAAGCAGGAAATTGATTTTAGGGTACAGAATCCTACTAGCTGATATTACCAGAACAAAACAACACTTGAAGGTGCCCAGTTAGGACACACATAATTATCCAGTTGACTGAAGGGAAGAGAGGCATAAGTAGAGGAAAACGGATTTAAAGTAACGTTAGCCAAGATAATGGGAGAGAGATCAAAATGTAACACTTGATTACACAGCTTTCCTGCTACTTCCAATTCCTCCAACAAGAAACGTCAGGTTTAAAAAAAAAAAGCGTGAGCTTGGAGGTCGTTTGTTGCTGTGGTAAAATGAGGGAGACTTCATTTGGGTGCACAGCCGCCCATCATGATAGAGAGATAACATCAGCGGGAGCTCTGAGCGGCTAGTTCCATCACATCCATGGTCAGGAGGAAGAGGGAGGTGAATGCTGTGCTCAACTCGTTTCTTCTACTGCCTGGGGTTTTAAGCACAGACAATGGTGTCACCCACAGAGCATGTGTCTTCTTACCTCAATTAATCCCCAAATAATAGTCAACAGGCGTGCCCAGAAGCCTGCCTCCCAGGTAATTCTAGACCTTGACAATGGATTAAGTATCACAAGCTCTGTGCATTACAGCCCTGTGCACTCCAAACGTTACCCATCTTTCTTTTCAGTTGTAACTCACAGAACAAAGGTTCAAATTCCAGAAATGAGGTTGGTTTTTCAGAGACCCAGAATGCGCTTTAGAAGCAACGGGGTCTAAAGGCAAAAGCATTTTGTTGATCCACGCTTTGGAGGCACAGGCCTATAATCCCAACTCCTCTGGTGACTCATACATTCCGGGTCATCTTGGGGAACTTAGATCCTCTTTCAAAGCAAAAAAAAGAAAAAGAAAAAAAATTAAAAGGAGGGGCTGGGATAAAGTTTATGGGGAGGGTGCTGACTGAGCACACATGGGAGCATGGGTTCTGTCCCCAGCATCAAAACAAACAAAGAAAAAGCAAACAAAACAAAACCCCGCATTTCTAAAAGTGAAAAGCCGGAGTGCACCAGACACACAGTTCAAGAAATGAAATCTGCAACACCGTCTCAGTCACTGTTCTATTGCCGTGAGGAGACGCCATGACCAAGGCAACTCTTACAAAAAGGAAGTATTTAATCGGGGGCCTGCTTATGATTTACGAATTTAGATTGGTCAATAAACGTCATGGCAGGAAGCAGACAACCTGGAGCTGGAGCCGTAGCTGAGAGCTTTACAGAGAGAGGGATGGGGAGACAGAGACAGACAGTGGGCCTGGTGCGGGCTTTTAAAACCTCAAAGCCCATCCTCGATAACATACTTCCTCCAACAAGGCTAACACCTGCTCCAACAATTCTCAAGCAGTTCATGTACACATATCAGCCTATGGCGGGGGCGGCGGCGGGGGGGGGGGCACTGTCATTCAAACTACCACGGACTCTATTCTTGTGCCTCTGGAACTATTGGCATAAATCTGTTTGATATACTTTAGGGGTAACTTATTTAAAAGGGCTCATCTGTCACATACAGGGCCCTGGACATGGAAGGAGGGGGAGTGAAAGGGAGGAGCGGCTGAGACTTTACACAGATTATGTAGCATAAGATATGACGGTCAGAAATGGATGAGGTCAGACATGAAGCTTTCCCTGAAAGGCAGCTGATGACATAGATGTTGGTATTCATGATAACAATGGTAGTCGGCTATCACTCACTGAGGGATACTCTGTGCCAGGTCCTGTGTATACTTCCAGATAGGACCATTCAGTTCTCTGTAATAAGTCTAGACAGTTAATGTGCTGTTCTGCCTTTGGGATGACAGCTCACTGGCAGCATCTACGAAGTCCAAAGTTTGATCTTCAGTATTGTAAGAAAGAGAGGCGAGTAAGAAAGGGGAAGAAGGTGGGAAGAGGAATGGGAAAGGGAGGGAAATGGAGGAGAGAGGTAGGGAAGAGAGGAAGGGAGGGGAGGAGAGGGAAGGAAAGTGAGGGGAAGGAGAGAGGGGAGGGGAAGGGAATGAGGGGAGGGGAAGATAAGAGAGGGGAGGAGAAAGAAGAGAGGGGAGGGGAAGAGAAGACAGAGGAGGGGAATGAGGGGAGAGAGAGAGGGGAGGGGAAGAGAAGAGAGGGGAGGGGAATGAGGGGAGAGAGAAAGGGGAGGGAAGGGAGAGGGGAGGGGAGGAAAGGGAAGGGAAGGGAAGGGAAGAGCTTGAATAGCCCAGCTGTATTGACACTGAAATGTCAACCAAGAAAACCGAGTTAAAATGAGGGGCTCTATTCTTGCCATGATGGCTATTCTTGCCTGTCAACTTGACCACATCTGGAACTAACTAAAACGTAAGCTCGTGGGTACACCTGTGAGGGATATGTTGACTGAAGCTCCACCTTAAATCCGGGTCACACCTTCTGGTTTCCATCTATATAAAGAACACAGAAGAAGGAAGTTCTTGCTCTTTGCCTGCTTCCCCCCACTCTTGCTGGCAAGTTCATTCCTCCACTGGTCTTAGAACCTGCTTACTAGGGATTCTGGCATCTACTGAAGACAGGCTGGGACAAGCAGTCTCAAGGACCAAACCACTAGTTGATTCTTTGACTCTCATGAGACGTAACTGGAAGGGTCAGACCACAACCCTAAGAAACCCTGTTTATATGGAGATAGATACCTCCTACCCACCCATTCTGCTTCTCTAGAGAACCCTGACTACTATAGGCTCAGAATAAAGAGCCAGAGAGGCTCCTGGGAGAATTTCTAGAGGGTACCTGTGAAACATAGCACAATATCAAAGAGGACATGTCACGAGGACAATGACTATAACACAGCGGGGCCGAGGTCACAGGTAGAAAAAAAGCCCTACCCAGAGCCCCAGCCTTGCAGCTGAGAGCAGAGGGGCTGACATAAGGAACCCAACGATCCAAGCAATGAAAGAGCCTCTGCTGGAAGAGATTCACGTTTCTGTTGCTTCTGTTTTTGATATGAGCTCAAGTAACCCGGGACTGTCCAGGACCTTTCCACCCAGTGCAGGCTGCACTTGTACTCCCAATCCTCCTGCCTCGGCCTCCCTGGTGCTGCAATGATAGGCATGGAGTGTCGTGCCTGGCTCTGAGGCACCTGTTGAAAGAGAGTTTCCTCACTCTCCTCTTACCACCCTCTCCAATGTGCGCCGTTCAGCTGAGCTCATGCTTGTCTGTAATGGGAAGTAAATACTGAAGGAGGAGACGCGTGGGACACACCGTCATCCATACTTCGAACTATCCGCTGCACTGTGGAGAGCTGGTGTGCTCTGTTAATAAACCTGAGGCCCAGCATGTGTATCCCACTAAATACCATCACTTCAACCAGCCAAATACTCGCATTACCTGAGAAACCTCAAGCTGGCTACCCAGCAGAAGACTGTACACTTCTAACATACGGTCCTCCCTTGGTATCCACAGGACAGAGTTCAAGATCCCCGGATACCAGCATCTCCAGGGCTATTCAAGTCTGTATATAAAATAGCCCCACGTTCGGACATGACTGCTACACAGTCTCCTGTGACTTTCAACTCTCCCCCAGATTACTTACAATGCCGAATACAATGTAAATGTGGTCCAGCTGCTTCTGTATTGTCATTGGAAACAATGACAAGAGATTCGGAACAGGTTCAGTACCGATGCAATCTTATTTCCCAAAGGTTTTCCCTCTATAGTTTGTCAAGACCCCAAATGCAGAAACTGTAGATATTGGGGCCAATACACGCCAACTGCACAATGCCTGGGTGCTTATATTGTATGACATTCTCACGCTCTAATAGAAAATACTTGGCAAATACACAAAGCCAGACATCGTGGCTCATGCCTGCAATGCCAATGCTTAAAAGGCAGACGCAGGAGGACTGTTGTGACTGCCAGATCAGTCTTGGTTGTGTCGTGAGTTCCTGGCCAGCCTGGGCTGCAGTGTGAAATCCTATCTCAAAACAAACAAAATGGACGTGTGGCTAAACTGAGGACAGAGCAGGAGATGAAGAGTGTCACGCTGTCAGAAGAGCCTGGGGTAGGATGGGCTAGGTATCTGTGCTTACTAGCTAAACACAGTCTGAATCTACAGAAACAAGAGGCACTCCCCTGGCAGACTGCAGCCAAGAAGGATAGGGATACAGTGAGAGACACTGAACAAAAGGAAACCTTTCATTCACTACCACATTCTCAACTGAAAGACTACAGCAAATTAGTATGTCCCCTTCCCTTTATGCTTTGGAAGATGTTAAGGCTAGGTGCAGTTACAGGCCTGTTTTTCTTGAATTAAAATCAGCACTTACAATGTGTGCCAACATCTTTGCATATGATACTACAAAGCAACTTTGTCCCCTCTTTTGACATTGCAGGGAGCTTCTGTTTGTGTCCAGTTTTCTTCTTCTGCTGTATTCAATTATAATAACGTGGAAAACAGAGCCATCACATACAACAGCAGGGAAACTGTACCCCTATACACCTTGGTTTTTTTGTTTTGTTTTGTTTTAAAAAGACAGGGTATTGTATATCTTTGACTGGCCAAAAAACTCACTGTGTAGTTGAGGATAACCTGAACCTCTGATCCTTCTGCCTCTGCCTCTAGAAAGCTGAGATTAGACATGGCCCACCAGGTCTCATTCACGTGGTGCTGGGGTTAAAAACTCAAGCCTGTTACATGCCTGAAAAATATTCTACCAATTGAGCTGCATGCCAGCCCAATTTCCCAGAAATTCTAAATAGAGGAAACAAACATTATATTAGATTATGGCTTCCGAGAAGATTATATTGGGCCATAAAAAAAAAAGATGAGGAGGAAGAAGATGACAAAATGAATATGATAATCAAGAAGAAATCCAATTTAAAAATGAGCAAATTATCTGAATAATAAACACTTTCTCAAAAGAAAAACTAATGCTGGCTCTGGTGGCACTGGCCTGTGACCCTAACTTCTGGGAGGACTAAGGCAGCCGTATATAGCAAGTTTAAGGCTGGCTAGGCTACAAAGTGAGTTCAAAGCCAGCCTAGGCAAGAAGGGCTGGGGATGTAGTTCCGTGGTAGAGCATTTGCCGGGGATGCACAAGACCCGAGGCTTCAATCCTCAGTGGTGTGAGTAAAAAAGAAAAACAAAGGTAGCTCAGACACTTATGAAAAATCACTGCACATCATTAACTTCTGAAAGATTATTCTCTCGGTCCAGTTATAATAATAAATGACTAACAGACATTGGCAAGGAAGTGAAGGAATAGGAACCCTTGCAACGACTGGTGAAGTGCAAACCGGCACAGCTTTTGTGGAATACAGTACAGCGGTTCCTCAAACACCTAACAACAGATCTCCCGTGATTCAGCTGCCCTGGGAAAGATGGAGCCAGCATATAAAGAGGATACTTTGATATGCACGGTTATTATGAACTATTCATAATAGCTAATACATGGAATCAGTATGAGTACATATTTAAAGAGGAATGAAGAAAATATAGTATAGCTATACAATAGAGTATTGTTCAGGCACAAAGCAAAATGAAGGGGACTCAGGGAGTGGCTCAGCAGGTTAAAAAAAAAAGGAGAGAGAATATAAGTAATAGTGCTCGAAAGGAAAAGGAAATGTGCTGGCTTGTTTTACATCAACTTGACACATGATAGAGTCATCTTACAGGGAGCCTCACTGAGAAAATGCTTCCATTTAAGAGCAGGCTGTAGACAAGCCTCTAGGGCACTTTTGAAATTAACGATTGATAGGAGAGGGCCTAGCTCACTGTGGGCAGTGCCACCCCTTCCTTGGCTGGTCTTGGGTGCCAGAAGAAAGCAGGCAAAGTAAGCTATGAGAAATGTGCTAGTGAGCGCTCCTGCATCAGTTCCTGCCTCAGCTCCTGGCCTGACTTCCTTTGATGATGAACTGTGATGTGGAAGCATACGCTGGATAAATCCTTTCCTCCCTAGTGGCTTTTGGTGACAGCGTGGATCACAGCAACAGAAACCCTAAGACAGGGAAGGAGGGCAAAGCAAAGACAGCCTAACCTCTTCAAAAGCTTCTCTTGGACCATATTTGAGCCAGGCTGCTAAGATCCAGTCTCCCATCCCATCAAGCCTAGTGTTAGCAAAAAATTCTGCTGCATCCTATTAGAAGAATCCCCTACCCTTAATATCTGAACAAGCTCCTTAGTCTTCATATCTGTGTGTGTATGTTGGGAATTAAACCCAGGGCATCATGAACACTAGGCAAGTACTCTCACACTGACCTATATCCTTAGCTTTTGTTCCCTATTTCACACACACACACCACACACACACACACACACACACACACACACACACACACTTTCAATGTCTTTGACCTGCCCTTAGTGAGACAAGATGTTCCTTTTGTCAGAAGGGATTTTTGTTACGAACTCAAGAAGGGCAGAAAGAAAATTACTTTTCTGCCAGGCATTGGTGGCGCACGCCTCTAATCCCAGCACTCGGGAGGGAGAGGCAGGTGAATCTCTGTGAGTTCGAGGCTAGTCTGGTCTACAAGGTCTAGTTCCAGGACAGCTAGGACTGTAACACAGAGAAACCCTGTCTTGACTTATTTTTGTTTAATCATTTGCAACCTTAGGCTGACCTCCATCAACTGATCATCAGAATGACATCACTTCTCTATCTGAACCTGGCACCTTTGTTGAGTCTCAAGCAAGTGTCTCAGCTTCCATCTTTCCCTCGGATGGCATACTCACAGCCACCCTTGTGGGCTGCTGGGAGGACTCCAAAGATACTGTGTGCAAAACTGCTCTTCTGTGTGTTGCACGGTTTAATAGAATGACAGACTTAAAAGGAAAGGCCAGAGGGTTTTATAGTGTTGATACCGCTGAAGTGCTCTGGCCAAAGCGGAAAGGGAGGAAATGCGATGTGTGGGCACAGCCGTGGGAGGCTGATTATCCAGGGTCGGTGGCTGCAGCTGAGTGCTTTACTCTTGTACTTATCTGGCTTCCATCTCGCTCCACTTAGAGTAAGACAACCAGTTGAGAGGTAAGGCAGCTGGGGAAATATTTAGTACCAGGGAAGTGTGTCCACCCCCGTTGTAAAAGTTACACAAAAACCCCAAGGTTGTTAGTGTTTGAGAAAAGGTAGAATTTTATGGGCTAACAATTTTCTTTTTAATAAGTTGTAGCATCTGCCAGCCCATGTGAGCTGCTGTAATACAGTCAGCACAGCTCAGATTTTATGAGCTAACAATTTTTATTCTAGTGGGGCTAAGGATAAGCATCTGGTGGGTAAGAGGTGGTTTCAAAAACTGCCCTGATTTGAACTTTGAATCTACTATTTATTGGTTCTCGTCTTTAGAGGATTATTTAACCACCTGAAAATGAGACCGCTGGGACCAGGGAGATAGTATAGTGGATAAAGACACATTCATGCAAGCCTGAGGACCCGAGTTCAAGACCCACAACTGACATAAAGATAGAAGGAAAACACTGGACTCCTCTGATTACACACACACACACACACACACAATACCCCTTTCCACTGTATCATATGAACATACAATAATAAACAAATAAATAAATGAGAATGAATATGTAATAGTTACTTTTCTGTTCCTGTGATAACACCCCACAACCAAGGGAAAGTTACAGAAGTTTTTGTTTATTTGTTTGTGACTAACAGCTCCAGGGAAATAAGAGTCCGCGATGGCAAAATAGGAATGATAGACAGCAGCTGTCAGGAGCAGGACGCTGAGAATGCCCATCTTCAAAAGCAAGCCAAAACAGAGAGCACAAACTGTAACTAGGCTGAAGCTTTAAGCTCTTAAATTCTAACTTCAGTGACATAGTTCTCCCAGCAAGGCTAGGTGCACTGCCTAAAGCCCAAACAGTGCCACCAACTGGGAACCAGGTGTTCAAATACTGGACCTATGGAGGACATTTCTCATCCAAGCCACCACAGCAGATAATGCCCAACTTAGAGTTATCGAGGAAAATAAGAACATAAGGACTAGATGTTACCATAGTGACTCGAAGACTGTAGAAGCTCTCTAAGTGGTCATTATATTTACAAACAAAAGCGGGCATCCGAAGCCAGCCAAACTGAACATTGTGCCGAGAGCTTTTCCTAAGTGCTGTGATTCAATTCTCACCACCAGGTGATATGGGAAAGAGCAATCTAGCATCGCCAGTTAGCAGTGCCTGCTTCTGGGGCTGTGCTCTGGCTAGCCTCTGGAAACCTGGCTTTTGGAAGGCTTCCTAGGTCATTGACTGATAAAGCCACTCTGCCTGCTTGCAACACGAAGGTGCGTGTGCTCTATCCGCAGGCCACGGTGTGATTTATGGAGGGCACCTGCTTCCTCTTCAAGAGTCTGGGATGCTCACAGTCATAGCTGGTGGAGCAGGCAGAATGCCAATGCGAGTGACCCACAGTGAAGCTCTTAGCCTCTGAGTCTCGGTAGGACTTTCCTTGTCGGAGGCTTTCGATGTGTGTTACTGTCCAGCTCTGGAGGCAGGAGCCAGTGCCCTGGGACCATACAGGAAGCCTGTGCCTCCATTTCTCCGGATCACATATTTCTTGCTGATCTTTCTGTGTATTCTTACACTGTAATCTATCTTAGGCATTATATGATCAACCTTTCCAGCATGACACTGCCCTTGTTGGTGTTCAAAGGCTCTCTTGGTCAGGAGAACCCAAAACCATTATGGTAGAAGCTGACTTCATACATTAGTAAATCTGTAGATGGGAAAATTAAAGATGATTACTCAGTAAATAGAACTAGGCTCAAAATCCAGGCTGTGTATCCTCAACAATGGGGCACATTCTATTATGCCAGAGCCACACCAACTGCACGCATACTGGACCCAGAGAAGTTCCCTCCCCCTCTTCTTTCAGAAGAGGGCATTGAATCCTCTAGAACTGGAATTGTGTTTGGTCGATGAACCACCACATGGGTACTCGTACCGACCCCATGTCCTGTGTACAAGCAGCAAGTATCCTAAACCACTGAGCTATTCCTCCAGCCCCTCTTCTTCATCTTTAGTAAACATCCTCTTTAGCTTAGGCTGGCCTCAAACTCATATAACCAAGGATGACCTTGATACTTTTGACCTTCCTGCTTCTGCCTCCTAAATGCTGGGATTACAGACAAGTGTCACCATGCCTAGTGTTGTGGTGTTGACCATCAATCTTAGGGTGCTAATCACAGTAGGCAAGCATTCTGCCAAATGAGCTGTATCCACAGCTCATGTGAGTTTCTTCCTTAGGCACAGTGCTTATAGTTGCTACAGCCTATCTGGGCAACCTTGGCAAAATATCTTAAAAGGCTTTGAACCTCAAAAATTCTTACTGTTAATTTTCTGTACTTGTATCAATGTCATAGAAGTACTACAAGAGTTATGATGTATTATGAATGTATGTATGTATGTATGTATGTATGTATGTATGTGTGTATGTATGTATTTTTGAGACCAAGTCTCACTCTGTAGGCCAAACTAATCCAAAACCTGCTATGAAGTTCCAGTTGTCATCCAACCTACAACCTTCTTGCTTTAGCATCTCCTTTACCAGTACTGGTATTTTACACATGTGCTAAGCCTTTATGGGTTTAAGCAGAATATATACAATCATATGTAAAATATAAACATATTAACTACCTAATATATTATAAAATATTTAGCCCAGTACTTAGTATATAGTAAATATAAATGCATTAGAAAGTAAGAAAGTCCGGGTGGCACTTGCCTTTAATCCCAGCACTCAGGAGGCAGAGGCAGGCAGATCTCTGTAAGTTCAAGGCCAGCCTGGTCTACGGCGCTAGTTCCAGGACATCTAGGGTTGTTACACAGAGAAACCCTGTCTTGAACACCCCCCACCAAAAAAAAAAAAAAAGAAAGAAAAGAAAAAGAAGGTAAGAAAGAGCTGGGTCTGGTGGTACAAGCCTGTAATCACAGCTCCTTCAGAGGCTGTGTCAAGAGGATTACAAATACTTGAGCTATGAAGAGTTCAAGGTGAACCAAGGTAACCTGCTAAGACCCTGTGTCAAAATGAAAAATAAGGCTGAAAACTCAGGTGTGGCCGGGCATACCTGCAATCCCAGCACCTGGGAGGCTGAAGTGGGAGGATTTCAGTGAATTTGAGGCTAGCCTAGGCTATAAGGTGAGTTTGGGCCAGCATGGCAAATAGGTTAAGACCCTTTAAAGGGTGTGTGTGTAAGCTGCAGGTGCAACACACACACACACATACACACACACACACACACACACACACGACTGTGTCTATAACTCAGTGGTAGAGCACTTAACTTCTCAAGGTGTGGGGCCTTTAGTTAAAAAAAAAGAAGGAATGAACTAGAAAAATGTGAACATATGATCATCATATAGGCATTTGTGTATGTACGTATGCCTGCACAGATATATGCATGTCCTTAAATATGAATGCTGGCTAATTACTCATCTGACAAGTCCTGCCTTGATAAGAGCATTGTTTACCATTCATGGATAAAGTTAAGTATTTCCTGAGAGGGCCCTGATGTTCACACTGACAGCTTTCAACCTAGGGAACCATTCTATCCAGAAACCTTGTCGTCAAAGCCTAAGGGCTGCCTCACTTTAATGTTTAATCTCTGAAATTAATTACTAGCTAGACAATCCAAAGGGTCTCTGAGGATACTAACGATGATGATGGTGTTTTCCTAACTTCGAGTTAGTGATCTGCTTAGCAGGGAAGTCTGTTGGGAAATGAACTTCGAGTTAGTGATCTGCTTAGCAGGGAAGTCTGTTGGGAAATGACTTTGATTCCCAGATTCTACCTGCAGGATCCTTAGTCCTCCTGCAACCGGGGGTATCTGCTCCCACACTCAGATTCTCTATAATGCCTTGATTTTTATCTGTGATGGCTCACCTTTATGGGATGGAGGTTACAGCATGATAAAACCACACTGTAATTGAGATATAATTACGCATTCCTTGGAAATCATTTGGAAAAAAACTCATGACATCTGGTATCTTCTCTCTCATACACAGAATGAGTCAGTAGACTGTAGTGTGAGGAACTGGTTTTCTCATAGAACTAGGCATAGGCCAGCATGCTCACCACCTTATGCACAGTCTGATTTCATGGGGATCTTGCTCAAACACAGATGAGATTCAGCAGAAGGCAGATAGGGCAGGAGTTTCTGTATTATCGTCATGTTCCCAGGTAATCCTGAAGGTCCACAGGGGACACGATGAGGGGTAAAAATGTACATTTGTAGTAATCATTTCTAATGCTGGGAACGGCTTGTTAAAGTTATGTCCCAGGGCCAGTGAGATGGTTCAGTAGATAAAGGGGCTGTTGCCCATTCCAACAACCTGAGTTCGATTCCTGGGAACCACATGGTGGGAGAAAGAACCGGCTCTGGCAAGCTGTCCTCTGAGAACCACCCTTGTGCCATGGTAGGAGCGCATTTCATGACCCACTAGAGGGCTGCATTCTAGGCTTAGGAAAACATCCCTCACTGTTTCTAACATTTCTTTCATCTCTCTAATTCCACTGTCATATTCTTGAGACAGAAATTCTCGGCTTGGGGGGGCTGGAGAGATGGCTCAGAGGTTAAGAGCACTGCCTGCGCTTTCAAAGGTCCTGAGTTCAATTCCCAGCAACCACATGGTGGCTCACAACCATCTGTAATGGGGTCTGGTGCCCTCTTCTGGCCTGAAGGCATACACACAGTCAGAATATTGTATACATAATAAATAAATAAATATTTTTTTTAAAAAAGAAATTCTCGGCTTGGAAGATAGGAGGATTTGGGGAAGGAGCTCACAGACCAATATCCCCATTTCTATGGATTTGGGCAGAAACAACCTCAGGCTTCCGACTTTCTCTTCCTTGTCCAGAGCCAACAGCTCGCAGGGAAATGAACTGAGTGGGTGACCAAGAGCAGGACCATTAAATGAGAGCACTAGGTCTACCTGTGTTTATTTCTACTTTTGCCCAATGAGGTGGTCATCCTCTCTTCCCAGATAAGAGAAAGCAATTGACTGAACCTGGAGGCATTCAGCAACAAGTGAGCCATTGTGGGAGCGAATCTTCCAGGCCTGTATTCCTGGCTAATGGTGTGGCCACAGTTTCAGGGGAGACCCCAGTGGGAAACACCCAGCTAAGTCTCACCCCAGTTCTTGATCCACAGAAAACCATGAGGCACCGTTTCACATTCATAACATTTACAGTTGTGGGTCTAAGTCATTTAAGTTTTGGTATGTTGTCCATTAAACTTTAAAGTTATTTGTTATGCAGTAGCGTTAATAAAATTCTTAACCAGAGGTTATATTGAGTGCATCATTCCAATTTATCCCAATAGGAAGAAAATGTTTACAAAGCCCTTTGGATCACCTCTTCACAGTGCAGCTTGTATCAGCCCCTTCTCCTGGCCCAAGCTCTACTTCCCTAAGGGCACGGGGAGTAGATCAGACAAACAAAATTGTTTATTCTTTTTATGAATTGTTTTAATGCTTGTTTTTGAGAGAGGGTTGTATATAGCTTCCTTTGCTATGTAGTCAAGAATGACCCTGAACTTCCTGTCTTCCTGCTTCCACAATCAAAGTGACTGTACGCCTGTGAGGACCAGTTGTGTATGGAATTGTGAGGTGATACTATACCTAAGAAGAGATTTTTGAGTTCTATAAGCATCTGCCTTCCTGGGCTGGAGAGATGGATGGCTCACGCATACGACAATTCACAACTCCATCTGCACCCCCTCTTCTGGCCTATCTGGGCACCAGGCACTGATGTGGTGCAGACACACATGTAGGCAAAACATGCACAAACATAAAATTAAAAATAAAGACTTCACCTTTCGTCCTTGGTGTCTGCGGAGACACCTGCGAAACAACACATCCCTCTTACACTGATCTCACAGTGAACGGGCATGGCAAGAAACAGACTTGAACTTGACTCTCAACATAGAAGCAAGTCACACTGTCCAGCGGCACAGCTGCCTTATGGACCCAGGGATGTGGAATGTGTGTGTCGTTACAAACCACAGGTTAGGGGACTGTTTCTTGCTGGAAACAGTGAGCACCGACCGATACACTCACCATGCTGTATGATGCCGTGCTCCATGAGCCGGTGGCAAAGCTGCTCCCCCTCTTTCCTTGTTGTGGCCTCGCCTTCCTGAACCAACCAGTCCAGGAATTCAGAGGCCATGAAGGTTCGCTCATACTTCACCCCTTCCTCTTCCCGCGGCTGTAGGAGGGTGGTTTCAGGGCTCATCAGTCTGGGAGGAAACACGAGGAGGAGAAAAGTGAAGCAAACATAAACAGGAGAAGAACAGCTCATCTGAAAGCCAACGTCATAGGCTTCCAGGAAGTATATCCCAGGCTTCCGGGAAGTGCCACAGAAGAGCTGTCAGGCAGACAGACGTAGCCGTCATATGCTGCTACATCTAGAAGTCAACTCCAAGAGAGGATCTGTGTCAGGAATGAACAAGACACCTTTTCTCCTGGTAGTTAAACAAAAGCTGGAAAATCAAACTACAGTTCTACTGCTCACAGGCTGCATTGCAGTGAGCCACCTTGAAAAGCGTTGGCAGTACTGGGGGTCTGTCCTTGGATTTGGTATGACCAGGGCAGGGTCATACTTGCAGATGGATTCTGGGATTACAGCTGTGTGTCAATATGCCTCCCCCAAATTTCCTGATTCTTTCACATTCTACCGTCACATCCTTTATTTTATCGAGTGGATTTCAAAACAGATATGGCTGGAGCCAGATAGCACCTTTTTATGCATCTACACAACACCAGTGAACATTAGAGGCTACTGACCACCGCCTTCACCTAGAGCAGTATTACATGCTACCGCTTCCTCTTGTTCCTCCATGAACGTATCTTTCTCAGTGTCGCAGAACTCTTCTTAGGGAAGCAAGAGTGCAACAATAACATTCACCCAAGTCTGACGTGGTGAACCGTTGCGTTAACTGAGATTATTTATAGGGACGATATCTAATTCAAGCTATAAATGACAGAGGAGTCTAGGGTTAGTTAACTATCCCCTGAGCATATGCTGTGCACATTGCTCTACTGCAAGAAGATATGCTAAGGGTGGAGACTGTTTACGTAGGTTGGAGCCCGTTCATGCAGCCTGGTTTGGCTATGGAACCTCCACTGACACAGCAGGCAAGAGGCAGTCCCTACTCCTGATTAGCTCTCTAAGAGGCAATACTGTCGGGATAATCTTCTTGCACACTGTGTAAGGAGGCGTCTGTCCTTCCTCACCTGCCTAAGACACTTTCTGATTGGTTTAATAAAGAGCTGAATGGCCAATAGCTAGGGAGGAGAGAATAGGCAGGACTTCTGGGGAGAGATAGGAACTCTGGGAAAGAATCTGAGGCTTGCAAGATTTACCAGCCAGATGTGGAGGAAGTTGGACGTACAGTTCTAAGGAGAGGTTACAAATCATGTGGCAGAACATAGATTACCTGGCTAAAAAATCCTGGTTGAGAGGCCTCTCTCTTGGTCACCCAGCCAATGTATGGTCAGATGACCTATACATTTTATTTCCTAAAGCAACCTCATTTATGCCTAGGCCCTCCCATCTCCAGCAATGCCACCACTTTAGTCTGAAATGTCTACATTTTAAACCTCGTGAACTACAGCATGTTCTTAGATGAGCTACGCCATGCATCCACTCCTGTTAGGAAGGTAGTACCTGCTCTACTTCCTCTCCTGATTCATGGATTACCAATCTTTGGTAAAAGAAAAAAAAAAAAAGCACAAGAGCTCAGCATAGTGGTCTATGCCAGTGATTTTTTTTTACTGAGATATTTTATTTTTTTATTTAAAAGTTTTTTCTTTTCATTTTACATACCAACCACTGTTGGGACCATTGGAGTCCTGGCCTCCAGCTGCTCTTCCCTACTCGAGATCTTTACTTGCCTTCTGATTTGAGTTACTAAAGGCTGTGTCAAAGTTGTTTAGCAGCTCTGGTTCACGAGCGCGTGTTGCCTTGGCCTTGAGGATCAGAGGATAAGGTTTTCACCTGTTGGCCCACTTGACTTTTGGGTATAGAAGCCTCCGTGATGCTACTGAATAGGGGGCTTCTTACCAGTGACTAGAGGTCCTTGTTTCTTTCTGTCTGTGCTGTCTCTGTGTGTGTTTGTATGTTTCAACCTCCGGCCCCTTGCCCGAAGCTCGGGAACTGTATGGTAGCGCACAGAGCACAGACAGGCGTTATACGCTGCAACCCACAGTTCCCCTCCTTCCCTTCTTCCTCCCACTTCTCCCACCACCTCCTTCCCCTAACCCCATCCCCATCCACTCCTCAGAAAAGGTAAAAGCCCTGCTATGGGGAGTCAACAAAGTCTGGCAAATCAAGAGGAGGAAGGACCAAGCCCCAACCCCCTGTATCGAGGCTGAGCAAGGTATCCCTCCATAGGGAATAGGCTCCAAAAAGCCAGTTGATATACTGGGGATAAATCCTGGTCCCACTGTCTGTGGTTCTACAGACAGCCCAAGCCACACAATTGTCATCCCCATTCAGAGGGCCTAATTTGGTCCTATGCAGGCTCCCCAGCTGTCAGTCCAGAGTCAGTGAGCTCCCACTAGCTCGTGTCAGCTGTCTCTGGATTTCCCCATCATTATCTTGACCCCTTTGCTCATATGATCCCTCCTCCCTGTCTTTGACTGGACTTTGGGAGCTTAGCTGTGGCTCTCAGCATCTGCTTCCATCAGTTCTTTATGTCAGCGATTCTAACACTTGGGAGACAGGGCAAAGGATCACGAATTTGAGGCCAACCTGGACTACATAGTGAGATACTGTCTCAGACAAAATCAAATCAAAACAATAATAAAAGCCCAAACGAGAGAGAGAGAGAGAGAGAGAGAGAGAGAGAGAGAGATATTGCAAGAGTTATTTATAAAAGTGATTAGCATATTATCAGACCTCATTATAAACCTTATTCGGCATATCACAGAATTCATGCAAAATCTGCTTGGCTACATCTTTCCCTCAAGTTGATCCTCTTTGCACTTTACCTTAGAAAGTACTAGTCGAATGTTTCCCTGAGGTTAGCAGCAGCTGGATTGATATGAGCACTAAAGATTCCATTCAGTAGAACACTGGCACATGCACTTCAACACAGACATTCTGTAAGAGATGATGCATCATAAACAAATGACTATGGTCCCCATATTTCATGGAGAAGCTGAGTCTGTTCTAACATCTCCTGAACCTGTGGCTGGCCTCGGGACAACAGGGTGAAGCAAAGTAACCAGGAAGCTTCCTGACAAATGCCTCCTTTTACCTGGAGTGCCATCCAGAAATGACATGTAAGAAGCAGGTGTAGGCGCCTAGAAGGAAGGTCCTAGGAGAACCAGGGTGCGCGGTGATAGCCAGGACCAACTTTCAGATGCATGACAGAGGCCATCTTGGACCTGCTAGTCCAGCAGAAACCCTGTCTGTCTGAACAACCAGCAGTCCCATGAAGGAGCCCAAGAGAAACCAGCAGAGGGGCCCCCATGTGACCCATAGATCTAAAAGAAACAGTACATCACAGCTGTTTGAACTATTACATTTTAGTATTTTTCCAATGACCTACCAATGACACATACTGATATTAACGGAGAATGAAAAATGCATGAAAAAAATGCATGACAAACCGCATATCACTGAACACTGAGAAAAAGAAGAAGTAGCACTGCCAAGACGTAGGGAAAAAAATTACATAGAAGAAAGCCCTGCAATGCCAGTGCTGAGAGCCTGCACTGGTGATGAGCCTCCAGCGGGGAAAGCAGAAGGACGCACGAACAGGACAAATGGGCATCGCCACTTCTGTTGATGCTCACGGTATTTTGAATGGAAATAGAAGAAACACTAGTCTCCTATGTTTTCCCATTTTAGGTATCATTTCCTGTGAGAACTCTCGGGGCCCTATAAGTCTGGACACTGTGCCTCTTCTAGAACCACCCAGGAACCATCTGCTGAGTCGACTGTGAACACTTGGAGGTCACGGACCCTACCTGAGATGTTTGCAGGTGTTTCCTTATGTTAACATGTTTACAAACAAATAAATCACTGAATGAATAAATTAAGCTCATTTGCATGTGTTTCTTGCTACATAGCATCCAAGTACATGCTAAAAAGGCCATCCTCACAAAGCCAGGTGTGGTGGCACATGTCTTTTATCCCTAATACTCAGGAGGCTGAGGGGGAAGTCTCTCTTATTCATGATCAGCCTGGGCTTGACTCCGCCTTAAAATTTTGTCTTTAGATAAGTAAGTAAAACCCTCTCCACAGGTTGATGAAATGACTGACCTGGTAGAGGCACTTCCCCCCTCTTGGCCTGATGCCCTGAGTTCTATCCCCAGGACTCACACGGTGGAAGGACTGAACCTACCAGCTGAGACTGGTCCTCTGAACATCATGTGTGCCATGGCACGCCCGCTCCCACACACATACACATGCACACGCAAACTAGATGAGCAAATACATAATGTCATTAAACTGATTTTTAAAAATTCTTTCTATTTCTGGCGCGGGCTCTTAACCTTTATCTCCACTTCAGCTTCTTCCTGCACGGCTGCTTTCCTTTGAGGGCGCCAAGAGGACAAGAGCACAGGGTTACTTCACACTGCTTCTTGTAACCAGAAACATGACCTGCTCCGTCCTTTAGAACTCCTGCTAAGTAGCTGGCGGCCTCTGGACAAGTGGCTGGCTAGCTGCTCCTGCCAAGGATCAGGAAAGGGGCCAGCTGGCAGGCTCCTCTCCTGCCATTTAAAACTCCAGTGTCCTCAGCTCCCCCTACTCATTTCCCCTAACAATCCAGGCCATCCCCCTCCTGCTTTCTCTTTTTAAGCCCAAGTCTTTCTTGGGATCGGAGTTTAGTATTTATATGAAGTCTCCATGCTAAAGCATGAATCTGACTTACTATCTGCTCTGATTTGTAGTGATATATTTCACTTGCGTTTTAATAAATAAAGCTTGTCTGAAGATCAGAGAGTAAAATGGCCACACCAATCAGCCACACAGACCAGGCAGTGGTGGCACACACCTTTAATCCCAGTAGCCACACTAGTTCGCCGTAGAAGCTGGGTAGTGGTGGCGCACACCTTTAATCCAAGCACTAGAGAGGAATTTAAGAAGGAAGGAGACAGCTCTCAGTTAAGAAGTCTCATTCTGAGGATTCATGGAGGTAGGTTCGCCATTTTGGTCTGAGGTAGAGGTAAGAGCCAGTGGCTGGCTGCTTTATTTTTCTGATCTTCGGGTTGAACCCCAATATCTGGCACTGACTGCTTGCTCTTCCAGAGGACCCAGGTTCGATTCCCAGCACTTACATGCCAGTTTATGAGCATCCATAACACCAATTTCAGGGGATCCAACACCCTATTCTGGCCTCCATAAGCACCAGGCACTTACATGGTACATAGACATACATGTAGACAAAATACTCAAGCAGATAATAATAATAAAAACTGGTAATAATTTTTTTTAAAGAAGCAAAAAAAATTACTCTCAAACTTGGTGGCTTGAACAATGGCCATTTGTCTCCTAAGTAGTCTGTGGGCTGTTTCCCAGGGTTGAATTTGGCAGTCCCTCTGTGGCTCTAGGTTAGGTTGCAAGGCCACTTACACAATAGTGTGGTAGCCAGAGCCGGACAGTCAATGCTGCACAATGTCTTGATACAGCCACTGTCCTGGAAGGCACCCTGAGCTACACAGATGGGATTCAGGGCTCCCGGAAGCAGAAGCAGCTGCTACTAGGATGCTGACTTCACCTCTTCCTTCTCCTCCCTTCTCTCCATCCCTTCTAGCTGTATTTCCGCTGTAATTCATATACCCCAAGATGACTCACTTAGCTGACACAATTCAATGGTTTTTACTATGCAGCAACCCACACAAGCCAGGTGAAAGCATTTTCAATTTCCCAATTTAAAAACAAACCAACAAACCTCCACAACTATTAATAGATGATGTCACTGCTGGTCCAGCTCTCTGCATCCCCCTGCCTCCAAAATGCTGCAAATATAGGTATACACCACCAAGCCTGGTTCTCTATTTTAACATTATATGGCTTTTGTTCATCCCAGCTTTAGAAGCAATAAACTATACATGCTTGCAACACAGCCTGTACTGCCTAGGTCAGTGTATCATATAATGCTCACACAAACTCACCTAATAACAGAGTTCTCCAATCATGTTATTAAGTGATGCTTGAGTATACAAGGGTTTTGTGTGTGTGTGTATTTCATTTTTTCTTCATTATACACCCAGAAATGGAATTGCTCAGCCATATGGCAACTGCTCAGTTTTTTGAGAAACTGCCAAACTCCTTTCCAAATTCCCCACATTCTAGCCAAAAAATCATTATCATCTGTTCTTTTTCATTACAATCATTCTGTGGGTGTGAAGTTGCATCACATTGAGGCTTTGCTTTGTAGGACCCTGATGACTAATGATTTTGATCATTTTTCAGGCATCTATTGTCCAATTTCCATATCTTCTTTGGGGGAAAAATGGCTTAGAGGGTTTTGTGCCTGTTGTGCTATTGTTTTTCTGAGAGACAGCCTCGGGTAGCCAAGGATGACCTTGAACTCCTAATCCTAATGGATTGCATGAATCCATTCACACAAATGTTGAACTTACAGACCTGTGCATTATACCTAGCTTGTCATTACTCTTTATTGTTGAGTTTTATGAATTATTTGCGTGGTCTGAAGGTGAGTGTCTTATTAGACATATGCTGTTTAAATATCTTTCTCCTATGGTGATTTATCAGTTCCCATTGTTAAAGCACTGATCCTAGCACAGGTTTTTTTAATGCTTATGTGGTTCCATTTATCTCTTTTACTCTGTTGCTTTTGCCTTTGCCTTGCCCAAGCACAAGAGTGGTTTTTCTTTTTTAATCCCCCTCTTGTTCTCTTTTCTTATATTTAGTTCAATGACACAGTTTGACTTCATTACATAAGGTGTGAGGTAAGGAGCCAATTTCATTCCTGCGTGCGTGCGGCTATCCAGCTGTCGCTGCACCAGAAGAATATTCTTCCCCTATTGCATATCTTAGCATAGCTGTCAAACACCAGTCAACCGTGGCAGCCTCACTGCCTAGGCTCAAAGGTCAGAGAATATCAGGGGGAGGTGACACACATGCTGCCTCTTTAGAAAACCATACACATGCTTTGCTAGAAGGGTGGAATGCTTGGGACAGTCTTTAGGGAATAACTGCAGTTACTTATTTTAGTCACCAAATGCTACTTTAAATATCTATAGCTCAGCCACAGCTTTGCAGTCTCTCTGTTTGTGTTTTCTCTATCCCTATCCACAGGGTTCTCTATTATCATCTGCATTATCTCTATTTTACTTCATCTACCTGGTACTTTTGAAGGTCAGATAAGTACTAAGCAGGCTCACTTGGTTATCTGACTAATTCCCCACCAGTAAAACGGGGATGGGAATGGTGTCTAGAGTCAGAGAAATGGCTCCGCCGGTCAGGGTACCTACTATCCAAGCCTGATGCCCTGAGTTCGATGCCTGGAACCCACATGGCAGAAATGAAAACTGACTCCCACAGGCTGTCCTCTCAACTCCACGTGTACCCCATGGCACATGTGTACACATACGCACACACAATAAAATGGAAGAATTTAAGTATATAAAATTAAATAAATATGAAATGTAATAATTTAAAAAAAATATTTGTGCCTAGTTGGGAACTTTTTGTGAAGTCTGAATGTGACAATACAGACAAGCGACAGTCACCATGCCTGATCAGACATGTCTCCCAATATTCAACGCTGAGATGGAGACAGGAGGGTCGCTGTGAGTTTGAGGTTAGTCTGAGCTACAAGTAAGTTCCAGGCTGGTGAGGGCTACATCATAATACCCTATTTCAAGAACAATCCTGCCCCTCGAAACATAGAGTGCCTTAAGTACATCAGAAACCTGTGGTACAAACTTGCAAAACAAACTCAATCCTGCGGCCGATGATAACTACACTAAAAGTTTTATGGGATTACTACGGGATGGGGATTCAAATCCCACTCTGCATCAGAATTAAAATTCTTTATATATTTCCACTAACGAGGACTTTAACTTCATTTTAATTAGTAATCCAAAGTGTGACTGTTGCTCTGGAACATCCTCCCTCTTATAGCGCAAATTGATTTTTAGTGAAGCTGTTTCTGTACTGGCCCATAATCATGGCACAGGGCCACCGCCCATCAACACAGTTACACATGGCTGAGCCTTGACTCCCGCCAACACTCAGCAGATTCTGCTGATGCTGCTGGGCTCACTTCCACCTCTCCCGATGTGTATCAGAGTCCAATTTCCCAGATTCACGTTAACCCAGAGGAAAGGCCATACAATAGAAGGAACTGCCCCATTCAGGTGCCAAAACAGGAATAGAAATAAGCCGATAGTCATCTCCTTGCGCACTGAAAGAAATTCAAGAGGGTCAGGTAGGCCTTGTGTAATGTGGGAATATATGAGAATTGTGTGCAGGGCCAGAAGTTGGGGCAAGCAAGGCATGGTGTTGCATATTTCCAGCACTGGGGAGGGTAGAGGCAGGAGAATCAGGAATTCAAGCCCACTTCCTGCTACATAGAGTGTCATGCCAACCAGGGAGGCAGAGGCAGATGGATCTTTGTGAGTGAGTTCAAGGCCAGCCTAGTCTACATACTGAGTTCCAGGACAGTCAGAGCTACAGAATGAAACCCTGTCTTAGAAAAAAGAAAAAGAGGAAGGGAGGGAGGGAGGGAGGGAGGGAAGAAGGGAGGGAGGGAGGGAGGGAGGGGGATGGACAGAGAGAGAAAGAGAGAGAGAGAGAGAGAGAGAGAGAGAGAGAGAGAGAGAGAGAGAGAGAGAGAGAGAGTGTTAGTTTGAGGCCAGCCTAGGCTACATGAGATTCTGTCTTAAGACAAACAGAAAGGAAGCTGGGAGTAGTTAAAATTATCATGAGGCTATGAGGTCAAATGATAGGGGGAATTTAGGAAGAAAGCTTTAGAAAGCTTTGGAAGACACACACCAGGCCAGCTAGAATATACTGCATGACCTCCCAAAGCTGCGGGGTCTCAAGAGGGGTAAATATTTTTAAAAAATAAAATAAAATGAAGTCCATATATTAATGTGATGATCGATCATCCTACACATACCACAAGTATGACTGAAAATTAAATATCTAGTCATTAAAACATTAATAGAGCTACCTCTGAGGGTAGGCTAGGAAAGCTTCCTTTTATCCTGACAGAGTGCTCTATAATTCAGATTTTCCCCAAATCACTTGCCCTCCACTTTTAACCAAAGAAAGTCTTATCCATCAAGAAGTCAAATTACAGTTAGGCTTCGGGTTAGCCAGACGTTTGGCTACTGAAAAAGAAAAACAAAAGCAAAAAATCCGCTTACATTACTATCCCATATAATAAGCCAGTTTATTTAAATTACAGCTAATTTATTTTAAATTAAACTAGTTTATAATAAATTTTAAATTAAACTATTTATATTACATATAAACTAGTTTATAATAAAGTAGGCATAAATTATAAACGTGTGTTTTCCACAGTTCTGAATGCATTAGTCTGACTGACGTGTGATTAGTAGGATAGTATTAATTAGGGCTAAATGTCTACATGAAAATTGGAAATTTTAAGTACTCTGCTAGTATCGATAACATGGATATTTCATGTATGTACATATGTATGTATAGATATAAATATATTGTTTATAATTAGGCAGTGAACTAGTAAACAGAAGACTATTTCATTATGAGTATAAACACTGCATACTGGAAAAGGCGAGAGAATGGGGGGAAACAGCTCCGGACACTGACAATAGATGTCCCCTGAACCATCGTCACCTCCACGCTCTACATGAAATAAGTATATTCATCTTGATCCCCCTGTTCTTAACAGCTTCCTTCCCTCCTTCCTTTGTCTGTGAAGATTTAAACTATTCCTAAGAAGCAGGGCTCCTAAGATTAATCATGGCAACTCACATTTATAATCTCAGTATTCCAGGCTGAAGCTGAGTGACTTGCATGAGTCTGAGACCAGTTGAGGGTGTCCAGTGAGTTCCAGCTTGTTCAGGAAGCCTGGGCTATGTAAGTGAGAACCTATCTCAAAAAAAACCAGAAGAGTTGACTGGCCCCATGATACGGGATGTTTACTGCACAAAGGAAATTGGTTTTGGGGGAAAGGAGGGCTGAGATCTAGGTAGGCCCAGTGGCTCATGTCCAGTGCTTTGTGGAGATGAGGGCCGCACTAGCCAGAAGGAAAGGGCAGAGGCGTGGAGGGAGGTCTCGCATGAAGGTGCTGAACGGAGCGTGGAGACATGTTTTCTACCATCAGTTAAATCGTCAAGTCTCTCCTAAAGTATTTAAAGTAAGCAGCAACCTAACCTACATAGTTTTTTCATTCTTTCTCTCTAAACAAAATTAGAACAAAAAAACTGAACTTAAAGCCATGGTTTTTCTCTTACAATTATTGTGTGTGTGTGTGTGTGTGTGTGTGTGTGTGCAGACCTCACCCACCCACACGAAGTGTGCAGGGTATCACTTTGTAACCCAGGCTGCCTTGGAATTACCATGCATCCTAACTGTGGGAGTTTGAATAGGTATGGCCCCCACAGACACCTGTGTTCGAATGTTTGGCCCATAGGGAGTGACGCTATTAGGTGGTGTGGCTTTGTTGGAAGTGTGTCATTGTGGGAGAGCGGGCTTTGAGGGTCATATACACTCAAGCTAGGCCTAGTACAAGGTCTTCTCTTTTACTGCCTGAGAATCCAGATGTAGAGCTCTCGGCTACCTCTCCAGCACCATGCCTGCCTATACACTGCCATGCTTTCCACCCTGATGACAACAGACTGTGTTTGTCTGTCCACCCATCTACCCACCCACCCACCCACCCACCCATCCATCTATCTATCTTCTACCATCTATCTATCTATCTATCTATCTATCTATCTATCTATCTATCTATCTATCTATCTATCTATCCTATCATCTCTGCAGACAATATCCACATCTATCTATCTATCTATCTATCTATCTATCTATCTATCTATCTATCTATCATCTATCTATTCTATCATCTCTGCAGACAATATCCACTTTTTTTTTTTTTTTTTTTTTTTTTTTTTTTTTTTTTTTTTTTTTTTTTTGGTTTTTCGAGACAGGGTTTCTCTGTGGCTTTGGGGCCTGTCCTGGAACTAGCTCTTGTAGACCAGGCTGGTCTCGAACTCACAGAGATCCGCCTGCCTCTGCCTCCTGAGTGCTAGGATTAAAGGCGTGTGCCACCACCGCCGGGCTTCACATTTTTTTGAGACAGGGTCTCTCACTGGTCTGAAACTAAGCTGGCCAGTGAGCTGCCAACATCCTCCGACTTCTACCTCCCTGCACTGAAATTACAAGTGTGGCATCATACATGGATTTTTTTTTTTTATCATGGGAGTTCGGGGGGTGAACTGACTGAGCTCTCTATAGACTAATGCTCTTAGCTTTTATTTAACACAGGGTCTCACTGTGTTATTCAGATTGGCCTTCAACTTGTAGTTGAAGCTGGGATCAAAGACTTGCACTTCCAGGCTAGGTATAATACATGATTCTTACCCCTCCAACCCAAACTAGAAACTCCTAAAGACAGAATTCCATGGTGTCTTAAACGTTTTTTTATTTCTTAGAAAACTAAATTTGGAGGAGGTAGACATTAGATGTTTAATAAATAGTTCCTAACCAACTGTGGGAAAGCTAAGCAAATACCACCAGCAACAGTCATGGTGTGTTACTTTTCTCTGAAGGATAAAAGCCCTTCTTTGTTTGCTATTTTGAATTAGGCGGAAGCAAACAAAACACTAATATTCTGAAACCCAAGCTGTAATTTGCCCATTCCCTAGAGTTTTTAGTGTTCTCTGAAGAGTCATTTTCAGAACTTGCATGCACTTGAGAGAGAAGCCAAGTATGGATTTGAAACCGCAGCCATTCTAAAAAGGCTTCATTTGACTACGGGAGGCTAACCGAACACTGCACAAAAGCAATGGAGACCGGGAGCAGTAGCCCTCAGTTCAAAACAACACAAGTCTCGTAGACTTGCCCAACAACTGTCAGGGGAGCTGGGCTTTATAAAGGCTCATTAGAAAAACAAAATTATTGTTGAAAAACAGAATTGTTGCTTATTGTGCATATTTTCATATATCATCAGACAATAGAAGTATTGGTTGTGTTATAGAAATAATATGCCTCCTCACTGAGACATGGCTTCACACAAGACTCGTGTGTGTGTGTGTGTGTGTGTGTGCTCGTACATGTGCACTGGTGTTTTGCCTGCATGTATGACCATGTGAGGGTGTTGGATAATGGTTTGCAGACAGTTGTCAGCTGCCATGTGGGGGCTGGGAATTGAACCCGAGTCCTCTGGAAGAGCAGCCAGTGCTCTTAACCACTGAGCCATCTCTACAACCCCAAGGTGTGGGAGGATGGTCTCTTTAATAGCACTCGTTCAGGTGAGACCAACAAACAAAGTACAGCCACTTCAAGTAGAACATTTTACTGCCTTATCTAGACCTTAGGCTTAGACATTCCAGATGAGTTGTCATCTTTAAATTTCTTGTTGGTCCCAGTCCCAGGATATACTTTGAGCAATTTAAAAAGAGACACAAGATTGCAAGTCTGGTCACTTTGGCAGATGGGAGGTTTATCTAGTAGAGATGTTGCCAGAATTCTTTCTTAAGTACACCAGTGTTGTTTTCGGATGGTTGTTTCACAGGGTCATCTTGCCCACCTGGCAGAATTATGATTTTTTCTAATAAGAACACAGGGTGCTTAATAACAAGCCCAGGACTTGATGGCTATAACCCCAAGCTGCACCCTGGAACAGACTCTTGGAGGCATGTTCTTTGACATGGGGAGGAGCCTACCAGCCGGTTCTAACTCACAGTTGTCTCCATTAGTCATAGGAACAAAGACTAACTAGAGGCCAATCTTGGTGAATAAATATTGGCAGAAACTTTCCCAGCAATCGTAAACTGGAACAGAATTTTCTCTCTTACAGTTTTTAACATATCTGGTTAGTATATTTCTTATCTTCCAGACATATTAGAGACTTCACCCTTTTGTTAGATTAGACTTTACATGTAACTTTTTATATATATATATAATATTTAATATTTCCTAAGCAAGTTTATCAGTAAATCCTGTCTAGTATCAATCTGAATACTTCAAGTTTCTCCCACATCAGTTGAGCATGAAATCCCAGCACTCAGGAGGCTGGGGATGTAGCTCAGTTGGAAGAGTTATTGCTTATTATGCACTAAGCCCTGGGTTCAACCAGGTGTGGTGGTGCACGCCTAGAATCTCAGTCCTCAGGAAGCTGAGGCAAGAAGACTCAAGGTCAAGTTGTGATTCAGACACAGAGCAAGCAGGATGTGACTGCCTCGGTGAAAAAGGTACCGAGCCACGTGGCTAACATAGACAAGAATAATGGGCTAATATAAGTTGTAAGAGTTAATAAGAAGCCTGAGCTAATAGGCCAATCAGTTTATAATTAATGTAGACCTCTGTTGTGATTCTTTGGGACTTAACAGCTGCAGGACCAGGCGGGACAGATATCTCAGTCAACAGAATGTTGCCCAATGTGTGGACAACTGCAGCCACATAAAGCCTGAGAGAGCTTGGGAAGTTATTCTAGATAGAAAGAAATTGAGTTAAGCACGGCTTCTTGATAGCAGCACTTTCTCAGGTGGGATCTGCTTGCTTAGAGGCAAGCGTTCTCATTTAAGAGAGGCTTCCTGACTCAGCTTTAGCTGTGAAACTTTGCAGCTCTTTTAAGAGGCCCTGCCACGAAACACTTAAATGGTGTTATGAGAGCCGATAGCATGCTTCTTGGTGGTGGCAGGGACCTTGAAATGCCACAGAGTTGTGACAATAAACATGGCTCCGGCCAGTACCTCTGCCATGAGGCTGGGATCTCAGAAAACTAAGGAATGGATTGGATCCAGCCTTCAAAGCTTTAATCCTAGCCATATCATTTAGCAAACTAAAGACTCATGTGGTCAGAAATACAGTAAGAAGACTCAAGGTCTTGGCTACATAGTACATACAAGCTATTGTGGAATATTATTTTAAGATGTGTTACATTTGTTTATGCTGTGGAACATTTGTTTAATGATGCAAAGATGTACTGCATTCTTTTATGTTGCATTTGTTTAACTCTGTACAACTGTGTTACTTTGCCTGTCTAAAACACCTGATTGATCTAATAAAGAGCTGAATGGCCAATAGCAAGACAGGAGAAAGGATAAGTGAGGCTGACAGGCAAAGAGAATAAATAGGAGGAGAAATCTGGGAAGAGAAGAAGAAGCAAAAGGAGAAAGAGAAGAGGACTCCAGGGGGCAATAAAACCAACTACACAGCAAGCCAAGGAGTAAGAAGTAAAGCAATGTATACAGAAATTGAGAAAGACGAAAGCTAGAGGCATAAGGTACACAGGATAATTTAAGAAATGCTGACTAGAAACAAGCCAGGCTAAGTCTGGGCACTCATAAGTAAGAATAAGACTTCATGTATTTATTTGAGAGCTGGGAGGCGGGCCCTCAAAGAGCAAAGAGCCAAAAACAAACAAACAAACCAAAAAAAGAGACTACTACAAGTAAGCACCTAGGGCCACACACAGCAAGTCTTATCTCAACAAACAAACATGGTTGCTGAAAGAAAGAAAAATAAAACTGAGTATAATGACAAGGAGGAGCCCCCACTTCAGGCTTCAGGCATTTCAGGTGAACCATCTATGTGGCTACAGGATGTATGTATAGCCCTGGGTACTCATGGAAGCAATGTAAAGCAGAGGAGCAATGGTCCCTGCTCTTTGTACAGTAGGTCGACTCGGGGAATGAAGCTAATGATAAAACCCTTGTCAATCATGTGTGAGGTCCTCAGTTTAATCTATAGAACCACCAAACAAACTAGGTCACATAATGTATAATTCCAAATTATAAACATGTCCTTAAATCAGCTTTCTGTTTGTTGATTAACTTTTGAGGTAGGGTTTCATTTTATAGCTCAGGCTATACTAGAACTCACTATGTCACCAAGGCTAGCTCTCAAACCAAGGAAACCCTTCCGTTTCAGATGCCTGAGTGAAGTTTAGGATGTATAGGTTTGAGAACCAAGAATTCAAGGCCAGTGTTGGCTAAATAAGAAATTTGAGGCCAGCTAGGGATACATAAGACCATGTCTCAAATTTTGAAAAAAAAAATAGAACAAAATAAGTTACCCTGGGAGCTAGTGAGACAGCACAGAAGATCAAGGAACAAGAACAAGTGGGCCAGGTCGGGGAGGGGTTGAATGTGGGAGAATGGGAGATAAGCATGGATAATATGCAGCAGTTAGAGAGGCTAAGCATCTATAGACGAGGGAGCGCCACAGAAAAGCTCTGGGTAGGTAGGTGCGTGCTCTCTCTACGCAGTGCTTGCCGGACCATTTTGGATTTCGGACCTCCCACTCTTATAGCGTGAGTTCCCCCCTTTTCCAACTATTAAATTATATCTGTTGTTCTTGAGCTGGTCTGGTTATTTATCTTACCGACCGAACACACCAACACGTACAAAGGGTGATTGGTCATGGGTTCATTTCCCACCACAGTGGTCTTGCTTCCATTTAGCAAACAACAGACACTAACCCACACTCTGGCAAGTTCTGCTCACTGAGAGCATGGAGGAAAAAAAAAAGCAAGGTCCCTCGTGTGCACCACCAGAAGGAAGGAAAGTAAGAGAGCTTCTGAATAGCTGGAATCCACTCTCACATAGAACTCTGAGTTGGCTCATTGGCTGGAAGCCATTAGGAGGTTATCTGCAACGAAAGCCCAATTGCTATGGTGTCGGAGAGTGCAGGCTGGGACAGGCACTAATCAGGAGCGTGGAACCTCTGTCACTGCCAAGGAATGACCTGCAAAAGCGGAAAGTGACTCTTCATGGTGGATAAATCTGTCCTAGTGCAGGAAGGAAGCAGGATGAATAAAGGCAACACCCCCTGGGGATACACTGAGGGAATGCGATCTGGCCGGCCACATTTCTTTCTGGACTATTATGAGCACACACATGGCTCCAGAGAGGTAGTGGTTCAAGGAAATCGTCCTGGACTTAAATTGGCTGGCCATCTGGGTCTGGCTGGGCTCTCAGATCTGAGCTTTGTTTTATGTTTGTAGTGTGTCAAACAGCTCACATTGGCCTCGAGGACAGCCTTGAACTTCTGAGTCACCTGCGTCTGCCTCCTGAGGGCTGGGATTGCAGGTGTATAATACTTCGCTGAATTTATGTGTGGCAAGGAATTGAACCAAGGACTTGTTGCACATGAGGCAAGCACTCTACCAATACAGCTATATCTCTAGTCTTAATTATTTATTTATTCTATATTTATTTTACTTAATTAATTACTTAATTACTTACCTAAATAATTGATTGGCTTTTGGGGACAGTCTTGTGTAGTCCAGGCTAGCCTGGAAACCACTATGTAGCCCTAAGATGGCCCTAAACTCCTGATCCTCCTGCCTCCACCTCTCTAGTGCTGAAATTGCAGGCATGCTCCACTACCTTTGACTCTGAGTTTCATTTGTAATGAAGACAACAAAAGCTCAACAGAGTCCCTGTGATTCAGAATTCATCTGTTTAAAGCACTTATCATAGTGAGTGGCACACAGCAGCAGAGGTCACATCACACACACACACACACTCCTGCCTCACACCCAACAGCTGACCCTTGTGGAGTTTGACAATAGTCCAGGAATCTGCTGTGGAGAGGCTGGAGGAAGGGGGCGGTTGAAACAGAGAAACCAAAGTAGTTAACTTAGTTAACAACAACAACAACAACAACAACAAAAAAAAATACCGTCTAGAAGGGGTGGGATGGGGGGGCACATCTTTAATCCCAGCACTCAGGAAGCAGAGGTAGACAGATCTCTGTGAGTTCAAGGCCAGTCTGGTCTACAGAGCAAGCTCCAAAGACAGCCAAGACTGTCACACAGAGAAGCTGTCTTGAAAAACAAATACAGTCTAGATCCTCCATTTATTTTTGTTCATTAAGCCATGAATTCCCAGGGAATGGGCTCCAGGAGCCCAGGTTCCTGCCTGTCTGTCCTCACAGAGTGAACTCCTCTTGGGCGGAGCAGACTATTGAATCCGTGTGCCTTTCTCTTCAGCTTCCTACTCTAGTCTGATTGTTTTTCCTTCGCCCATCTCAGGAAGCTGCTTCTGCTCTTAGAGTGCTTAATAGGTGTTTGCACATTTCTCCTCCTGGCAAGAGTCTTACTCTTAATTTGGTTGTTTACAACGACACCTGCGGCATTCAGAATGATGTCACAGCCTCTTCCTGTTCTCCCATGGTAACACTTGAGCAGCATTACTTTTTTAAAAAACAGTGTGCATTTTCTTGGTGTCTTAGTATCCCCCTTCGAGTATATGGCCAGAGGAACGGCTCTGTGCTTCCTAAAAGGCCTAGGGAACATATATTGGGTGCCCCCTTCTTTGCCGTTATGTTTGTTATTTGGGTTGAGTTACTGGAAAATGGCTGCCACGACCCAAAGGCTAAATTACTTTTGTAAAAAATAGTTTCATATTCTAGGAAACGCCAAAGCTAATTTGTTTAGGATGTTAAGCCATGGTGGACTACAGAGATGGTTTTAAAATGCTGGGCCAGTGGCTCCAGAGGGTACTAATATGCTCAGTTCCACAGTGAGCTACACATGCACTTTATGGATGTTACAGCCCAGGTTCACAGTCAAAGTTTAGCTACAAATTTAACTACAATAAATTTAAAAATCATAGTTGGGTTTTTCTTTTTTTGTAGTAGGAAGGAATTATTGGGGTGGGCTCTAGAACTAATAACTGCTTCCTGTCAATGTGCTGCTTTTGCCAGTTGGCGGAATAACGCCTTTATTTTTGCTCCCAAGCCCCGTGTGAAAGGGCTGTAATTGAGCACGTATGTTTTCATTGAGCCAACAAAGCCTGGCCAGCAATGCAACCACACTGTCCGTGCAATCGTCCCAGGGTTTCATACAAAGCCACCAGCCAAGGGAGTCACCACGCCAAGTGTCAATGATGGAAGGCTCCCTGTCTGCCATTAGAGACCCAGCCATGTGGTCCACTGTACCATTCCTCAAACATCCACTACTACCTAGTTTCAATATGTCCCCAGGCCCTCCTGCTCCATGAGGGTTCCTTCCCTCTGACACCGAATGAGGATTACACTCACCCTGCCCCACTCCCTTCACCCAACAATAGTGGGTTTTCACTAGAAAAGATTTTGTGAACATTTTCCAGATAAATCCAGTGAGAGCTAGATTTTTAAAAAATGGGTTCAAAGCACCCTGGGAATGGTCTTTACCTTCCGCAGGTTAACTGCAAGCAAATTTAATTTTAAAAAATTATCACTGACATTATTATTGCTGTTGTTGTTATTTTAGTATGAAAACAAGAGTATATACCCAAAGGGTAAGTACAGGTTCTCATGCTCACATTGTTTTTTTTTTCTAATTTCAAGTTTGAAAAAGGAATGAACCTATGCTATAAGCAACTTTTGGCCAGGACTTTTTGTTGTGGTTAATTTTATTTAATAGCAGAGGCATGGAGGTATACATGTAAAGGTATTCACGTGGAGGTCAAAGGACAACTTTGTGGAGTTGGTTCTCTCCTTCTGCCTTTATGTGAGCTCCAGGAATCAAACTCAGGTCTTTGGGCCTGCACGGCAAGTACCTTCCCTTGCTGAGCCATATAGCTGGCCCCCAGGATAAGTCTTCAAATATTTTAGTTTGCTTGTTTCCATACATATGTATTTATTTATTGTTTTTTGATTTGTTTTCTTTGAGACAGGGTTTCTTTGTGTAGCCTTGGCTGTCCTGGAACTCATTCTGTAGACCAGAGATCCATCTGCTTCTGCAACCCAAGCGCTGGGATTAAAGGCATGTGCCACTGTGCCCAGCTCAGTTCTAATTTACTTTCCTCACCTGTGAGTTAATGGTGACCATACCTCCTTCCTAGAGAAGTTAGAAGACTCAAATGAAGCACGTGAGAAATAATGAGGATGGCACCAAAAGTAAAATAAGGCTGAGGGGGGCTGGCTGGGGTTGGTAGTGGAGGCTGAGGGGGGCTGGTTGTGGTTGGCTGGGGTTGGTAGTCAAGGCTGAGGGGGGCTGGCTGGGGTTGGTAGTGGAGGCTGAGGAGGGCTGGTTGTGGTTGGCTGGGGTTGGTAGTCGAGACTGAGGGGTGCTGGCTGGGGTTGATAGTCACTGCTTTTAAATATTCAGCAGCAGAGACTACAACTAAGAGGCACGAACAGAGTGGCCTCAGAAGAGCAAAACTCTTGCTCTATTCTGATGCCAACATCCCCCAGCTCAGAAAGAGAGAAGGGGGCTGCCCGCTGCCTCCTTTCCTAATGAAAATGACCACACATTCATTTATCTAGTCCCCCTTTTAAAAAACATTTCGGGGAAGGTATTTGCATTGGATAAGGAGGCCCCAAGATCTTAGATTTTGGAATTTCCCGTCATGCTGGAGAGACTGAAACACGAGACACATTACAGCTACCTTGGTGAGTCGGCTGCACCATGGAACCAAAGGTGATGCAGGAGAGATGAAGCGAGCCAAAGACTAGTCAGTGGACCATGTCTCAGTTTCGATCTTCGTAATATTCAAGATACACAATCAGTAAAAACACAAACCACAAAAATGACATGAACCACCAATAGAAGGCTTCCCCATTTACAGGAAATAGACAGTTCAAGCCTCCTGAAGGGGAAGGAGTTAAGACTTCCTTTCTGATTGCAGGACTGACCAATCAGGGTCTGGTCAGAAAGTAACAGGATCGTACATTAACAAAGGGCATAGTGGCATAAGCCTGAACCCAGCACTCAGGAGGTGGAAACGGGAAGATGGGGCAGGTGGAGACAAGAGAATCCGGAGTTCAGTTGTGTTCAAGGAGATTGCATATTGAGTTTGGAGCTACCAGGGTGTGGGGGCCTCCAGAGTCTCATAGGGAGGTGTGGTCTACTAGAGGAAGTGTGTCACTGGGGGTGGGCTTTGAGGTTTCAGAAGCTCAAGTCAGACTCAAGATCACTCTCTCTTCCTGCTGCCTGCCAATCCAGATGGAGAACTCTCAATTACTTCTCCAGCATCATGTCTGCCTATCAAATTTCCTGCCATCACAACAATGGGTTAAACCTCTGAAGCTGTAAGGCAGCGCCAATTAAATGTTTTCCTTATTAAGAGATGCTGTGGTTATGGTATCTCTTCACAGCAACAGAAACCCTAAGACACAGGGCCGCATGACAGTACCAAAATAAATAAACAACAGCATAACACCATGAACAGAAAGGCAGTTTGTAATAAAGGGGCTACTAAAGCCAAGAGGACGGCTAAGGGAAGCTAGGAGGGATGATGGGGCTCAGGTCTAGACAGCTGGGTTGGTAACGGTCATTAGCAACAGTAGCCTGATGGTTATGGGAGAAGGTTTAGACAGGGCCAGAGGACAGACGTGAGGAGGGGGCTGTTTGCCCACAACTGTGGTCACTCAACAGTGGGCTGAGAGCAGAGGAATTTCATCACGGTGCCTCCTATTGATGGAGCCAGACTAAAAAGCAGGAGCCCATGAAGTCTGTTGAGGCAGTTCATAAAGGTCAGCCTTTGTGACCTTGGAAATGGGGAGAGAATGATCTAAAAGATGGGCAGAAATATTTCACACAGGCTTGTGTGCATCTCAGCTTGGGTAATACTAGGCTACATTTAATATACATGGAACACTGCCCTACATGTTAAAATACAAAAGCCCTGCTGTAGCTGAGACTCCATTACAGTGGTCCTCACAATACGGCTGACGGGTAGGCACTTCCTTCCCAGAACACACACGACAAAACAGACTTGGAAAGGAGATCTGCCCGTGAGTGAGAGGAAAGGAACTCTGGCCCATCCTCCTTTGGTTTCAGAAATCCTGAGTTAATCCCTGACTCTACAAAACTGAGAGGTAACCAGAGGGCATGGAGGAGCACTTAGCAGAAGTTAGCGGTCGCCCCTTACTGGACCTGGTCTCCTGTTCAATTGGCAACATGTTTACCTTTAAATCAAGTCATTTCTAAAGAATCAACCGGAGCTAGAAGTCTGTGGATGACACCTGAGGGCTTCTGACAAACACAGATGGCTGCAGCCTGCTTTGCATATTAACAAAGCTCTGATTTGATGGCAGATCACACCAGGGGGGAAGGTGGCATCGCTCCTCAAGAAGGGAAATGTGATTTCTACAGCCACTTGGCATAAACCAAGTAACACTTTTCTCAGGCTCATTTAAAAGTCCATTAAAGGGCTTAGGGAGATAGCTCGGTGGGTAAAGTGCTTGCACAAGGTCTTGAGTATGGATCCTCCGGACCCACGTAAAGGCTGACGCAGGTGCAGGCGCATGTAAGGCAAAATGGGAAGCAGGCCAATCTCAGAAAAAAACAATGTGTACACATGCAGCCGTCACCAGCCATTGCGCACAACCCACTGTGTGCACATGAAAATGTCACCAGTGATTGTGCACAACCCCCTGTGTGTACATGCAACCATAACCAGCCACTGTGCACAACCCACTGTGCACAACCCACTGTGTGCACATGAAAATGTCACCAGCGATTGTGCACAGCCCACTATGTACATATGCAGCTGTCACCAGCCACTGTGCTGTTTATAGGAACCAAACAGTTCGTAACATGAGTGACTGAGTATCAAAATCAGCCTGGTCACATGATGGTATTTTGCCCACTGACACTACTAAGAGTCAAGGTAGCTGTCATGTCCTGACCTGGGGTTTCTTGTCTTCTAAACGTTCCCATGAAAAGTTATTGGTACACTTGCTGGCAAGTAAGTATGGTAAAATTGCAGTCAGATGTAAACAGTTCGTTTTTTTTTATTTATATTTTATGTGCATTTTTGTTTCGCTTGCATGTACACGTGCGTGAGGGTGTTAGGTCCTCTAGAACTGGAATTAGAGACAGTTGTGAGGCATCATGTGGGTGCTGGGAATTGAACCCGGGTCCTCTGGAAGAGCAGTCAGTGCTCTTAACTGCTGAGCCATCTCGCCAACCCCGTGTTAACAGTTCTTAAAAAGAGTGACTGAGTATCGAAATCACTCTAGTCACATAAACAGTGGTTAAAAAAACTTTTAACCCAGTTATATCAAAACCACTGGACACTTCAAATACATGAAGGCAAGAAACATTTATTATAAGATTCTATGTAGCAGCTGGGTATGGTGGTGTACACCTTTCCTACCAGCACTGGGAGGCAGAAGAAGATGGATCTCTGAATTTGAGGCCAGCCTGGTGTAAATATTGAGTTCCAGGACAATCATGGCTACATAGAGAGACCCTGTCTCAGAAAATAGATAGATAGATAGATAGATAGATAGATAGATAGATAGATAGATAGAGACATAGAGAGATAGAGAGATAGACAGACAGACAGACAGACAGATAGAAGGTTCTAGGCTGCACATTGCCGTGGCTAATACCTATAATGCTAATACCAAGGGGGAACGTGAGTTTAAAGCCAGCTTGGGCTGTACAACAAACAAACCAAGAAGAACAAAAAAGGTTCTGTGAAACCACAAATCAGGCAGCACTATTAAACCAAAAATGTCCATAGCACAATGGAAAATGTTTTGTTTTAGCTTCCCGAATGGTTGAAAATATTTCAAGCTGAAATTAGAATCAAATTGCAGAGCTGAAGGTATCAGTTTGGGTCCATGCCTGTAATCCTAGCACTTGCAAGACAGAGGCAGGGGTGTGGCTGCAAGACAGAGGCCATTCTGGTCTACATTGGAAGTTCCAGGACAGTTAGAGCTACACAGACCTTATGTCAAAACAAACAACCCAATCAACCAACTGACCGACCAACCAAGCTCAGTTGGAAAAATGTTTGCAAGGTGGAAACAGAAGAAGATGGGCATAAAGATGCACTGGAGGAAGTTGTCTGCCAGACAAACAGGAAGAGCTGAGTTCAAATCCCCAGCATCCTCGTGAAAAGCCCCGTAATGGTATACACCTGCAATCCCAGTGCTGAGACAGGAGGGACTCTGGGGTACGTGGGTAGCCAGTCTAGCCAACCTGGGAGCTCCAGATTCAGCATGAGACAGTCGCCAAGAACAGACAGTGAGACATGCCTGAAGCTACCCTCTGGCCTCCATATTCAACTACATACACATGGATGCATTCTCCCAGTCCTACACCATGGCTTAAAGACATTCCCCTGTCAAGATATTTACTTATTTACTTGTTTATTTTTAGATGTGTGTGTTATGTCATGTGCATACAGGTGCGAGAACAGATCAAAAGATGGCAAATTTTTCCCTGCAACTGAAATTACAAGCAGCTGTGAGCCACCTAATGCAGGTGCTGAGACCCAAACATGGGTCCTCTGGAAGAGCAGCAAGAACTTCTAACTGCTGAGCCATTTCTCCAGCCTCAGAGGTGTTTAAGAAACATCTCGAGCTCCCTATCTAAGGGTCTATATTAACAATTTAAGCCTCTCCATACCTCATGTCCTCAGCTTTACAATGGAATCAATTATACCTGCTGGTTATATCACTCAGAATTGTAAGGAAAGTCAAGCATAACAAAATATAAAATGCTTCATGCTGGCACATGCCTTTAATCCCAGTACTCAGGAGGCAGGTGGATCTCTGAGTTCAAGGCCAGCCTGGCCTAGAAAGTGAGTTCCAGGACTACAAAGAGAAACCCTGTCTTGAAAAACCAAAACCAAAACCACAAAACAACAACAAAAAAAGATGCTTTGTTAGCTCTTCGAAGCCAGACAAGGTGAACAGGCTGGCTATTGTTGCTTGCCATTAAGCAGATCTCTCATTCTGTAAGCTCAGAGGCGCACAGAAACAACACGGCAAGTCCTTTGTACATTCAACAATATTTACTGTGCCAGGCACTGAGAAAGAACAAAAGAACCATCGTGGGACACATGGTGGAGAAGATAAAACACACAGACGGACCCTGCCCCACTGGAGATGGTTCTTCCTTTTGATTCCTCTTCCGTCACGTGGAAGAGAAAATGAAAAGCGGCAGTGGGAAGCCACAGATCTAAAGGCATTCATCTCTTACCATGCTTCAATCGGGTCTAAACCTAAGCAGGATAAATAGGCGGGTGGCTGGGGAGAATTCTTACTGCCGCCAAGGTCCAACAACAAAAGAGCCCAACTAAGACAAATAGAATATTCACCAGGCAGAGAGGGAATTTAACTCTGCATTAAATCAGAACTAGAAATTAGAATTGAGAAGTCATTCCTCGATGTGAAGATGCTCAAGGTTAATTCAAACTGTTCTCTTCAACAACTAAATTAGGAAAGATTATAATATTACAACACTTCTCCTTTTCCTTTCCTCTCTCCATATACTACACCCCACTTTCCTTCAAATTCATGGCCTCTTCTTTGATGGTTATCGCATGCATATATGTGTATGTACACACACACATATTTCTAACTATAACCTATTCAGTTTGTATAATGTGACTTGTATGTATGTATGTATGTATGTATGTATGTATGTATGTATGTCTGACTATTTAGAAATGGACAACCAGTAGGTGTGCTCTTGCCTGGGGAAGACCACTTCTCCCGCTTCCAGGTTTCCTGGGCTGATTACAGTTCTTTGTGTAGTGCTGAGGCCTCATGAGCTTTGCCAGGTCCACCTGGGCAAGTTCACTGGCATCGTCCTTGCTCAGCTCACATTTGGGCAATCATGCTGATGAGACGTTATAGACGATGCTTCTGACATCACTAAGAGATACCATCTCACAGTGAACTCCCTGATCCTCTCTGGCTCTTACAATATTTGCCCCCTCTCCCACAAAGCGCCCTGAGCCTTAGATTTGTGTAGTGTGTTTTGTAGATGTATCCCATTGGGACTGAGTGCCACAACCCTGCATTTTGATTGGTTTTCGTTCTCTAGTGGTCTCCATCTGCTGGAAAGAAAAGTTTCCTTGATGAGGAGCAAGGACTAAACTTCCCTGTGGGTATAAGGACAAATGTTTATAGACTGTGGTGAGCGATTATTCAGGTCCAATAAATTAGCGGTTGTAGATGTTCCTCCAACAATCATGACTTCACTAAGCACTGAGTAGTTAGCTGGGTTTCTGGCACCAGGCATGGTTTCCCTCTTGCTGAATGCAATGAGAGAGTTGTTGGTTACTGCTAAGGTATGCGTGCCACTATTGCACTCTTAGGTTCTGGTGCCATGCTGGTTGTTGATGTGGTCCACAGGTGTCACAACTGGGTAGGTTGTTGGTTGCCTCCCTCCTCTGGACGCTTGCATGGTGCCTTCTGGTGCTGGGAAAGCTAGTCCTCAGAAAGGGGGCATGCAGGTCAGATCCACATCCGGGGTCTTATTACAGAGCACCAGGGATACTGGCCCAGAACAGGATCTTATGCTTATGTCTGTCTGTGGATCCTGCTACCTTACAAGAAAATTCTCTACCTTGACAAGTTAGAAATCCCCTGCCTCATTTTACAGTAAACTGTATTCTGGAGTAAATGTTTATTCATTCACTTAATCTCAATAATGGGGAATGAAAAGGATTTAGGACTTATTACCAGCCAAGTGACAAAGATGTTAGGGTTTAGGTTTCTAGGTTTCTGGATTCAAATTTCAGCTTGGATTTATTAGTTGACCTTGGATAAGAGACTTACCCTGCCTGCCCCATTCCCTCACCATAAAACAGGGACAATAAAAATATCTAAATCAGTCATGTTGTATCAATTTAATAACCTCTACTAACCAAGCTTTCCTATAAGTATTTTGCAATCAATAAATACTTATTGTTATTATCTTAAAAGGAGCATAATAAATGAACACATATCTTGCAAGACATGCATGTGTAAATGCTAGAGATACTCCCAAAGAAGTATTCTAGGGAAAATATTGTTGGAAAAAAAAATCCCTTTAATTCTAAAAATGTAAATAAAGTACCTGACTAGATTACCAGCTATTCATTCCTAATGCTGTAAACGCATCTGAAACTTACAAATGTGCTTAAATTTACAGGAAGGTCACCCCCATAAGACAAGGAGAATGCATACAATAGAAGAGTCCATTTCAATGGCCCCAAAGTTTGTTCCAAACCTGAGCCAGCAACCCAAAGCAGAGGCCAAGGTCTGTGAAACCACAGTTGGGTCACTTAAGGTCAAATACATATTAAATTTCTTTGCCCTACTGCTAATTTCACAAGCAATTTGGGGAAATAAATTTAATTGCAATTTGAGACACCGAGTAATAGTGATTAGAAAGTAAATGGCAGGCACAGAGAATCCTGGAATATTGATCAACTCACAAGAAAGAAAACCAACCAATCAAAACACTCAAAATCACAGCCCCTCCCCTCCTCCTGGGTCTTACACATGCTCGGCAACTGTGCACATCTGAGACACAGCCTGGCCTTTAGCCATAATTTCCATCAAATGTTCACTGTATAATTGCCTAGGCACAGGTGGCGATGCTGGAAGAGATTCAAAGAAGCCTGGGGCAAGGGTCACTGGTAGAGTCTATGAAGTATGTGCAAGCCCTGTGTTCTTAACTAAAACTAAACCTTAGCTCTTAATCCTCTCCATCCTTTGTCTGGCTTCTTCAACCCTCACTGTAACCCCTACACCCACTCACCGTGGAGCAGGCGACACTTGGGCATCTCATATGAATACAAGTTTTCAGAAGGTTCAAAGCCTTGCAGCCAGAATTAAGGAATGGCATTGCCTCTAAGATCCTTTCTAAAAATGTTGCCCCGGATAAAAATAAGGATGGCTAGGAGAACAAGAGGTCAGAGAAAAGCAGACTGGTGCAGAGACACAGCTCTTGTGGGCTCAACCGAGTGCTCCCGTGGTATGTATGGTATGCTTCAGCTTCCAGAGAGCAGAAGGACCGGCCTCACACAGACCCAGCTCCGTAAGGTGCTCTCGGCCTGATCGCCGGGCATGACCCTAACCTTCCCCTGTGCACAGCATGTGCGAGACTGAATCTTCAGATTCTGCAACAGACACAGCCATCAAACAAGGAAAAGTTCATGGGCATCCCTTGATGGCAAACATCAAAGCGTGCCCTTCTGTTTTCTCTTCTGTAATTTTGTTCAATTGTTTTAGGTACGGGAAATATGGTTTTGATCGAGTATTAAGGACCTTATGAAACCAACTTTGATTTCTGGCAAAGAGAAAAAGCAACCACGTGACAGAATTGTCTCCTATTAAAAGGAACGGTTATGTAACCAGCCCACAGGGAAGAGCCACGCTGAAGGCTGCACAGTAAAAGACAGACACAGACGGATGAGCTGCTGATGAAGCTCAGCTGATGCAGCACTTGCCCTGTGTTCCATCCTCAGCACCACATAAAACAAGCGACAGAGACACACAGTTGTGGCGCCAGCAGGTGGAGGCAGGAGGATGGGAAATTCAAGGTCATCCTATGGCCATATAGGGCTTGGATTCAGCATAAGATCCTTTCTCAAGATAAATAAATAAACAAGCCAAGTAAAGAGTAATAGAGCCCACGCCCTTCTTCCAAGTCGAGATGGCGGTGGACCTACTTTTCGTACAGCCTCTGTCCCCTCATGAAGGCCTTCACTTCGTTGTCCAGTGGGAAGGTTCCGTCGTCCTTCCTAAAGCGGTAGAAGAGCTTTACATCCTTGAATTCCTTGTGCTCGTCACACACTGAAACACAATCCACACAGAGAGGACAATGAAAGCCTCACGAGAGGCAGGAGATTGAAATCCATCTCACGGCTTAATTCTTGCTTCACGGATATCTAGTGTGTGGGACCACGCTCAGCACAGTGCTCTGACTCGGTGTTGTTAGCATCACTACCGTTACCATGTATTGAAAGGCTCACGAAATGTGGAAGCCCAAAAAAATGTGAGCCTATTTCCACCTTGTCTGAAGGTCAGAGAGTTTTAGCTTGTTCAAAGTTGTTGCCATAGTGAGGCTTCGCTCCCTAACCTAGGGTGTGGTTACTTGGTCTTTTCGACATGAAGATGGCCCATACAGGTAGGCCCATTCCACCCTGACCAATGGTCAGAATATTCAAGCATCCTTCTGCCCCTTCTTTTGAAATAGGAGGTTTGACCTTGGGAGTGGCTGCCTTCAGGATACTTGGTCTAGGGTGGGTTCACTGCCTAAACAACAGAATGCTAATGACTTGATGTCTCAAAGTGTTGAAGCAAGTAACTGTTCTGGTTGTCCTTTGTATCATGTTAAAGTAGTCTTTTGTCTTCTCCTCCCCAGTTGTACTGGGGTATAAAAGTGTATGGAAAATTAAATGCAGGCGATTTCAGTATTCACTGGAGCTCCCTCCCGGTGCTGTCCTACGTTTCTGTTTTATTATTTTCACTGACATCTTCGCTGTCTTTACTATTTTTCCAACTCCCATGCTCCTACCCTGGTGAGTGGTATTTTTGTCAAAGCTGGTCTCCAACAACCAAATTCACTTCACCACTTATCCCAGAATCTTTATAAGCATGAACACTGGAATAACATGAGCCTCAAAGATCATAAATCAAAGCTAGATAAGGTGGCATATAGTTGTAACCCTTGTACTTGGGAGACTGAGACAAAGAATCACGAGTTCAAGGCCAGCTGGGGATACAAGGTTATGACCCTTTTGTCAGAAAACTGAAAATGATCTGAAATGTCAGCACATAACTAAAATGATGCAGGGGTTTGTAGGTGTTAGAGAAAACTGCAGAGGGACTGTGATGGAGGAGTCCTCAGGACCCCAGCTTTGGGGAATGGAAATCCAGCTTTCCTGGATTATTTATAAGTAGAAACCTATCAGGGAATGAACAAAAATAAGGAGAATTTTTATCTTAGCTTAGAGGAACATCAGAGTGCAAATGTCTGGGTCAGGCCGAGACTTCGAGAACATATTGTCTTAGGGTTTCTATTGCTGTGATAAAACACCATGACCAAAAGCAAATTGGGGAGAAAGCAGCTTATTACATCTTACCCTTCAAGGTAACAGTTCCTCACTGAGGGAAGTCCGGACAGGAACTGAAGCCGAAGTCATAAAGAATACTGCTTCCTGGGTTGTCCTTCATGGCTCTCTCAACCTACCTTCTGATACCACCCTGGACCACCAGCCAGGGAAAGCACTTCCCATGGTGTGCTGGGCCCACCCACATCAATTTTCAATTTAAAGAAAATGTACCACAGGCTTGTAAACAGAGCAATACGGAGACAGTTTCTTAATTGAGGTGCCCCCTCCCTAGGTGACTCTAGCTTGTGTCAAGTCAACATAAAACTAGTCAGCACACACATGTTCATGAATGTTCACTGAACCATTGAGAGTGTGATGGTTTGAATGATAGTGGCCCCCGTAGGCTATTATATTTGTATGCTCAGTCCCCAGTTGTTGAACTGTTTAGGAAAGATTGGGAGGTGTGTCCTTGCAGAAGGTGTGTCACTGGGGGTTACCTTTGAGGTTTCAAAAGCCCACTCCAGGCCCAGAGTGTTTCTCTCTGCTTTCTACTGGCTGATCATAATGTAAAGCTCGTAGCTCTAGCACCAGGTCTGTGTAGCCATGATGATCATAGACAAACCCTCTAAAACTACAAGCAAGTAGCATTTAAATCCTTCCCTTTATAAAAGTTGCTTTGGTCATGGTGTCTCTTCACACCAAGAGAATAGTAACTAAGACAGAGTAACAGCCAAAACTTATAAACACCGTAAATGCCCCTTAACTGAGCAGATAAAGCTACAATGGCACACTTTGCATACAACAGTATCAGCAAGATGAATGGCCAGAGAGGTGGCTCTTGAATCAGGAAAGAGATCTGACAAACAGCCTGCTGATCAGGTTGCAAATAGTAAATAATGCATTCCGATAAAGGCTCAACTATGACACACTGTCTAGGAAAGCAAATGAAAATAATTCAAGTACCTCTTGGAAAAAGGACGCATTGGGAAGAGGTACTGAAGAGATAGTTTAAGGTAAAATGGTTATTGGTTTACTAATTATCACTTGATTTTGTGGACACAGGGTCTCACATGGCCCATACTGGCCTCAAACTCATTATTTAGCTAAGGCTGGCCTTGACCTTCTGATCCTCCTGTGTCTGCAAGAGCCATCACTCCTGTCTCTGACTTCATAACGAGTACATCCGCGCAATCGATGCGCCTCTCCAAACACCTTGCCAGTGCCACCTCACTCACCGTGATGAATGATGCCCCGGTCAGCTAATTTCTGCATGAGTTTTATTGCCGTCTCTCGGTCAGAGGCCTCCTTGTGCTCAATCAACCAGTCGATCAGTTCTTTCGCGACAAAGCAGTTTGGGTAGGTCTTGAGATGATGCCGCCTGTCTTTAATAACCTTTTCTTCATGGAGCCTCAGCCTAAAAAGACAAACAAGAACTTGAGGAATGTTGACGGCAACAGGAATTATTAAACCAACTAAACAAGTTGGAGATTTCCATCCAATCAGAACCCCTCTCTTCAGCACAGATTTTCTTTTTTACGGTCCTCCATATTTGCATTCATACATTCATATGACATATGTATATGCCTTCACTAATTCATACGACAAAGACTCTTGTATGTTATGACCTACCTGTTACAGACTTCTAGGCACTAGAGGCATGTATCAGAAAATATGAACAAACAAGCTCCCCTTTGGGGGCATTTGTTTTCTCCAGTAGGGATCACAGCTATGTTTTCTTTAGTTGGCCAGTTTGTTCTTGGGACAGGGTCTCATGGGGCTCAGACTGGTCACAAACTTGGTTTGCAGTCAAGGATGACCTTGGATTCCTGATCTTCATGCCCTTACCTCAGACTACAGGCATGTGCTACCACACTAAATTTCTAGAGCTAATCTTGATGTGAGGTTTACTGGCTTCCACAAGTTAATCTGAGCACTCTACAGAGAGTGATTAGCTCATATTAGGGTCACAACAATCCACCAGCAGTCAGTGCCACCCTCATTCTTTTACAAGCAGAGACTGAGGTCTGTTGTAAAATATTATTTTAACTGGGCAAAGATGTGTTACATTTGTTTATGCTGCAGAATATTATTATTTTAACAGAGTAAAGATGTGTTACTTTTGTTTATGCTGCATTTGTTTAATTATATAAAGATGGGGTGCATTTGTTTCACCTTGCCTGCCTAAGGCACCTGACTGGTCTAATAAAGAGCTGAATGGCCAATAGCAAGGCAGAGGAAAGGATAGGCAGGGCTGGCAGGGAGAGGGAATAAATAGGAGGAGAAATCTAGGCCTGAAAGAGGAATGGGAGAACAAAAGGAGGAGGAGGAGAGAATGAGGCAGACACCAGGGAGCAGACACAGAGAAGCAGGGAAAGTAAAATATACAAAAAGAAAGGTAATAAACCCTGAGGCAAAAGGTAAATAGAGAGAAATAGACAAAGTTAAAAGAGCTAGCCAGAAACGTGACTGAGCTAGGCCTAGCATTCAAAACTAATAAGTCTCTGTGTCATGGTTTGGGAGTTGGTTGGTAGCTTATAAGAAAAAGCCTGGTACAGAGGTCCTGTGATCACATGACTTGTCTAAACCCACATGGCGAATAAGTCTCGAAAATGAGATCCGAGGCCTGTTGTTGTCCCTGAGTTCATCACGCTGCCTCCAGCTAGAGATGGATAAATGAAAAGTCAAGAAGAAATCGATTAAAGCTGTTGGGAAAAAAAAATACAACTTACTTCCAGGCTGGTAAATTAGTGGAAAGTGCTTTGTGGGAGCTTTCGATGATCTCACAAAGGAATTATGGACCTGCCTGTTCTTTAAGGTTTCTATCATTTACCATTTTTTTTCATTTAAATCATCCTTGCATTTCCTTTTTGTTTCTCAAATGAAAGAACTGAACTGGTGACCCACAAGGTCACCTTCTACAATCCACTCACCTGACTTCTATATTTATTTCATAATGCATATTCTGAACAGTGCTGAACAGTCCTGGGAACTGGAAAGCCTGTATACATAAAGGACTGTATGACTCTGGCAAGTGATTTAAGGGCTCCCCTACCCCACCCACCATCAGTAAAGTGGAGAGTTTGGATCGACTTTCTATCCCTGGCCATGTTGAAATTTAGGGGTGGGCAGAAACCCAGCAGTGGATCCCCCACAGGGACAGTTCTAAGGAAAGAGACAGAAGGGCTGGGGGTGTGGCGTTCAGTGGAAGTATGTGTGTAGCGTGTGTGTATATGAGAGAGAGGAAGAAAGCCTAGTGGGACTAGAGAGAGGGAGAGATCCTATTCCTGTCTAGTTTTTTTGTTTGTTTGTTTTTCTGATACAAGGGCTCATGTATTCTGACCACTCTCCAAATCCATATGTAGCTATGAATGACCTTGAACTTCGAAACCTCTTGCCTCTA